>NC_057716.1:12019947-12053734 GCF_004010195.1 Chiloscyllium plagiosum | reverse complement strand
CCTTCCTAACCTGCAATCTTCTTCCTGACCTCTCCGCCCCCACCCCCACTCCGGCCTATCACCCTCACCTTAACCTCCTTCCACTCATTGCATTTTCAACGCCCCTCCCCCAAGTCCCTCTTCCCTACCTTTTATCTTAGCCTGCTTGGCACGCTTTCCTCATTCCTGAAGAAGGGCTCATGCCCGAAACACGATTCTCCTTCTCCTTGGATGCTGCCTGACCTGCTATGCTTTTCCAGCAACACATTTTCAGCTCTGATCTCCAGCATCTGCAGTCCTCACTTTCTCCTGGAAGACACTGATTATACCCAACGATAAAATGCTGGAAAATCTCAGCAGGTCTGGCAGCATCTGTAGGGAGAGAAAAGAGCTGATGTTTCAAGTCTAACTGACCCTTTGTCAAAGCTAAAAAAAAAGGGAAATAGGAAGGTACTTATACTAGGCTGAGAGAAGGTGAGTCATGGCTCCAGAAGTAAAGTTCAAAATTGACCAACATTAGATGTGCTTTCATGATTGGCCCTTATTTGGTAAATAATCTGCATGCGCAAATAATTATCCTGACAATTTGGGATATCTACTCAAAAGTACCTTTAACATACAGAGGGTACTGTTCTTTGCAGACAAAGAACATCTGTATTCATTGCCCTTATTTCAACTCAGCAGGATTGGTGACAGTCATTCTCTGGTCAAGACATTGCCTTGAAAAATGAACCATATCAGTCAGTCTGCATAGCTTAAATTAGACAACACAAGGTAGTTAAATTCAGTCACCATCTACCATTCTCCATGGTAACACCTTTAAAACTTGGAGTCCACTTGGCAATGAATCAGCAGTCTCCTCTTGGAGCATTTGGAAAGCTGCAAATGCAGCTTTCCCTTTTTATTGGTATTTCACATGAACTACCCTAATGTGTGCAAGATAAAAGCCTCAATAAAATGTATTTTTTTAAAGCAACTTTCACATTTTATACTACAAAAACTATTGAGATAGTGATTGGAAAAAGGATCCAGATGAGATTACTAACTTAACCTGCTTTATTGCACAATACCAAATCTAAGGGAGCTTTATTCCTAACTTATTTCACAAGTTGTTCTCAGAAATGATCACAAATCCATTCAAAGAATTCATCTCTCAAATTAATTTGGCACAAGTTTCTAAGTCAATATACTATTTCCCTAAAACTATTCCATTGTAATTGCTGTTATGCTCCAAATAATTCTTGCTTAATTCCCTCTAACAGTATGGATACTGGTTGGGGCCTGAAGTCTACTTACATAGACTTTCTGATCCTTTTTTCTCACTAATCTCCACCCATTATGTTTCTACTTCCTAAGGTTCTGATGGTACTTGTATCATCCTCTACTGTGAGGGCCATTCCTCCTCCTATTCCATTCTTTTTGTCTTTTTGCAATGTTATGCACTCTGGAATATTTATTTCCAATTATGGTACTGTTCCCAAGGGGTAGAGAGCTGAAATAAAATTCAAAGACAAAAAAAAAAGTGTGTGAAATGGAGACTGACACAACGAATGGGAGTAATAAAGTCTGAACGGCAATATAGAGAAAACAAAAATAAGTGATAAAAATTACTGGTGGAAAATAAACAAAAGCAATAAATAAGCATAAGATGAAGTCAAGAGAATGGACAGGCAAAGAGAGATTTCTTTTGATTTTTGAGAAACAAATCAGGTGATTAATCAACAATATTTTCAGATTTTCAATGCTGAAATTCTAACAATCCATATTATACTGTCACAAGTATAAATTTGAATCTGTAATGAAATAATTGGTTTATTATGTAGTGATTGGCAGAGTGTGAATAGTTTTGTAAAATTTTATGCACAATATATTGGGATATCCAGATTTCTCAAAATCCATACTTTTTTGGAAGCAAGTTTCTCTATATTGTATCTACTCTGTAAAAGTTTAGGAAAATGACCGACATTACCTAGTTCACAGAATTGGATGCAATATTCCCAAGTTAAACATTTAATTTTTTTTTTCTCTTTTATCCACCTTGCATTTCAGATGCAAAAACAAACTGGCAGAAAAACTCAGCAGGTCTGGCAGCATCTGTGGACAGAAAGCAGAGTTAACGTTTCGGGTCCAGTGACCTTTCTTCAGAATGTGTGTTCTTCAGTGTTCTGACGAAGGATCACTGGACCGAAACATTAGCTCCACTTTCTTTCCACAGAAGCTGCCAGGGCTGCTGAGCTTTTTCAGCGATTTGTGTGTGTGTTTCGGATCTTCAACATCTACTGTTCTTTGTTTTTTTTTCTGTATTTTATAAGATCTGATTGTTGATTTAATTGATAAAGACATTGTGATGCAACCTTCAGGTCCTTCCAGTTGAGTGTATGAGCTTGATTCGATACACAACCCTCCACACTGTGAACGAGAAAACTCTGGAAGCTAGATTAAAAGGTAGAGTGCGTGCAGAAAATAACGTTATTTTCTGTAAATCTATCATATTTGAAGCTAATATCGAACAGTTTAAGAATTAGTTTGGCTTTGACAATATAAATCTTTCCAGAAAAGTGATTTTCATTAAAATTAAAAGAATTAAAACTTCAAACGTTGCAGAAATTAGTGCACCATCCATACCATAGGATGCAGTTATCAGTTAATTTACTTACTGTCATTCTTTCCTTGGGTTGCTTAGCAACAGAGAATTTCTGGTCTATAACATAGGCACCTTCAACACTTCCAGAAGCTGGATAAAAAGAATGCCAAGTTTAGAATACAACATTAATTGCCACAAAAATGACAGTCAGATAGAAATCAAGATGCAAATGAAAGCAGAAGACTTAAAATCAGTGTTGTCATAAGGGATGGGAAGCAACGGAGTGAAGTACAAATTACCTAAACTGACAAAAAAAAAAGCTCAGTGGGGAGGAAATCTTTGTAAATTTTTTTTAAAATAAATTATTTCTTAAAAAAATACAAATGGAAAACATAATTGCATGTCAAGCAAGTTATACCTGAATATCTTGAAACACGAGAAATTAATATGAATGGATATCATGATGCAGGTTGCAACACTTTCCCACCAGCACACAGCAATTTATGCAAACTTTCACAATAAGAATTATGCCACCACTTCAAGGTTAAGACCACAGTACTTGCAAGCTTGTGCACGACAAGCATGTGTGATCATGACTGCTGTAGAAAGAAAAAATGAAAAGCACTGAATACGGATAAACTTGCAAAAGCCCAATGGCTGAAAAAAAGAGAGTGCAAGGAAACAGCCAGTCGAGCAATGAAGTCCATGTTTGCCAGCCACATTGCAGGGTTCTCACAGTCACCTGTCTGCTTCCGTTTAGTACAAGGAACGTGAGTTGGTCTATGATATCTTACAGCTGGTTTTAAAATGATTTTCCTGGAAGGAGATCGGGTCTGAATTTCTGATTTTTTAGTAAGTTCAGACTTCTTATAGGCTGTTAGAGGAAAAACAAAAGCAAATATGAGGACAGGAACAATGTGTTAGGTCAGGTGGAATGATCAATATCCACTTTTAATTTAAGAAATTAATCAGGAAGAATTTAGAAAATTAGATATTACTACTTCTTGTTATTGTTTATTGTTATCTAAAGCTTCTACAGTCAAATTTCTCAGAGAACATAATATTACTACATAGGCACAGTACAACCACCTCACGTCACAAAAATGCAACAAAACATAAAATGCTTCTTTTGTATGAACCTTTTCTCCTTTTCTTGTCTTCTTTGGAGACTGTACTGATATCTTTTTTTATTATTTTTCTCTCAGGTGTGGAAACTCTGTTTTTCCCAGTTTTTAACACTTTGCCTTTCCTATGTTTGTCTGAAGACAGGCTGATGAATTCCTTCTCTGTCTTCTCCTGTTTAGTAACAGCAACTGGTTGTGATATTATGATACTCTCTTCATCTGCAGAATTAAAGTGCAACAAATCACTAATAGCAACAGGGCTCAAATACAAAAAAAATCAAGTTTTAAAAAAAAATTCAGTAATATTAAGTAATATATTATAATAAAGTACAATACTTATTTATTTTTAATAGAGATTTTATAATTTAGTCATAGCTGATAGCTATTAAAGTTTTATAGGCACCTTGAGTATCCATCCATAGGCTGTCTGTGTCCATTACTGATTCATCAATACTTTCGTCTTCTTTCAAGTCTGTAGGGATTTCAATTTTCTCCGGGATAATCGCAATTTGGACAGCTTTTGCAGGCGATTCATAAGACTGTCCTTCTGTTGACCGGGTTTGTTCAGTAGGGGTAAAAATATCCTCAACATCATCATCAGGCATGGCAAATCTCACATTATGCCCTACATCCTTTCCTCCTTCTAGTGTAGTCTGAACAACTGTAATAATGTCATCTTCAACTGTAATGACAGATTCCACAATTCCCCTCTCCTCTTCTTCTACACGGGTATTTTCAGATGCTTCATAGTCACCCGGGTCCTCATGTAGAACAATTTCCGGCACAGGAACATCAAACAGCAAATTGGACTTAACTTCCTCTTTCATGGTTTGCTGAGCTTCAGCAGGTTCTTGCACTGAAACAAGGATTTGCTGATCACCAGATTCTGCTTCAGAAACTTTACCTGGTGCAGGTCCAGCTTTATATTCCATAGTTTGCTCAATTGGGGCTATTACACATTCAGCAATATCGCTGGACAAACCGAGCACTACAACATCTTTCACTCCCTTCTCAGTTTCAATAATTTCTTGCGTGGGAGATGATTCCTCAATTACTTTGTGATCATAATGCACGATTTCTATATCATCGCTTGGTGCAATATCATTACTGGGAAGATGGGGCTTAGTGTCATCCTCCACGATATTGTTAAGCTGAATTGGTTCTGGAGCAGGGGCAACCTTTCCAGCTACCTGGTCAATTTCCTCCACTTCAAAACTTACTTCAGATACTGTAGCCTTGCCAGGCAAATTAGGCTCAGTTGAAGCTATCATCGTTTCTGAGAGTTGAGTGATTTCTTTTTCAGGAGTTTTCTTAGTTATGACTTTATCAGCAGTCTCCATTTTTATACCAGTTTCCAATATGTCAGTCTTAGTGAGTGGACTAGATTTAGCTTCCACAGTCTCTTGATGTTGTGGAGGCTCTTGAGCGGACACAGCTTTCTCAGATCCTTCCTGAGAAAGGGCTTCTGCCACAATCTCCTCAGCAGGCAATTTGGGCCTGGATTCATCTTCTGAGATATTCTTAATTTGAACTGAGTCTTGAATAGGAGGGGTCTGCTGGAAAATTGTGTGATCTATGCTATCTATTTCTATATCCACATCTAGCACATTATCCTGCCTGGGCAATGTAGGCCTTGGCTTATCTTCCAAGACTTTCTTGGGTCGAGTTTGTTCTTGAACCAAAACACTTCTCTCAGGTTGCTGACGATCGGTAGTTTTAAGTTTGGAACTTTCCACAGTAAGGTCGCTGGGCAAGCTAGGCCCTGGTTTATCTACCAAGTTTGATTGAACATGTTCCCGAGGGGAAGTCTCTTTCTCAGACATTTTGTAATCAACAAATTCGGCTTTCAAAGATGTTTGCAAAACTACGTTACTCGGTAAATCAAACAGATCGTTAGATTCATTGACATTTTCAGTTTTATCATCTAGAAGCTTAATTGGAGAAACGTCTTTTGGAACTTTCTGAGCAATGGTAATGGATTCATTTTGAGTGCTAGATTGTATCAGGGCAGGGTCTTCAGGTAAATGATCTGGTTCAGATTTGGCAATTTGGTTTGAAACACTTAACGAAACTGTTTCATCAGTCTTGACTTCTGACTGTGCTTCCAAAATAGTATCAATTTTTAACTCCCTGTCTTCTGATAAGGTACTAATTCTAAAATGGGAATCTTCTTTCTGCTTATTTACATCTATTTGCCTTCTAATACTTTCCTCATTTATAGGCTGAGAAGCAGCGCGTATTTGATGCAGGAAAATGCTGCCGTCCTCCAGTGGACTTTTAACTTCCTCAGGAGTTGGTAAGGGAGCAGAGTATTCAAAAACACAGTAGCCCATTTCCTCTGCTTGATTAACATTTTTAATAATCAATTTGATGCTTCCAGTTAAAGCCTCTGAGCCAGAAGCTATATTTTCGGTAGGAGATTCACAAGGCATGGATGCTCTTCGAACCACTTCTGTTTCTGTACCTTCTGAGCTCAGTCTCGTTCTAGTAACTCCTAAATCCAACATTTCAGGCAAGTCAGGAACCACAACAGTGTCATTTTTGTAATCATCTTTCAAAGCATGGGGATAAGCATACTGAGCATCTAATTTTAGGCTTTCTTCAGTTGATTTTTCTTTAGAAACAGATACAGTTTTATCTTTTTCCACTTCAACAGGAAAATAAACTTGTTTCTCCTCAGCAGGTGTAGTTACTGGAAAGAACTCTGCTGACTCCTCCAAACTCATTCCTCTGGTACAGGCAAGAATATCAGAGGCCAAGGGAGACAGAGATTCTGGGGGACCTTGGCTCTCAGTTTCCACCTCCAGCGCTATTGAGTCTAAAGGTGCTGCAGGCAAATTCAGCACTAGCTTTTGCAGTTCTTTATCAATATTTGCATCAGCACTAGAATTGGTTTGTTGAGATATTACTGTGGGGAGCTCCTCTTTGGCCAGATGGCTCCGCTGAATAGGTAAAGGAGTTTCATTTTCCACAGTGAATTTATCTTCAAGAGGCAGCGCTTTAGCCTGTACATCAGCAGGCAGCGCTTTAGCCTGCACATCAACAGGAGGCACAGATGTCTGGGCAAGAGTGCTATAATGAATTCCTTCAGCTGATACATCATTTTCAACTTTGTGGGCATCCACTTCTGATTTTTCATGTAGGGTGTCAGAGAATTGTGGCACCACATGAGGAAACCTTGAATTCTTTTCATTTGTAATGGTCATTTCATAATAACCATCTTCAGGTGGTTTGGCACCATTTTCACCATCATCTTTCAGAACAAATGTTTCAAAATATTTTGATATTTCTGGTTGATCTTCCTCCACCTTGTCTTTCAAGCACACGGTAAAGGTGTCATATTGTTTGTTTTGGATTGTTGTACTAGTCAAGCTTTGGAAAGTTTTATCAGAATAAACATTTGAATCTGATATTGGGCATATATTTTGAGGTTCTATTTCTTTCTCTTTAACTTTCTCTCGTTGAATACCTTTTTCTTCAGTTTTCGTAGGTGTGTCATCAACTTTTTTGATACTTGAATCCATACTACATGGCTCTTGTTTAACCCTCTCAAGCATAGATTCATGACTTAAAAGGGAATCACTTGTAATGGGCTGCATACCATGTTGTACATCTAGTTTAGATTCTGCCACATATGACTGGGCAGTCATAGCATCAGGCAACTGATAAACCTCTGATACCTCAACACTGGCTTTACCAATATCCTTAAACGGAAGGTTAGTTGGTTGTTGATCAGACACATATTTAGAATATTCAGTTTGTAATAAGTCTGTTGTACTGTACATTGTCTCTACTGTTGGTTTTCCATTCAAATGTTCTAAATGATGTTGTGCACTGTCTGTGGAGCTGTATTCAACAGATTCCAATCTGTCCTCTGGCATTGAAAATACATCAGCTATATGTTCAACCAGCTTTATTGTATCAGGCGTATTTTTCCTTTTATCACTTGAACTTTCTAAAGCTTTGTCTTCAATTGCACTGTGCGCAATTACAGGTAATTTGTCTTTATGCAATTCCTCATGCACTTGTTGGTTTTCCTGGAGCACATTTTGCACTTTGCTTTCAATGACTGAAGTGGTGGTTGCAACCAAATCTATTTTTGCCTCCAGAGGTGGTAACACATAATTATTGTTAGTAACTGTCATTCCTGTAGCCGACTGCTCTTTTTGTGAAACACCATCGCTATCATTCAATGAATCTTTTGCAGCAGCTATTTCAACATCTTGTGCACAGATATCTGTATCTGAAATCCCCGTACGGGACTGTTTTGATGAATCTGGAGTTTCAAAACTATCAAGAATATTTTTACTGTGATCTAAAACAGATTTTCCAGGCAATGCATCTTCAAGAGTATCTTGTGGTTTGAAGATTTCATCTGCTTTCTTGGCAGAATCTGGTTGCATTTGGATAGCTTTATTTTCTGCTGCCACCATGGAAATGCATTCATCTTCACAAACACTGGATTGCAGTGAATTTGCATGATGGCTAGTAGTGGTTTCAACATTAGAAGGTGCTAAGTCTTCTAGATGCTGTGCTTTCTTGAATGAAATAGGAACAGGTTCTGTTTGCAAATCAGCTGAAGTTAAATCCTGCTTCTTGGAAGCAGCTTCCTCTGCTGTTCGAATGCCATCATCATTATATTTATTCAGTGTTGATAAAGGTGATAGGTCAGATTTTTGCTGTTCAGGAATATTCTTATCTTTGACTTCTGTCACTGACACTTCTTGCAACGACGGTCTTTCCCCACAAGTAGCAGAGGATTCTCCGCTTGTTGACAGCTTGTACATCTTCGTGGCTGAAAGCAGATCTAAAGTAGGTTGTTGCATGCATAGAGTTAACTGTTATTAATACGGAAAACCATTCCATTTCAAATATTTTTGCCCCCAGTCAAAAGGGTGTGCATTGAATAAAAATGAAGTGTGCAAATTTGTTCAACTCTGCAGCATAACATTCAGCATTGGTGAAAATAGACTAAATATAGCGTTGGGCCTAAACTGTTATGAAGCTGCTACTAGTTCTCAGACCTGCTTAGTTAAAAGAAATGTAAGTTAGCAGTACACTAATTCAGAGAAACAGGGCACAAACCAACCTCTAAACCTTCTAAAATTTAAAATTCTGTATTTGTTTTATTCTGTAAGATGAAAAAAAAAGACTGTACTACATTAATTGACCTGTGATTTATTTCAAGAATAAAAAGCATGTTTGTTTCTCTATTTATATTTTCGGATGCATCTCTTTGCTTTCTTAGAAAATAGGTAAATTGCCTTTTCTTCATTCTTTCTTTTTAAAATATGCATACTTGTGGCTGTCTTGTACTCTACATTGTTAATATTCCTATCGCTGACTGACTTTTTTGTGTGAATGTCTCTTGGCCTCCATTTAAAAAAAAAACCTTTCTATCCTCTCTACACCAGTTAGAATTCTGTTTTAATTTTATAATTGGTTTCTCATCTCTTTTGGAGATGCAGATGCATTATGATTCTACTCAGAAGAATTCTTTGGTGTCTTCCTTGACACAGAAAGGATGTGGGTTGTGGAGTTCGAGGGCAGAGAAGATGATATGCCGGGTGTACTTTTACACCAAGATAAATACTCTTATCATCACGCTTGGCACAAAAGTCTTTATACGGCTAAACACATTGTTCTCTCAACAATTTTGGCAAAATCCTATTTATGTCTTCAACTGTACACTTGATTTTTTAAAAGAAAAGCTTCTCGCTAACGTCATTTTTGTTCTTACCCACTACCAGCAAATCATCTTAAAAACAGAAGTGATTAATTAATGGTAAGCAATTGCCATAGCCTGAATAAAATAATAAATGCAAGATGCCAGCACCAAAACACGAAACAAAACGATCTCTTTTCAAAATAATCCCAGAGGTAAGCTGAAAAATACAGAAATGCAACTTAAAAAAAAACTTTGAATCATGAGTAAGTCTACGAATTAGAAAGCAAGAGAATCAACTCTAAAATAATTAATACACACTAGCAATGTAGCTGGCAAACATTGAGGCAATGAAAAGCCTGTGCTTTTTTAGAAATAAAATCAACTTGGCTGCAAAGCATGTGACATCATGGAAACAAAACAACTCAAAATGTTAGGAGGAGTGGTGGGAAATTATTGTTGCTTCTGTCACCAGCATCAGTCAGCTAAAAGCAATTTATGCACAACAATTAAATTATCCTTAAAGCAAAATATCTACTAGTAAACATTTGGAAGAGATAAGATTCTCAAAAGGCACTTATTTTGTGGAAGTCAACAGGAAGACACACCTTCTACAGAAGGTGGCAGTTCTTCCAAGGACTCAAATTCCCTAAGAATCATTCCCTTTCCATTGGGAATCTCAGCTGGCACACTGTCTTCAGTTGATGATGTGGCCTCCATACATTTGGAATCCTGAGCCTGGGCTCCAGCTTCTGCTTGCACTAAGTGCTCAGCAGACCACTGCTCTTGAACATGCTCTTGCTTAAGAGCTAGTGCTGGCTCCTCTTCATCAGACGCTGGACTCTCAACAACTTTTTCTACTCAAAGGAAGAAGTGGACATGTCAGGACAAGAGACAACACAGATGCTGTAACAAAACAGTTTTAATGGGACACTTTCAGCTCTGTTTTGAGAAAGTAACCATGTCATTTAAATACAAATGACAAAGGGAATTTGATGAAGTAACACTACCTGAAAGAGAAGTGAAAGCATATTTAAGAGTAGCTCACAAGGTGGGGGTGGGGGGGGAGGGAGGTTGAACATAATGCCAAAGAAAGGTTTTTCAGGGCTATGGAGGAAAAGAGTAGTATGACTATCGGACAACACTTTCAAAGTACTAACATAGCATGATGAGTAAATAGTATCCTTTTCCTTGATTCCATGCACAATTTAGTAAATATTAATAGAAACGGTTTATTTCTTCTGATCAAGTACAATCCATCTAGGAATCGGTTTTCATCTTTAATTTGTTTTGTTGGCAATTGCTATTGTCAATTTTCTTGGGAATTTAACATCTCTGAAAATGGCAGAAATTCATGATGACAGAGTCATGGCTCATAGCTGCCATACTTAATTTCTTTTTAATGTTTCATTACAAATTACTTAATAATGAGTAAGCTGCTCCAGATTCAGATTTATAAATGTATAGTTTTGGTGTGTTTTAAAGATTTATGGATATATCTACTTCTAGCATGATAAAATATTTGCAGGTCACTAACATTATATACAGTTGTAATCAGTTTTACATGTCACAAAATCACCTTTAGCTTTCTTTTGGTATCAATGATCAAATACACGATATAGACTCAAGGAAGAACTTTCACACACATCCTCAACATGGTGGACTTTCCACGGCTTTTGCTGGATATGCTGACAAGTGTACATATTGCTGAGAAGAACAACGATGCCTGAAACTAACTTTATTTGCATTGTAAAGAGGGCACTTTGTTAAATAATTAATTTTTGCATGGTTTAACTGTGCTATGAATCCAGTTTGGTATATTTTTTGAGCAGAATTCAGCTTAAAATTATTAAATCTAAATTGTCGGGGAAATTGGGATTCTTTAGTAAGGAAGAATTTTAAGAACTCACTGATTTTTCATGTTTATGACCAGTAGAGCTGATTCTGCAGTCTTCTTCATTGTATTTCAAATTTAAAGCAACTTCCAGCACTTTAGTTTAGAAATACTTGTGGCTTATTTAATAATTATACCATTTTAAAAGAACTTATGAAATTTGCAACAAAAAGCACAATATTTTAACAGCCATGCTTCATGTCATCAAAACACTATATACAACTGAAAAAGATATTTGACTTGTAGTTTCTGATTTCATGGTGAATTCTTACATGAGCTGACACTTTCTCCTGAGGTATAGTACAGTACCTTGCCAGCTCAACACTGCAAATAAATTAGTGTCACAGGCCAAGAGCTGAAAGTGTTTCAGTGATTTACATCAATACTGGAATGAATATAATTGTGCATGCCAGAAATGAAAGCTATGTGGAGCACTCACATATTTAGTGCAGCATTAGGTGAAAGACATTGTGAATAAAATAACAGTTAAGTGCACTGAATTCATGATTCATGCACTGTTTTATCCAATGTAGGAAGTCCCCAGCTTAGTTCTGGTCACAGGTCGAATATTGTCAAAGCCAGAAAGCTTGTGTTGTAATTGTTTTAAGTATGCTACTTTTGACATATCAAATAAATGATATGAAGTTAAAATAATTTCTCAATTAGGTAGTCAATTATTGTGAATATTTTGCTTTTACTTTCTTGAATTGTTTTGGGGATTTTGTGCTCAAATTGGGAGATGTCACTGAAAGATAATAGAACCTGTTTTAACTTCATTTGGATGCAGAGTGAAACTGCCTTCTACGTTACTCTGGTACCTGTCTATACTTCAAGTTGATTTTCCACATCAAAATTAATTTAAAGGCAGCTTCGTATCATCAGTTACTCTCGCTAAGAACTGGAGTGAGACTTTTTTCTTGCAACGGACCATAAAGCTGACAGTGTTAGCAATTTTGATGCAAGAATATAGTAATACACTTAAGACCAGAAAACCTCCAGTTTTCAAAAGTTAACATTTCCCAAGAAGAAATTAGATGCTACAGTCCATGTGGATTATTTATGGTACTTTCAGTAGACTGTTAGATACTTTTAATCTACTTTGGGTACTATTCCTAAAAAATAATTAACTTATATGTGGACTTTGCAAAGTTTGCACATCTGAATGACCCCATTGCATGAAAAAATATATTTTATGAAAGATATAAAAATACTTAGCAAAAAATTGTATCTTATAGCTAGTAAGATTAAAATCATTTAAATTCAATATTAGGATATTTGGTAAAATGCAATATTTTTGTCTACAGAATGGAGACATGCAGACTTTTCAAAGTGAACTTTTTTTAAAGTAAGGAAGAGGTAATTTCTACCTTGCTTCGATATGTTAGCTTCTTTTTTGGTTCTTACACTCACCAACTGGAGATGTTGCATTAAAATTTGTGGGATGGGGAATAGAATTGTGGGCTGACCAATACAAAATTGGAAGACCATAAACTCGAACTCTTAAGTCTAAGATCTAAGTTTCATTGCGAAATTCTTAATGGGTATTTACACATGAGAAATGCAAATGTGTAAATTATGTATTAGGTATCCCTAATACAAAAGCAAATCAAAATTTAATCTAGATTCATGGGTATCTATAAAATAGCTGATGTGTCTGCATGGTATCTTTTTATGTACTAATTCAGAACTTTGCCAAATATGTTTAGAAAATTAGCGTTTTTGAAGTGCTTTTGAGCAAGAGCGCAAGGGACTTCACTCCCATGTGGAACAAAACAACGGGACTGGTGAACTCATGCAAGACAAAAACAAAGGGGGGGGGGGGGGGTGGGGGAGAGAAGAGAGGTGGAGAATAATAAAAAAAAGGAACCATGCTTGGTTCACCTTTGTCCTGACTATACAACTCATCTGCCTGTTGAACTGTGGCACTGGGGAGTGTACTAGTGGCAGTCCAATGTGAACTGAATAAAGGATGCTCATAGTACTCCTCATCAGAATTGTAAGGCTCTTCGTCGTGTACAGAAACAGAAATGGAGGGGGCTAGGAGTTTGCGCTTCTCCTGAGTGGTGGCAGGCTGATAGCTTGAGCACCTTTGGAGAGGTTTTGCCTTAACCTCAATCACTACATCTACAAATAGACACAGGGATAATTCGACAAACAGACACAGGTTCACAACAAATACATCAGCTAAGTCAGTGTGATGAAACCAACCATGAAGCAAATACTCAAGTCCTCATAAATAGCTCAGTGCTTGCCATACTATGTATTTAAAGATTCAAGGCCATAACAAGACTGAAACAAACACTGACAAAACAAAACTCCAAAAGTCACCTGATCCTTAAGCCTAAGTTGCACACATTTGTTTGTAATGAGCAGTGGTGAACTGTAGACACCAAACTTGGAAATATTGTGAACTTTGATCAGAGTAATGGTAGACAGAGGCAGGCTAGTGCTATGAACAGATGCATGAAGGGTGAAGTTCAGTACAAAGAATCATGAAA
The DNA here is from genome assembly GCF_004010195.1 of Chiloscyllium plagiosum. Lineage (NCBI taxonomy): Eukaryota > Metazoa > Chordata > Chondrichthyes > Orectolobiformes > Hemiscylliidae > Chiloscyllium > Chiloscyllium plagiosum. Next base: position 12,039,990 of record NC_057716.1, on the reverse strand, counting down.
TGAATCACTGTGGCAGAAAGAATGAGAAGTAATATGATATAAAGAATACATTTCTGAAAGTAATTCAGCACAAGAGAGAGACCTGGAGTTTTAGGTGCAAAACCTTTGAAGGCAGCAGTGTAACAAGAGAGTGATAATAAGGCACTTGGGATCCTAGGACATATAGATAAAGGGACTGGGAAGGATGTTACTGTAGGCTTTATGATCCCAAAGACATCCCAAATTCATATGTGTCAACAAGGGGACTGGCTCAGCAATTTCTTTCTTTCTGGAAGCATTCAGTAGGGATCACTATTCAATTAAGGTAGTGAGCCCCTCAGAAGTAGGTTCGACTGAGGCAGCTCAGGGACCAAGAGGGCACCCCAATGTGGAGGCATCTACAGACAGTAAATAAAAGGCAGCCTGCTCTGAATGCCTCCTTTGGATTGTGATGAATAGCATTCCTTGCCTGCAGCGAAGTTTAGCTTGACATGGTGCCACCAGCTCAAATTGCCTCCTGCACAGCCACAGGGATGCATTTAAGAAACAACTAATCTAACTGACTGCCCAACACTATTTAGTGCTTAGCCACTCCAAATGTGATTCGATTGTTAATACATTCAAGACTCGATAATAGTTCCAGAGTGAGAGATTTCAGTTATCGTGGATAGGTTAGCTGGGCCAATTGTACTTCAAGAACGCCAAGTTTGAGAGATGATGTAATAGCGATGCTCAAAATCATGAGAGCTTGAGTCAGGGGAGGAAAAGAGAATTTGTTCCCATGGGCAGAAGCAGACAACAGTGATGTAAGGCGTTTGGCAAAAAAAAAAATGATGACACAGGACAATTCTTCTCGCAGAGCAAATGTTTCAGATCAGGAATGTACAGTCTGAAAGTGCAGCAGAATCACAATTGCGATTTGCAAAGGGAGTTGGAAATTCGCTGAAGAAAATTGTAGGGCTACAGGGAAAGGGCAGGGGCGTGTGAACAGTTGAGTCACTGTTTCAGAAAGTCAGTAAAGAATCTGAAATCCTAAATGGTCTGCAACTAAGCTGTAACCAATTTATAATTCTGTGTTTCTAAACTGCGATGGATTATATTCTATTGCATCATTTACATGTTATTAACCCCAAATATTTTACATGTAGCATAAGTTTATGTTCCTTCTACATATGAAACTTTAACTTCCCTCCATGAGTGCCAATTGTTTCCCCACTGTTTTCTGTTTTTGTTCCAAACTCCTATTCAAAAGCGCACGGGAAGTACAAATTCTCAGAGAGATGTTATAATAGCTGCCCTACTATTTTGAACAGTGAACAGATTTAATAGCAAGGGAGTCAAATTCAGAAATCAGAAACAGGTGGTCTGAAACACTACCTTTCACAGTTTAACTTTATTTAATCAAAACCCATTGCTCTAACTGACTTTTTTTTTTAAAATCAGGGAAAACAAATCACAAAAGATAACTATATTAGATGGGAAGAAAATAAAAAGAAAAACATGACAACAGGATTTAAAAGAGCTTGCTTGGTCTTTCATTCCCTGACAAAGAACGAAATCTAACTCGCCCTCCTCACTCTTCAACCTTTTATTAAAATTAAACAAATCCCCAAGTTATATCTTGGAAGGTTCATAACTACATGCTCTGTTGATACATTACTCTCAATGGAAAGGAGGTACTTCAAGTTGCTCATTTAACAAAAAACAGTATTTACTCAAGGAAATTTTGAATTGAAGTGATAGAACGGATATATTATTGTTTTGCCTTGTACATCTCAGGTATTGTTGTTAAATAATTACTGCATGCCCAGTTTCATCCACTGATGTAGTTCAAATGCCAATATGTTAAGCCTTGCAAATCATCCAAATGCTTCAATGAAAACATGGAAGCATTGAATAATCCCGTGGTTTAAAAAAAAACATATTCTAAAATTGGATTAGAATTCCTTCTAATCAATTTATACACACACATGCACAAAAACAGTTTTCAACAGTCAAACAGAGTTACTTATATCAGTGCCCAGAGGTACAACCACACCATTCTCTTACCTTTCTCTGCTGGTCCAAAGTGCTCGGATGCTGGAGAAGGTGGTGGGGATGGTGGTAAGTTGGCAGAGTCTTCTACTGTTCCATTAAAAAGAACAAAAAAAAAGAGACAACTGTTTTAATAGGAAACCGTTAATAATTTGAACATCACTATATACTTTTTTAAATCACGTGACAAAAATTCTTCATAAACCAAATGAGCTTGGTCAGAGCCAGCCTGTAGCGAGAGAGAGAGAAGTGAAATATTCGAGACGTTGGCAACCTGTATCACAAGGCTAAAGATTGTTGATGATGGTAAAGTCTCACCACTGATGAGGAAATCAGGACCAGATCCCACTTTGGCTGTTTGTAGGATGCATTGGTAGCACTGTACCTGGAATGGGGCTCTGTTAAGGATGACAGCTACCCTAAACAGCTCAGCAGCACCATAGCCAGTTGCAGCCATTATGGAGGCTGCATCACTGATGTGGGGATATCTCAATGGTAGGATGCCCTTGGTGACAGATTAGTGTGAAAGAGGGAAGGAAGTGACCCAGAGGGGTTAGGGCGTAGGGCTCAGTAGACCATGGAGGACCAGTGAAGGGCAGCACCCACAGGAACCCACTGGGTCTTTCTTGGGATGTCTTCATGAGCACTTAAGAACTTTCAATTGAGCATTTTAGAAGATTAGTTGACTGTCCAGTGGTCAGCTGAATCACTAGATTGCCCATTGACAATAAGGCTTAGTGGTGGCAAGACATCGGGCTTCCCTCCTGAAACCTCCTTCCATCTTCCAACTTGGCACCATTGAACAGAGAAAGCTCTGCCATAATGTGCTAACAAATGATCATCAATCCAGGACATGAACTTTGCTTCACTCTCTATGCATGCATCTCCAGTACTTCCTGATTTTATGAAGGGAGGTGGTGAGGAATCACGTTGACCAATATATTAGCAGGCAGACATGGGAATAACATTGATACCTTACTGTTCTGCTCATTTCCAGTATGTTAATAATTAACTGCTTTCCTTCTGTTATTTCAAGTTGGGAATACCACTACAGGAAATGAATGGACATGATTCCAGTCAACAAACATCTGGCTAGAAGTGGGAGGTTGGGTGTGAGGTGTAGAAGGGTTGGAGATTATTTTGTCCATGTAAAGACACAGCAGAACTGTGAAGGTTTGTAGCTCAGGTTGAGGTTTTGGGTGTAGCTTAGCTCGCTGAATGGTAGGTTTGATATCCAGACGTTTCATTACCTGGCTAGGTAACATCATCAGTGGCGACCTCCAAGTGAAGTGAAGCTGTTGTCTGATGCTTTCTATTTATATATTTGTCCTGGATGGGGTTCCTGGGGTTTGTGGTGATGTCATTTCCTGTTTGTTTTCTGAGGGGTTGATAGATGGTATCTAGATCTGTGTGTTTGTTTATGGCATTGTGGTTGGAGTGCCAGGCCTCTAGGAATTCTCTGGCATGTCTTTGCTTAACCTGTCCCAGGATAGATGTGTTGTCGCAGTCGAATTGGTGGGTTTTTTTCATCCATGTGTAGGGCTACGAGGGAGAGGGGGTCATGTCTTTTTGTGGCTAGCTGGTGTTCATGTATCCTGGTGGCTAACTTTCTTCCTGTTTGTCCTACGTAGTGTTTGTGGTAGTCGTTGCAAGGAATTTTGTAGATGACGTTGGTTTTGTCTATGGGTTGTACTGGGTCTTCAGAAAACAGAGGAGAACCACCTATACAATGTATTCAAGAAGAAAGGATACTCAAAAAATACAGTCCGCAGATTCCTCAAGAACAAACCACGACAAGCAGACCAAACACAGCCAGAAACCCTAACCACCTTACCATACATCAAAGAAGTTTCAGAAATGACTGCCAGACTACTAAGACCCCTCGGAATCCAAGTAGCACACAAACCCACCAACACTCTCAAACAAAAACTAACAAACTTAAAAAACTCAGTACAACCCATGGACAAAACCAACGTCATCTACAAAATTCCATGCAAGGACTGCCACAAACACTACGTAAGACAAACAGGAAGGAAGTTAGCCACCAGGATACACGAACACCAGCTAGCCACAAAAAGACACGGCCCTCTCTCCCTCGTAGCCCTACACATGGATGTAAAAAACCACCAATTCGACTGGGACAACACATCTATCTTGGGACAGGCTAAGCAAAGACTTGCCAGAGAATTCCTAGAGGCCAGGCACTCCAACCACAACGCCATAAACAAACACATAGATCTAGATGCCATCTATCAACCCCTCAGAAAACGAACAGGAAATGACATCACCACAAACCCCAGGAACCCCATCCAGGACAAACATATAAATAGAAAGCATCAGACAACAGCTTCACTTCACTTGGAGGTCGCCACTGATGATGTTACCTAGCCAGGTAATGAAACATCTGGATATCAAACCTACAGCTCAGCGAGCAAAGCTACACCCTAAACACAGCAGAACACTTCGCTTGTAAAGAAATTGAACAGTATAATGGATATACTGATAACAGAAAATGGTTAAATGATCATGATTTTGTTCCCACATAATTAGGCTGGTGCTTAATCAGCAAAATTAAATGATGGTAAATTTATCCACCTGCCCTGATTATGTAGCACGCTAAAAAGTGATACAATTGTTTAAAATTGCCTCAGAGGTCATTAGTAAAGAGGTCAGTTACACTAAATCATTCAAATTTATGATTTATTTGTTAATTAATTCATGTGTTTTATGCCGAAAATTGCAAAGAGTATGGGGTCACTCCCACAATAGAGAGATAAGGAGAATTTATATTTCTCTCAGAGAATCATAAATTTATGGAATTCTTTATCTGTAGAGGCTGCATTATATTCAAGGCTGAGATAGACAGCGTCTTAATCAGTTAAGGATTTGGGGAAATGGCAGGACAAGTGGAGCAAGGATTATCAGATTAGCCATGATTTTATTGAATGGCAGAACAGACTAGATGGGTGAATGGCCTACTTCAAATCCAACATTTTAAGGTCTAAATAACTATACAATACAGTACAAAATAATTGCTATATTTCAGTTAAGAGGAAAGATATTTTTGGAAACAGAAAGTGACAGCATCAACATATTGGAGCAGAAGATAATTAATAACAAGGAAACAGTATTGGAGATATTTACAGGACTAAGACTTAACAGATCCCAGCACGTGGACTCATTTAGGGTGAAGAAGGTAGCCGCCTTTAAGTATATCGAGTCCCTGCTATTCTCAGCAGATCAAAGTAGCCAGGCCCACTGCCCTACTCGATTCCTGTAGCCCTGCAAGTTTATTTACTTCAAGTGCCTGTGTGCTCTTGCCTTTCACTTGCTTTTCTCAGGTTTTCTGTACCCACCTTCTCCGATTGTCCTAATCTTGTCATCAGTGGAAGTCCCTAAATTCATTGATGATGTTTACTCAGGATAGGGAACTCTGGTTATGGGTATTCATGTGGCTAAACAGACCAATTCCTGACTTCCTTATCGTTGGGCACATGTGTTGTACAGCTCGTGAGATAATGGGAACCAAAATGTAGGATTTGTTCCCTTTGCTTTTCTTCTTTGCCACTGTTCTGCCTCATCATTAAGATATTGTCAAACCATGGTTAACTAGAAAAGTTAAAGATAGTGTCAAACTAAAAGAAAAATCTTATAATTACACAGTCATAGGTTCCAGATCAGAAAACTGAACAGAATATACAAAGAAAGCAAAGAATGATTAAAAATTAATGGGGAGGTAAAGTCAGGGAACAAGTTAAAGCTAGCCAGTAATATAAAAACAAATGAGAGTTTCCATCAAAAAAAAAGAAAAAGAAAGTGCATCTTGAGAATTAATAATGGGAAATGAGGAGATGGCAACTGAGTTAAACGTACATGTTGTACAAGTCTTCTCTTTAGACGACATAGGTAACACCCGAGAAGCAGTGACAAATCAGAAAATGGAAGACAAAGATGAACTCAGATAAATTACAACCAGAGAAGTGGTACTGAGTAATTTCTGCAGCCGCAAACAAGTGCTGAGTCCTTATGGACTTCATCCTAACATCTAAAAGAAGTGGCCAGAGATCACTGATGTAATGATTTTCATTTTCCAAAATACTGAGTTTTGAATCAAGAGGAATGTAATTCCTTTTATTCAAAATGAACAGGAGACAAAGTGGGAAATTGCAAGCAAGTTAGCTTAACGTTTGCCAAAGGGAAAATGTTAGAAACTATTGTAGTGATAGCAAGGCACTTGAATCCATTCAACAGGGAGATCTGAATAACTCATATTTCATTAATCTATTAGAGTTCTTTGAGGTGGTAACGTGCTGTGGATAAGGGGAATAGATGAAAGCACTGTAGTTGATTTCCAAAGGGCATTTGACAAAATACCATTTCAAGCGTTACAGGAGAAAATAAAACCTCATGGTGTACAGATAGCATACTGGCGTAGATGGAAGTTTGAACATCTAATGGGAAGCAGCGGAGGCAGATATGGGTCTTTTTCATGTCAGCAAGATATAATGTTTGCTATGCAACAGACACCAGTGTTGGTCCTTTACTATTTATGATTTATCCAAATGGCTTGAGATGAAGCTGCAGTTGCCAGGTTTGCAAATGACACAAATATAGTTAGGAAAGTAAGTGTGAAGAAGGCCCGAGATGACGACCAGAAATACAGATCAGTTCAGTGAGTGGACAAAAGCATGGAAAAGAGTATGGGGCAAAGTATGGAATTGTCCATTTTGTCAAGGATAATATAGCATTATCAAATTAGTGAGAGATTGCAAAGCTGTGATTCAGTAGGATCTGGGTATCCTCAAGCAATAACCACAGGCAGGGTAAATAAAAAAGAAAGCTAATAAAATATTAATGCTTATCACTATGGTTTAGGTTCTGCTTTAGTTATACAGGACACTGGCAAGACCACATCTGGAGTATTGTACCAAACGGTGTCTTTCTGTTCTTTGTTCATATGTCATGAATGACATAGATGTTACCAGTCTTCATAATTCACAGAAAGCTTCTCCTAATCATTAACTTCAATGCTTCAGTGCTTCAAGGAGAACTTCAGTGTGCGCTTGAAAGCTTTTCTCTCCCTGTCTCTGAAATAATGGCCATTTGAGAAGTGACAGAACAGGTCACCCAGATAACAGCGCCCAGTTCGATTTTTCAAGCGAGTTGTCTGAATGCTTGTGGAACTGGCTTCACAAAGGATGCAGGCATTTATTCAACAGCCTCCCATCATTGAACCTGAAGCATGCGGAAGATGTATTGCTGAAAACATTGTCCAGCTTTTGTATATGTCATGAATACACAATCCAAGTGTCCCTGCAGTACAGGAGTATAGTGACAGCAACTGCACTGTACTCTCAGTCTTTCTATAACTTATACAAATCTTGCATGTCAAATACTCACTGCTGTAGTTTGAAGAGGTGCTAGCATAGCTGCTCCATTGTGAGATCATCATCAATGGTGGCTACCAAGGGAAGTGTTCAACATATTCGGGAGTCTGTCTTTCAACATTACAGAAAGTGAAATGTTCGGCTGACCAGGAGAGGGTTGATAGGAGTTTTGATTTGGCACAATTCAAGGAACAGGCCATGTTTGTTGTGTGCAACATTGAAGAGATCAAGAGTGGCCTTCATATTGGGTACAGTGAGTAATGGCACTGCAGTTAGCTGCAGCACACTGCAAATATTTAACTTGGATAAACGAGCTTTAGCATGAAAACAAGTGAGGTCAAAATGTTTTCCATTGAGATGGTTTTAGTACTGGTGGTAATTTTAGTCAGGTAGATCGTAAACATTGTTGGTGCTATCACACAGCTTTGCTGAACTCCAGCCCAGATTTTAAAGGCATTTTGGATATCCTACTCAATCTTGTAAATCTTTAGCACAAGGAGACACTAATGGAGGACAATCCCAGCCTTTCTAATCTATCTGCAATATTCCATTACTGGATCTGTTCTGGTAAATTTCCTCTACACCCTCTCAAGGATATTCACATCCTTCTTGTGATGACCAAAACCGGATGCAAAACCTCAGTTGGGGGTCTAACCAGAGCATTATGAAAGTTGGGCATAATTTCTCTGCTTCTGTATTCAATGTCTCTGGTTATGAAGTCCAGGAGCCCATACGTTTTGCTAACCTCTCTTAGTGTGTCCTGTCATCTTCAAAGGTCAATATGCCTAATCCAGCTTCTTCCCCTTGTGCATACTTTAGAACTATGTCATTAACTCTATATTGCCTCTGCCTATCCCTCCTGTCAAAAAGCATCACCTCACAATACTGCTCTCAATTTCTTGTCACTTGTCTGCTCATTCTGCTAGTCTGTGTCCTGTTGCAGGCAATTCATGACATGCTCCCTGTTGTCTATGTCACTAAATTTATTATTTGCAAAGATTAAAATTACCCATGCATTTAAAGACACAAGTTATTCCCATACTGCAATGTGATGATAGTATGGCTTTAAGAGGTGTATTTGTCCTTTTTTATATAATAAAGGTTGAGACAGAGATGCCAAGCAGTCTGCTCCAAAGCGAATAAAGAGCTTGTGATGCCTTGGACATTTTTCGTAAAATTTGGAACAATATAAACAGCCTGAATGAGTGGGGTCAAGCTCCCACAGAACCAGGATTTTTAGTTTTAGTCTTCAGTTGCAATTGCTGGGGTCTTGAAGCTGGATGTGGAAGCTGTTTTGCCTTTCTCTGTTATAGCTAAAAGCTGGGGTTTTCTTCCTGTTGTTAGGATTGCATGTGAGACAATCTATTTTACTGAATTTGCCTTTGCCAAGGGTGTGTTTATAGGATGTAATTATATTGGAATAGCCACTGTTCTTGTTAACGGGGCGGCATGGTGGCTCAGTGGTTAGCACTGTTGCCTCATAGCACCAGGGTCCCAGGTTCGATTTCAGCCTCAGGTGACTGTATGGAGTTTGCACATTCTCCCCGTGTCTATGTGGGTTTTCTCCGGGTGCTCTGGTTTCCTCCCACAGTCAGGTGAATTGGCCATACTAAATTGCCCATAGTGTTAGGTGCATTAGTCAGAGGGAAATCGGTCTGGGTGAGTTACTCTTCAGAGGGTCAGTGTGAACTGGTTGGGCCGAAGGGCCTGTTTCCAATCTAATCTAATCAAAAAAAAGTTTTCCAATAGAATTAAGTTATTCTAATTTTCTTTTGTATTTTAAATATAATATGAATAAAGTGTGTTCTGCTTCAAGACTGGTAGTTTGACCAATCAAATTTCATCTGGAACACAGTGCCTGGCACCTGCCTTTAAAATAAGAAAAAGTTGGGGTCCAGGCTATCATCTTAATATATTTTGAGGAGGTCTGATCCATAATGGCAAAAAGGAAGCAGTGGCCCTAGCACTGCTCCTTGTGGAGCTCGACTATCTATCACTCTCCAGACTGAGAAATGACATCTACTACTACACGCTGTACAGTCATTAAGACTATTTTTAATCCAGTAGCATATTGGCCTCTTATTTCATGAGATTCAACTTGGTTATTCAGCCTTTTCTTTTACTTTTCTGTTTTATCCTCATGTGCATTCTTCAGACCTCTCCAAGTACCTGTTAATCATCTTCCCCTCCAAAACTGTATCCCCCAGACATTAAACTAAACAGCCTAATATTGAAGTAAATCAAAGGAAATGCTGCATCATACTGACAGTGCTTTTCATTGCTCATCATTTACACTTAGTTTACCCCATTTCTTTAACAAAAAATAGCTTTCAATGTTTCTTTCGACAGATAAGGATACCAATGCTTCCACGATGTCCTTGAAACCTGTGACTGTCATTTTGGTTTGTGCGATGATACTTCTGGCCAACTTACTATCTACGAACTCCTACTACATCATCTGATCACAATGTTTAGCTTAAACCTGGAGGAATCATAGCCTTGCAATCCACACCTCTAAAATTGCCTGCGAGTCAAAGATCTCCGATGTGCAACTGAGACAGAGTGCTAAATGAAGCAGTTTAAAATCATAAGGGGGCAATATCTTCCATTTCCAGCCACTGCTCTCAGTGATGAAAGGTCAGTGAGAAAGAAGATTGATGAAATTCATACTTGTAGAGTAGTTTTGTTAGAATTCAAAGATTTGAGCATGATCCATTTCAATGAAACCTGGCTAACCTCAGAAGTTGCAAGACAGTCCAATTTATATTGCCAGATTTGATCTATCACACCAGGGTAGGTCCATTACTGCTGCAAACAAATACACACATGAACAAATGATGCCTCTGACATTTCCAGATTAAGAAACATTTTGCTCAATTTCTCAAACCTATATTCTCTCCTTTTCTATCCGTAAAATGAAGACTGATATGTGCAATACTTGTAAAGGAGCTACTAATGGATCTATTTGGATCATAGTGTTGGAGCATTCTGATATTTCATAATTTTACATGCACTTATGACAATATTCATTTCCCACTTCCTGCATTTTTTATTTTCTTTCTACCTCTCTCTTTCTTCATCTCTCATATTACCTTTCTCCCTTATCTTTTCACTATTCCCTCGCGCCCATGGACAAATTTATGATATTACATTGTCCAGTCAGTTGATTTTGAATATACTGCATGCTTTCAATAGTTTAATTGAGAAAATCCTTTTATGGAATAACAAAATTGCTAAACAAGGGGTATATCTGATGACAATGCAGTGTACAATTGGAAATATATCAGATTTCTCAAATCTTCCTTTCAATTTTTTTTTCTATCTACCTCTAGCACACTTTATTTCTTCCTTGTTTCTCCCACGGTTACCATTTCTATGCAACATGTTCTTTTTTCTCCCTTGGGAGTGACATACTTTCTGAATTTTGGTCAGGTAATTAGGGTAAGTGGCGTCATGACTTAGGGAAAGTGGGCTTCACTTCTCAGGATCTTGGGAATTTTTACATAGTACCAGTTCATTTTATATGTTTTTTAATAGCTTTCTTGCCTCATTGCAAAGTGCAAAGAATGATGTCAAGGATAGTAGGAGGATAGATTGGTTTGATTAATCCTGTATTCACCAGAGTTTACATGGATGACAGGTGATCGGATTTAAACAAAATTCTAAGTGGGCTGGACAGACAAGATGCATGGAAGATGTTTGCTGTGGTTGAGGACTCTAGAACGGAGATGACAGTCTCAAGATATGGGTTAGGCCATTTCGGACTGAGATGAGGAAGCACTGCTTCACTCAGAGGGTGGTCGACCTGCAGAATATCTAACAGAAGTCTATGCAGGCCACATCATTGAATATATTCAAAAAAAGATTATCTACTTTTAAGATTGTATAAGCTTCAAGGGGTATGGGGGAGAAAGTAGGGTATGGCATTGAGATAGCCATGATCATACTGAATGACAGAGCAGGCTCAAAGAAACAAATGACCTGCACCTGATGCTAGCTTCTATGTTAAATACGCTGAAGTAGTTTTAACAGAGGCAGACTTTTGTGATGTAATTTTGCATTTTCCATTGTTGACTGTTCATTTTTTGAGATTTTAAATGAACTTAGAATCCGAGTGAGGAAGGAAGTCACAAGTCTATACCAACCCTCAGAAGAGCATCCCACCCAGACTCAGAACCCCACCCTATCCCCATTTACCATGGCTAATCCACTTAGTGAATTGGATACCAGGGGTATGTCGGCTATGTCCAATTCACCTAACCTGCATATCTTTGGGCTGTGGAACGAAACTAGTACACTTGGAGGAAACCCACGCAGATGCAGGGTAAATGTGCAAACTCCACACAGTCAACCAAGGCTAGAATCAAATCTGGTCCCTGCTGCTGTGAGGCAACAGTGCATACCACTGAGCCACAGTGCTGCCTAAATTGCAATGAATTTCTGAATAGACAATGAAAAATTTGAACTGTTGCCAGGGCTTACTTACAATCTTGAGTGAGTGTGCAACATTCGCCTGATTGAGTGTTTGAAAGATGTACTGGATATACTGATTTTCGCCATCTCTCAGATTCTACAATGGTCCCAAGAAATTGGAGTTTAGCGTATATAACATTACAATTCAAAAAAGGAGGCGGGTGGATCAGAGAAATACTGTTCAGTAGTCTGACTCCTGTCATTGGGAAAATGCTAAAATTTATTACTAAAGAAAGGCTTAATGATTCATTTCAAAACCCACAACTTTAATCAGGAAAGTTGATTCAGGCTTGACAAAAGGGAATCATCATTTGGCAAATTTATTAGGACTTTTATGAAAGTAACTAGTAAAATAAAATTAAAGGACAACCATTAGATGTGACATATTTAGATTTTCCAAAGAAATCTGATAAGGTACTGCAGAAGAGGCTAATTCACAAGATTAAAGGTTCACAGAATTGGAATTACCCATGGTTAGGGGATTAGCTAACAGACAGGAAGCAGAAGTTATGGATGAATGCAGCATGTTTGAGTTGAAAAGCTTTAAGTGGTTGAGTGTAGCTGTGGCCTCACATATTTACAGGTTATACTATTCTTAGATGGAGACCAAGAATAATCTACTTTAGGAAACTGACAATACAAAGTCAAGTAGAGATGAAAATTGTGAGGATGACAAAGGTAATGCAACAATGATTCATTAAATTGGTTGCTAGGATGAGAACACTATCCCCAGATGAGCGATTGAATAAATTGGTCCTATAAATCTCTAAACTGCAGCGAGTACGAGTGGTTATATAATTTAAGCATTGAAGATTCTGAAGGCGCTTGACAAAGTGGACACAGATTGTTTTTGCTGGTTTAGGAAACTAGAACTTAATCCCAATCTCAGGATAAGAGGCCTGAGTTAAGGAGATTTTTTTTAATCTTCTATAATTGTGCATCTTTGGCATTCTCTATTCCAGGGGGCTGAGGATGCCCCATCACTGAGTCTTTTTAAGAATGGGATAGATTTTTTGTCTCTCGGAGAATCAAACAAAAGCAGTAATATACTGGAAAGTGGAGTTGAGGTGGAAAATTAATTGTGATACTTGTGTGACAGAGCAGGCTAGAGCGTCCATATGGTTACTCCTGCTCCTATTTCCTAAGTACCTGTATTCCTATGTAGCCTAGGGATTCCAGCTCAATCCTCAAACACATTATGTACCAACCAATTGCTTACCATGACAACTGATGTTCTTGCACTCACACTCAAAGCTCTTCCCAGTTTCAGCCAGAAACTAAATTAATCTATTTTTAACTTATTTTGTGTTACATTGTAATGGCTGTCAAAGCAAGATTCAGCATCATCAATCTAAATCAGGTCAAATCAAAAGTAAAAAGAGGAGACAATCTTTGCCCTTAGGATAATGGAAACTATGCCCATTGATTAAATGGTTTACAGCTTTAAGGTGCAGGGATACATTTCAAGTTCCTATTTAAAAAAGCAACATCACTGTCTCATTATAAACATTATCAAGAATATAGCTTCTATACCTGAAGTTTGCTCTCTTGGTAAAGTATCTTGCACTTGTTCTCCTTTCAGTACTGCCACTGCCTCAGCTGTGACCTCCTGTACAATCCTGGCAGAGATCACTTCTGCTGAACAGATATGAGAAATCTTAGTCAGTTTGTGAATGTGATCAAATTTGTTTTGACACTTGAGCCTTCAAAATAAACATGAATACATACAAAGAAGTGTTGATAAGTTATAAAAAAAACTCAATTCAATTAATCAAATAAGATCATAACAATTAGTGTATGAGTAGGGTGTTGAACTCATTAAGCCTACTCTGCCATTATGATAATCTGACATTGGTCTTAAGATCAATTTCCTTTCAAGCCCTCCATCATCCTCTACTCCCTGGCAGATTAACAATCTGTATATCCTAGCCTTAAATACATTCAAGAGTCAGTCTCCACTGTGCTCCATGGAAGAGAACTCCAAAGGGTAATGACCCTGAGACAAGAAATTTCTGATCTCCATCCTGAATGGGAGAACACTTATTTTTGAACTATGCCCTTGAATTCTAGATGTTTTATGGCTTAATACACAACAGGTGCCATATATGAAACTTTAATGTCCTAATACACAGATAGTGAGAAAAATAATATTATTCTGCTTGCATTATTCCACTCATTTTAGTGAATTATTTGCTGTCAATTATGTTTTGAGTGAATATGTAAAGTAGTGATATGAAATTGCTATAATGAACTGTGTTCAAATGTCATGTCACTTTTAATTTGCCAGTCAGGAACTAGCTGTGACAAAATGGGGTTAAATTGGAACATCATTTTGTTCAGTGGAAAATCATTTTCACTAATGCCAGGTTATCAATCAATGATGGGAAATATTTGTTTTCTGTTAGACTGACAGTTTGGCATTTATCAATTGTTTTCTTTATGAATTGTCAGTAGATACACGATCTATAAAGACTAGATTATAAGATATCCTATAATAAATGTGAGGTGGTGGTAGAATTTGGCCATGTCACAAAACTAGTAATCCAGAGACACATCAAATGTTATAGGGACACAGGGTCTAATCCCACAATCGCAACTGGTAGAATTTAAATAAATTAATAAAATCTGGAATTGAAAATTAATCTCAGTAGTGGTAACAATGAAACTATCATTGATGGTCATACAATCCATTCTTGCTCATGAATGTTCTTAAGGGAAGGAAATCTGTTATCCTTACTCTGGTCTAACCGACACATCACTCCAAAACCCCAGCAATGTGGTCACTCTGAGCTGCCCTCTGAAATGGCAGAGCAGGCCACTCTGTTCAATGGGCAAATAAATGCCACATTCCATAAAAGAAAGAAAAAGTATCCATATTGTTTACTCCATAGCAACTAAACATAGTGTTTTCTTCTACTTGCATTGGAATGAAAAGGAAAGATGATTGGATAAACTGGAATGAATTGTTGACCATAATAGAAACAGTAAAGAAGAGATGGTATGGATAAAAAGAGCCCCAGAAAATGTGAAGGTAGTATAGGAAATGTTGGATGACTAGAGAGTTTAAACTAAAATGAGACTTTTCAAAATTTGTACCTGGAATGTAGATGCAATTGATTAGGCCTACTTTAATTGCCTGTCCCTACTTGCCCAGAGGGCAAGAAAGAGTCAAATCATACATTGCTGTGGGTTTGGAATCACACATAGGCCAAACCAGGTAAGGAAGACAGACGTTCTTCCCCAATGGAATTAGTGAACCAGGTGGGTTTCTACAACAATTTGACAGTGGTTACATGGTTGCCATTACAACCTTTCCTGAAACGTCGATTCTTCTGCTCCTTGGATGCTGCCTGACCTGCTGCGCTTTTCCAGCAACACATTTTCAGCTCTGCCATTACAATAGCTTTTTATTCCATATTTTCACTTTATTGAATTCATATTCTATTATCTGCCATAGGGATTTGAACCCAAGTCCTCAGAACATTAGGCTGATATTCCAGCTTAAGAATGACCATCACCATCATCACCACCACCACCCCCCCACCCCAACACTGTTGCCCACCACCAACCTCCACCCTCATTTTAACCTAGGTTTGATAATACAAAAGGAGAATCAAGTCTAAAACACAACATGTAGACTACAAGCAAAGCAAAATTTAAAAAGTGATCTAAATAGAGATCAGTGAGAAATATTAAAAAAAGTGAAAGCTGTTAACATTAAAAAGTAAAATAATTACAATGGATGCTCGTGATAAGGCAGAGAAAGGAAATCTTGTAGATACTGAGGAAAGAATAATGTTGAATGTGAACACAGTGTCTGTTTTCATAGAAAAGTGCAGTTTATAGAAATAAAAGGATCCAGAAAGATGTGGAAGAGGGAGTGGAGAAACTTAGTAGAGCCATCAATAATATTTCTGCCTTACCTGTGTGATGATACTCTGGCTTTAAGAGGGTATTTTGTTCTTTTTTTTGAAAAGAGATTTTAGAACAGAGGTGAGGAGCTGTATACCAGAGCTTAGAGTAAACAGCTTGTGAGGTCTTCAGTTTTTTAAAAAAAGTTGGAACAATAGAAGCAGCCTGAATGGCTGTGGTCAAGCTCCCACAGAACAAAAAAAAGCTTTTAGTTTTCAGCAGTTGGGATCTTCAAGAAATAGTTTATTGGTAAGTGCATTGCGTATAGGAGTGGAGAGGTCATGTTGTGGCTGTACAGGACATTGGTTAGGCCCCTTTTGGAATACACTGTTCAATTCTGGTCTGTCTGCTATAGGAAGGACGTTGTGAAACTGGAAAGGGTTCAGAAAATATTTACAAGGATGTTGCCGTGATTGGAAGGTTTGAGCTATGTAGACTGAATAGGAGAGGCTGAATAGACTGGGACTATTTTCCCTGGAGCGGAGGCTAAGGGGTGACCCTATAGAGGTTTATAAAATCATGACCAGCATGGATAAGGTAAAGAGACAAGCACTTTTCCCCAGGGTAGAGGAGTCCAAAACTAGAAGGCATAAGTTTAAGGTGATCGGGAAAAGCTTTAAGACGAACCTCAGGGATAATTATGTTCACACAGCGGTGGTGGTGGAGGCTGGTACAATTACAACATTTGAAAGGCATCTGAATGGGGACATGAATATGAAGGATTTGGAGGGATATTGATCAAATGGTGAAAAATGGGACTTGATTTAATTTAGGATATCGGGTCGGCATGAATGAATTGGACCGTAGGGTCTGTTTCCATGCTGTCAATCTCTATGACTAAGTGGAAGCTACTTTTCCCCCTCTCTCGGTTACAGACAAAAGTTGGGGGTTCTCTGCCTGTTATGGGAGTTGCAATCTGATTTCTGAATTTGCCTTTGTTTATGCGATATTAATACATGGGAACAGTTAATTAGTAATAGTTACCATATCTATTATTCTGTTAGGTTTTCCAGTAAATTAAGTTATTCCAATTCCTTCCTTCTGCTGCATTTTAGCTATAGTGGATGAATGAAGTGTACTTTGCTTTAAATCCAAAGGTTTGACCAATCGAATTGCATCCTTAACACAACACCTTACATTTATCTTTAAAATAAGAAAAGATTGAGTCTAGACTATGTTCTGAATATTTTGAGGAGGGGGGGGAAGAGATGCGGATCTAGTCTGGCCCATAACACCTGTCTATTTATGTTCAAACATTTGACAAGAACAATTTGTGGAGCTTCCAGGTGGTTTTAGATAACTTGATGCAGCTATAAGGAAAGACAAGATAGGCTTGGATTGTTTTCTTTAGAGCAAAGATGACTGGGGGGTCCGGGGGGGGGGGGGGGGGCAGTGTTGAATGAGTGAGGTGTATAAGATTATGAGGGGTATGGCCAGTGTAAATAGAGAGCAGCTGTTCTCCTTGTTGACGGCTCAATCACAAAAGGGCATAGTTTTGGGGTAAGGGGCAGGAGATTCAGAGTGGATTTGGGCAAAAAACGTATTCACTCAGCGGGTGGCGGGAATCTGAAATGCACTGTCTGAGAAGGTGCTGTGGGCTTGAAACCTTACGACCTTGAAAATATAATTTAATAACAACTTCAAATGTCGTAACATTCAAGGATATTTGACAAGTGCAGGAAATTAGGATTATTGTACTTTAGTACGCTATTTTAGTGGTGGTTATGTCGGTTGTGGACTTGATGGGCCAAAGGGTCTTTTCTGAATTATATGAATCTATGAAATACAAAAGTAAAGTCAGACCTGAGCACAAGAAAGCAAGTCTATTAGTAATTTCTGATAGCTGCATATTAAGAAATAAGTTCAAATTTTCAGAGCCTGTGAATTATTGGAATCACATTCTAATCACGTTTATTATGAGTTTACAGTTAATCCAGCTTTTCACAGCATAAAATAAATACATCAGACCAATTCTCTGCAAATTCCTGGATGATTTGCTCCTGTGTTCACCTTATCAGATCCAATTAAATACATTCTCTTTGAGACACTCTCTCTTTCAATTATCTGGATATCACAAAATTGCTGGACTTATATTATTAATATAAATTATTCCCACCACAACCATTTGGGGCTGCTGCTTAACATATAGGAAACTCAGTTAGAGCACATAAATTTTTAGGTCAATCTTGTCACCCACATTTTTGTTTGGCAATAATATTCAGAACTCAAAGATGTTTTGACGTCCAGAAATTATTTCCCTTGTTTCCATCTCTGCCACATGAATGTTTTCTTCCTGGAATTTTCTTCCAGAGAATTCTTTCTCTGGTTAAGGGGATAATCAATTGAGCCTGCTATTTACTTGGATACAGGTGCAATATTGACCTTAATGTTTTGTTATTCTATTGACATTCCAACAGTGTGAAGTGCAAGTAAATCTTATTACCCAATTAACATCACTTGCCATCGCAGCAATTTCATGCATTTTGTTTCTATCATCCGTACAATTCTATAACCCATATCCTCAACTTGGAGCTAAGAAAATCTCCAAAATGTGGATGAAAAAGCCAGGAGTCAAACAATGAATACAATGGATAGACAAGAAATTAGGCAAGAGAACAGAATGAAAAAAGCTCAAAAGTAAGTAAAGAAGAAAATAGCTTGAAAGAATACTATCAATTACAACTGAACGAACTAACCCAGAAAGGATGGATACAAGTAATATTAAAAATTGAAATAGAGACAAGTACAAAACATATGAGGATAATTTTATTCATATTCAATTCTAACAACAAAAGCCAAAATATCTTATTGGAACTTCTAATGCTTTTGATATTATTACAAAACAAAATGTGTCTAATTTTGGGCTGTAGCAAGGATTGCACTTCTTGATGGGTACCAGAAGTCCAGGCAAATGCTAACAGGGACAGCATGAAAGACTTTGCATGCCTTATGCCATGAATTTTCTCCACGTCATCAGGACAGCAATTGCATAATTATGAAATTTACAAAGGGTGTCCATGGCAGCAGGACTGGTGTGAAAATCAGACCCATTTGATCCAGAACAGCCATCGAGGTCAGGGTAACTGACAGGATTAAGAGTTACATGGTCAGCAGCAGGTAGAAGCAGTCCATCATTAAAAGGGTGCTGCTGCTGCAGACTCAGCAGGTAATATTCAGCAACACTTACTGACACATAGGATTCTTCCAATGTGCTTTGGTTAAGACTTCAGAAAAGCCCTGGCAACCCAGAACAAAAAAAGAACCAATAATAGTTTGCTGTAGCTGTGAATGAGAAAGAAGCTCACTTCTTGGTGCAGCCACAGGAGAAACCCAGGCATATTAGTGAAGTTAGCTACCTGCAGGAAAGTTAGAAATGTTCCCATGACTGGATGCTAGAAGGCAGTTTCCAGACTTTACAGGAACATAGTCCCAAGGAGGAAGAGTGAACCACCAAAAAGTGAGTAGTCATTGAGGCAGTCCATGATGGATTGGCTTGAGGAATTCCAAAGCAGTTACCTCAACTGCTTGAACAGTTGATGTGGGATGCAGAATAACTTAAATAGTGCAGGGTTAATTCCCCCACTCGTTGAGGTCAACATAAAGTCGTTGTTTTCTCAACCTCATCTTTCACCTGAAGTATGGTAACTCTCATGTTAAATTCATAATCCTCTGCAATTATGACGACTTTCACTTCACTTCATCCATATTTATTCATGTTAATTCTGGATTTATAGAGTAGCAGTCATGTATTACATATTTGCTGTCCTAAATTTATACAGTACAGCTTATTACTGTTCATTCAGAACTGTATACTCTATTTTCTTAGCAACCACCTGGGATCATAAACTTGACTACTTCTAAAACCATTATAGCCTCTGTTGTTGTGGTTCTGTTCGCCGAGCTGGAAGTTTTTGTTGCAAACGTTTCATCCCCTGGCTAGGCGACATCATCAGTGCTTGGGAGCCTCCTGCAAAGCGCTTCTTTGACGTTTCCTCCGGTGTTTATAGTGGTCTGTCCCTGCCGCATCCGGTTGTCAGTTTCAGCTGTCCGCTGTAGTGGTTGGTATATTGGGTCCAGGTCGATGTATTTGTTGATGGAGTTTGTGGATGAATGCCATGCCTCTAGGAATTCCCTGGCTGTCCTCTGTCTGGCTTGCCCTATGATAGCAGTGTTGTCCCAGTCAAATTCATGTTGCTTGTTGTCTGCATGTGTGGCTACAAAGGATAGCTGGTCGTGTCGTTTCGAGGCTAGTTGATGT
>NC_057716.1:12015270-12019711 GCF_004010195.1 Chiloscyllium plagiosum | reverse complement strand
GTGAATTCTCCGTTTGGTGTTCTCTGTACCATCATGTCTAGGAATGGGAGTTGGCTATCCTTTTCTTCTTCTGTCGTGAATCGGATTCCTGTGAGTGTGGCGTTGATGATCCGGTGTGTTTTTTCTATTTCCGTGTTTTTCATGATTACAAACGTGTCATCGACATATCTGACCCAGAGTTTGGGTTGAATTTGTGGTAGGACTGTTTGTTCTAACCTTTGCATAACTGCCTCTGCTATGAGTCCCGAGATACCAGACTGTTACACAAATTGGGCAACCCGATCTGGAATCTTAACTAATCATAAATATTTATTTATTCTCTTCTATACTCTCAATAACTAAAAATGAGTTTAAACATAATCCAAACCTCTAATGGAATTCAACTCCACCTAATTGAAGGAGTATCTTCTCTTTTTGACACTACCACTGCTTCCTTATATAGGGCTTGTATGAAAATAAATGCTTGCTAGTTGAAACAAAGACATTTCCTACTTAAGGCCATTTCCGATTTTTGCGATTTTGGTAACAGTTTAGGAAAACCCCAATGAACTCAGTCTGAATGCTGGAGACATGAATGTCCATTTGGACAACTTTCTGACCAACATTTCCTATCTCACTCCTTCTGACAAGTATCTAGTTATTGTTCAGCATCTGTTTATATTAGTATAGTCAGGACTGCAAAGATGGTGCAGTGGAGAAACAGCAACTCTGTACTGGTATGAAAATGAACATCAAATTGTTAGCAACATGCTGTATGTTTTACATATGGTCAAACAGTTATGATAATTTGTTTTACAGAATGATGAATTACACTCTATCTTCTCTGGTGATATAAATTCAAACTTGCTGCTGGATGTTATTGTGAAACAGAAAGCATCGGATTGAGCCAAGCAGTGAATTAAAAGCATTGTACACAGCCTTTTCTCCCCCATGGAGTTCAATCAAAGTTCAAGAGTGGAAAGGGATGAAGTCATGAGAACTAAGAACAGTCTAGAATGAAAAAGAGAAAAAGATCATTGTGAATGTTGCAGGCAAATCTGACATTTATTACCTATCCTCATAATGGAGTTATTTGTTAGATTATTTATGATGACAGTCAGTGGGGATTACTCACATGTAGATCAGACCAGTGAAGCTACACAAGTTCCGTCCTTTATGAACAACTTGTTTTCCAATGACATTTTGACAACTTCATAGTCATTTTTATGTGCTAGAAAAGTACTTCCGTGCATTAAGTCAATACCAGCTTTTTACTTGGAAACGTTTAACAATATACCCAATTAAAAGTAGGATATGAACTCTGAGTCTGGATTACCAGCCCAGACATAGGACAGATTTCAATGCCCATTCTGAAAGGTAGTGTAGAGATGGGAGATGTGGCATTTAATCACATGGGAAGGTACACCTTCTTGCCTCGACCAGTGATAGTCTGGAGCAGAGACGCTGATGCATGGTCTACCTGAAGCCCTGAGGACAGCTACTGAAGTGTCTGGTGGTAATCTCTATTGAAGGTAATGTGGGGCTTCAGACATTGCAAGTATTCTGTCCAAACATGTTACACTACCACACATATATGCTTATTAAAGACTTCTGTCAGTTTCAGGGCAACTGTATTTGCCTGTGTGCTGATTTTAAGAACATAAATTAAAATGCACAAATGACATCAGTAGATATCAGAATGGGACTTTTCATTCATCAACAGTGCTACACAATTTTTAGTTTCCCCATTATAATCAGAAGTTAATTGTTAAAGTCTGGCAATATTAGATAAAGATGATTAGATATAAATGTGAGAAGCAAATTCTGAATATACAACCAGGACTCATATCAGCTACAATCAGGACAATATACAAGATAATGAAAAATATTATGTAAAAGTTAAAACAGTTGTAACAAATAATTTGTCTGCATGTCCCTACTAATCTTACAGGTAGGTATAATAATGAGCCTGATCTTTCAGTCGATCTTCCATATACAGGCCATGGAAAACAGAAGCAAGATCACAGTCAGCACTTCTCTGCATTGTGAAACCACATTGCCCATTTGCAGTTGTATAGTTTTGACTACAGTAAATCAAATACACACCAGTTTATGATATGCATGAGATCCTTAAGTTATAATTGCAAAACACAAGTAACCATAATGCAGCACTGCAATGTAGCATCAACTAGAAATGGCCAAAGATCTGTCTTCATGGGTCACAACGACGTATGCAATTGAGGGATTGGGTGTAAAGCTGAAATCCATGTTCCCAGTTGCTGACAATAATAGCCCTCGATATTTACTTTATTAGTGAATATGTTTAAAATGTTTAACGTTCCACTCTGAACCATTACAAAATTCAAACAGGACAATAGACAAATAATTGCCTGGACTTTGAAGGGAAAAAGTCTATGTCTTATTCTTGGTATCATCAGCTTCACATCTTTATTTTTCTCATTTACATTGTTATGCCTTGGAGACATTCTTCACAGACATGATTTAAAAAAAGGTTTCCATGGCCAGTTATCATGTAAGAAGATGGCTCTATTACCATCTCACTGTTGCGAGATTGCACATGAAACATCAAGTCATTAAGCCAGAACATCCTTCAATTGAACACAGAACCTGTTGATAATATTCCACTTACTTTCAGCTAAATTATATACACCATTGACACAGATACTATCTTGAAGAAAGTGAGGACTGCAGAATCTGAAGATGACAGTCGAAGAGTGTGGTGCTGGAAAAGCACAGCTGGTCATGCAGCATCCAAAGAGCAGGAGAGTCAACGTTTCGAGCACAAGCTTATGCTCAAAATGTCAACACTCCTGCTCTTTGGATGCTGCCTGACCGGCTGTTCTTGTCCAGCACCACACTCTTCGACATCAGATACTATCTTGGTTTCTCTCGAAAGCTGAATTAACTTATGTATACTCTCAGCATCTTAACTGGTCCCAAGTTGAACATCATGTCTCATGTATCTTATCTACAGGAAATAATTTCTATTTCTGTCTTTGCAAAATCATTTGCCTTCATTTTTACTTCAACCTAACAGATCTAAAGGCACTTAAAATCTTTGAGTACTGCCTCCATGCTCAGTGTGTCTAACTTTCACCTTTAACTGCTGAAATTTATCCTTCAGAAATTCAACTCATGCAGCACTTACATTATCTTAAATGTATATTATGAACTCCAAATCTATATATCTCTGTACATGCAAAGGAAAAACACACTGCTGTACTAAAGCCAAATAATGTGTCAGTCAACAATTTGTGAATGTAATATGAAAAATGTGATCCTGAATTATTTTTAAAATTTGAGCAATGTATCAATTCTTTTCATCATGGACATAATGTAAACCATATAATCTTACCTTCTGGTGCAGGAATTGATTTAATGTCAAAATTTCTTCCAGATGCTGCAAGAAAGAAAATTAGAATAGGGTCAAAGCAAAAAGGTCAAGTTCAGGGAATATGCATATCACCTGATAAGATTAAATGCTACAAATCCAATGTTATTTTGAAGAATTTTGATTTTTGTACAGTGAGGTGCAAGAGATCCATCCTCTAAAAAACAAAGAGGTTCTGGAGCATATTTTCCAATAATTTCTCTTTTCTTTGAGTGTATATTATTTTTCTACGTATTACAATCTTATTATCACTTATCATCGTATTAACACATACATGTATTACCAATCAAGTCAAGATGAAAAAAGCTAACCTTTTGTGTTTAGCATAATTTTTAACCCATTGCAAGCATTGCATGGAAGATTTCCTGGATCATAAGTGAAGATAAGCGAGCAGTGTCCTAGATTGTCACATTGTAACCAAATAAGTAATAGACACTATTATGTACGTTCGTACCTCATTTCAATACATTTATCAGGTAACCTGAAGTACACTCTAAATGCCAAGTTAGTTACCATGTGATTTTAATATTAACTCATATCTTTTCATTCCTCAGTCTTTTCCTTCATGAGTGGCAGAGGTGTACAGCAGATGCTTGGTTCCTGATAACCACAGGCAAATATTCACTAGTTGCTGAAACAGAGAGTCATGATAAGTACAAGAAATGATCCTGAATGCAAGAATGATGATGGACAAAAGACCCTATGATACACCCACCCATTATTCCTTAGAAAACATTAAGATTTTCACTGAGATATTCAATAGGACAACTCATCAAGGAGGACAAGCATGTTTTTTGTATTCAAACCTCAATGAGCACATTTGATTAGTTAGTTATAAAAACAAATTGTGGAGATTAGATTTAGAGTCAGAGAATCATAGAGATGCACAGCATGGAAACAGACCCTTCGGTCCAACTCGTCCATGCCAACCAGATATCCCAACCTAATCTAGTCCCACCTGCCAGCACCCACCCCATATCCCTCCAAACCCTTCCTATTCATATACCCATCCAAATGCCTCTTAAATGTTGCAATTGTACCAGCCTACAC
>NC_057716.1:11988174-12012808 GCF_004010195.1 Chiloscyllium plagiosum | reverse complement strand
AGCACAGCTGTAATGCTATCCCTTATCAAAAATGCCACTCCCCCTCCTCTCTTGCCTGTAGCATTTGTATCCTGGAACATTAAGCTGCCAGTTCTTCCCATCCCTGAGCCATGTTTCCGTAATTGCTATGATATCCCAGTCCCATGTTCCTAACCATGCAGAGTTCATCTGCTTTCCCTGTTAGGCCCCTTGCATTGAAATAAATGCAGTTGAATTTACTAGTCTTACCTTGTCCCTGCCTGTCCTGACTGTTTGACTCACTTCTGTTCTCAGCTGTACCCGTCTCAGATCGATCTCTTTCCTCACTATCTCCCTGGGTCCTCCCCCACCCCCACCTTACCAGTTTAAATCCTCCCAAACAGTTCTAGCAAATTTTTCTGTCAGTATATTAGTCCCTTTCCAATTTAGGTGCAATCCATCCTTCTTGTACAGGTCACTTCTACCCCAAAAGAGATTCTAATGATCCAAAAATATGAATCCTTCTCCCATACACCAGCTCCTCAGCCATGCATTCAATAACTCTATCCACCTATTCCTGCCCTCACTAGCTCATAGCACTGGGGGTAATCCAGATATTACTACTCTTGAGGACCTCCTTTTTAAATTTCTACCTAACTGTCTGTAATCTCCCTTCAGAATCTCAATCTTTTCCCTTCCAATGTCGTTGGTTCCAATGTGGACAATGACCTCCTGCTGGCCCCCCTTCCCCGTGAGAACATTCTGCACCCTCTCTGAGACATCCTTGATCCTGGCACCAGGGAAACAACACACCATTCTGATTTTTCTCTGCTGGCCACATTTGATAAAGTACAACAGCAAACATTAAAACTAACAATTATATCCTTTAAAAAGTTTCAGAATTTAAGCTAGTAGACATTTAATGAGCAAGAAATTAAAGTCAACTAAAACTGAAGCTATTATTGAGTTAGACAGGATTGATTTCTTATCCATTTTTGTTAACATTATCGTATTTCTATTAATCCAGTGAATCCTTCATACGAAATAGAGGAACTAAAGTGGCCATCAGCCACTGTAATAAATCATATCCTAAGAGTTAAAGAGTTGTACAGTATGGAAACAACCTTTCAGTCCATGCCAACTATAATCCCAGACTAAACTAGTCCCACCTGCCTGCTCTTGGCTCATATCCCTCCAAATCTCTCCTATTCATGTACTTACCTAAGTGTCTTTTAAAGGTGACTATGCCCACATCTACCACTTTCTCAGGAAGTTCATACCACCAGTGAACCACATCTATGTAAAAATTTGTCCTTCATGTCTTCTCTAAATGTCTCTCCTCTCAGCTTAAAATTATGTTCCCTCGTCTTGAAATCCCCCAAACTAGGGAGAAGACATCTACCATTAAGCTTTAATGAAGGAATCATAACATTTATGATTTCATAAACCTCTAATGTCATCTCTCAACGTCATATGTTCCAGTCAAAAAAGTCCCAGCCTAACTCTATAACTCAAACATTCAATACCTGTCAACATCCTGGTTGACCTCTTCTGAACCCTCTCCAGCTTAATAATATTCTTCCTATAACAGGATGACCAAAACTAGACAAAGTAGTCCAGAAGAGGCCTCAACAATGTCCTGTATAAACTCAACATGACTTCCCAACTCCTATCCTCAAATATCTGAACAATGAAGGCAAGTGTGCAAATACCTTTTAACCAGGATCTGACGCAAACTTCAAAGAATTATGTACCTGAACCACTAGGTTCTTCTGTTCTACAACACTACCCAAGGCTCTAACATTAATTGTATAAGTCATGCCCCTGTTTGATGTACCAAAATGCAAAACCTCGTATTTATCCAGATTGAATTCCATCTGCCATTTTTGAGTCCATTGACCACTTTGCTCAAAATCCCTTTGCAATTTCAGAACATTTCGGACAGCATGGTAGCTCAGTGGTTAGCACTGCTGCCAGGGACCTGGGTTCGATTCCATCCTCTGGCGACTACCCGTGTGGAGTTTGCACATTCTCCCCGTGTCTGTCTCGGTTTCTCCTGGCTTCCTCCCATCATCCAAAGATGTGCAGGTTAGGTGAATTGGTCATGTCAAGTTGCCCATAATGAAAGGCGCATTAGTCAGGGGTAAATCTAGGCTGGGGGAGTGGTCTGGGTTGCTCTGCGGAGGGTTGGTGTGGACATGTTGGGCCGAAAGGCCTATTTCCATACTGTAGGGAATCTAATCAAAGATCCTGCTTCACCAATTACTATGCCACCAATTTTGGTGTCGTCCATAAATGTACTAACCATGCCTTCCACATACACATCCAAATTATTTATATAAACAACAACAAAAAGCCTGAGGGTTACATACAAAGACAAGATTCAAAACTCTGTTTTTTGGTTTAAAAACTACAGATTGGCCGAAGAATGGTTTAATAACCAGGACAAAACAATTCACATTCAAAGCATGCACCTGTCAAAAACAAAGCTGCTGCATCAAGCTTACTTAAACAGCAAAACTGATCTGATGTAACTTTGCATAAAAATGCATATCATCCTTTTGCAGACATTGCCAATTATGCTGAAATTAAATAATATATTACACCTTAAATTAGTAATTTAGAGAAATTATGAAGTATCATCAGGCATTGATCTAATTGTCCATTCATCTGAAAATTAAGCCTGTGTCTTAATAAACAGCAAACTCTCAGGCCAGCTTATTAAGCTGCATCCCTTTACCTACTGTTGTAAAAGTATCAGAGACTGGTGGTTGTCTAATAAAGATACATCTTGTGTTGTATCCTTCACAGCAAAGAGATTTGCTTCTGCACATTCTGACATAAGACGTGTGATTTTATATTTATTTTAATATAATTTTCTTTACAGTTTGAATTTTTAATTAGTGACATGCACGTTTCCATCTGCGTGTGTGACGGGGTATAACGATTAACTTCTAGAGCCATTTTTAATAAAAAAACAACAAAATGAGCAAGGGACTAACTGGAGTGCTAAATGAATTTGTTTGTATTGGGAAAGTTTTTAAAACCAGAAGAAACACCGAAGAGTATTTGCTTGTTTTAGGTGAGAAGAATCAGCAATTGTCATTTTATTTTGCTTAGGGGAAAACAACCATATCTTAGAAAGTTTTTTATTTCAGTTTGCAGATTTCCTGGCTCAAGTCTAATATTTGAAATACTTTCTCCTAGACAAAGATGTTATTTCAGACAAGTTGTGCAATAGGTTGCTCCAGTGTAACTGTTTTAGTTTAAAAGTTTCAGACCAAAGTGTTTGGTTAGAACCTGGAAGGTAATGTTCAAAGTTGGAAAAGTTTAAGCTCCGTTGTGGGAATATTCGAGAGAGAGTCTGTCAAGTTCTCAAGGTAGGCAATTGAAAGTAACAGAGTCTAGATCGGAGTGGTGCTGGAAAAGCACAGCAGGTCAGGCAGCATCCCAGGAGCAGGAAAATCGATGTTTCGGGCAAAACACCTTCATCAGGAATAGATTTGCCCGAAACGGTGATTTTCCTGCTCCTCTGATGCTGCCTGACCTGCTGTGCTTTTCCAGCACCACTCTGATCTAAATTCTGGTTTCCAGCATCTGCAGTCCTCACTTTTGCCTAATTGAAAGTAACAGTTAAATCCAACTTATAGAAATGATAAGAAAACTTACTCTGATGTCTGAGCTCTGTAAAGTGATGCTGTTGGGATAGAAGGATGATCGTATTTTTACTGCATTTTGAAGCCTTTCAAATAGTGCTATGTAAGTGGCTTGGTTTATTCTAACTTGGCTTCTTGTGTGCAACAAACTTCTGTTTTATTGTTCGATGCAAGAATGATTTTGCAGCATTGCGAGCTTCAGCTTCATTAAAAGATCATCTTGTTAAATGAAAAACAAGAAAATATGTTCTATCAAGCCAGATTTTAGTCTATGATCTGACTCATCCAGCATAGCATCAGTTGGAATCATAATAACATTCATTTTCATGGTTAAAAATCACACAACACCAGGTTATAGTCCAACAGGTTTAATTGGAAGCACACTAGCTTTCGGATCGACGCTCCTTCATCGGGTGATTGTGGAGGGCTCGATCGTAACACAGAATTTTTAGCAAAAATTTGCAGTGTGATGTAACTGAAATTATACATTGAATCAATTCTTCTTTGTACACCCCAGTCCAACACCGGCATCTCCGATTCATTTTCATGGTATGAGAGCGCATGTGGGAGCATTGGCTTTCTCATAACCAACAGGCCTCATTCTAATTTTGGAGTTCCTAGGTCTTTTAAAAGATGTTTCATATTGGAGGATGAGACTCCTGACCCCAGGAGTCAGATCTATAACATGAATCTCAAGTCAAATCTAGCTCTCTCACTTACTGTGTGAGTGAAACAATTGTGCAGTGTTGTGAAAGACTACTGTAAAAAAAAAAGACTTTATAAACCACACTCCAGTTTTAACCTGTAGTTTAGTTTCAATAATTTGGATGCATCATTAGTTATAACTGATTTCGGAAATCAAGTCCCACTATTCCCAAAGTTGCCATAAAAGTTCAAGATTTTCTGCAAGGACGGAAAATGCTCCAATTTCCCAGATTTTCAGAGCAGGCTGACATAAATCACAAACCAGTTTGTGCACTTAAGAATTACTACTCATTAAGCAATGTCTTCAGGAACAATAAATAATTATGAACCATTGGCATATTGATCTACTTGCTCAGCTTACTTGCTTTCAAAAACATGCAGGAATCTGTGGTTTTTAAAGGAGTTTTTAAAAATTATTTCAGTCTACAATCAAAACAACAGGAAAATCAAGGGATATGGTCTTCACATTTTCATAGAAATAATTAGTAAATATGTTACACATAACTATGTGTTTAATTTAAAATTAACTAGCATAGGTTTAAAGTTCTAACAGCCACACACCACTGCCACTAAGACAAAGAAACAGTTATATACCGATGACGCAGACACCGAAATGTGCTCCACAAAATCCAAGTCCATTAACTAACAGATTGGTTATCAACCAGACGAGAAGTACTGTCAATCCAAAGGTAGCACGAAGGATAATGTTTTTGTTTCATTGATGGCTAGGCCAGCATTTATTATCAATTCCTAAACACAAGGATGAACCATGTCGGATGGAGTCAAAAGTAGGTCAGAATTGCAGTTGCTTTCCCTAAAGGACATTAATGAGCCAGGTGGCTTTTTTTTTGACAATTGACAATGGATTCATGAAGATTAGACTTTTAATTTCAAATTTTTTAACTGAAGTTCGATTGCCAGAACATTACCTGCATCTCTGGATTAATAGCCCGGCAATAATGCCACTGGGCCATCACCTCCCCACAAATGTTAATGTCTCTCTCTCTCTCTCTACCTTCTCTGCAGCAATAACATTGTGTTCTGCACTTTGTTCTGCTACCTGATGCACTTTGTATGGTACAATTTGCCTATAATGCACACAAAACAATACCTTTTACTGTATCTTGGTACATGTGACAACAGTAAGTCAAATCAAATTAATCAGCACATTAGGGAAGGAAAAATGGACAATGGTCAGAGGCCTAGATCAAAATGTATGACAAAAACATCTTATTCTGTTGTATTTGGAAAGGTAGCTCTAATAATTAGATCTATTGAAACATGTGTAGGTGAATAAAATGTTACCAGAAGTAACAACTTTAGATGGATTGATAAAATGCACACAATTAACCAAAAAATGGCCGACAGCGGGAGCTCCACGACATCACTAAATTATGAAAATTTACAGGTTCCACCCATGCTTTTCCAATTTTAAATCCACACAGCACCCCAAAGTTCATAGATAAACTCCACACAGTTATGTTTTTTCTTAATTTCAGTATATCTATGGCAATATAATAAGGCCAGGGGCTTGAACTGCATATTGCTCAATTTTAAAAACAATCAATCAATAAAATGAAAAACAGCAGTCACCCCACACACACTCCTATGCCACAGTGTGCGTTGCATTATGCCGTCACACAGCCCTTGGCCCTACATATCAATCTATATCGATTCAACAATCTCCCTTAGTCCTTTACAGTCCCAATGCAACTTAGGTCCAACATATGCCAATGTATGCTCCATTCCTTCTGCCTTCACAACTACAATGACAATATCCAATGCTTACTATAGGTAAACTTCAGGAGCCAGGCTTAGATGCAATAAAGTTCTGAATTGCATTTGAAGAATCCACTAATAAAAATAAATTCACTCTGATAAAAACCCATTCACTACATTTAATTTCTCTCAATCCCTTGTAAAAAAAAAAGGAAGGACTAGAATGCATGTCCCACAAGAAAGTTGTAAACACTGGGAGCTGTTAAAAGCATGAGGCAATAGCTGGTCATTGAATCATTTATGTGGCTCTAGTCCAATAATCATAGATTTAGGTTAGTAGTAAATTAAGACACTTTAAACACTTCAGACAGTTCTTTCAAATGCTTAAAGGGCAGGAGCTTCAAATGTGTCAATAGCTCAGTTTGAAATTTGAGACAGGTCTATTAACACTTCCAATAAACTTGACATTTCTGAAGAGTTAATTAACTTTTTACGCAGTTTTATCTATACCTTTAGCAATTCCAAAGCAATGCTACTAAGGGCCTGCACGTCCATCCATATACCAAGCAATGGTAATCCCATTCCCTAAACTAACAGACCAGCATCTGTTTAAATTCTAAGTGAGTTTCTCATTCACATGACACACATATTGGTGAATGCGGGTCTTTTTAAATGTTGGACCAAATACAAACTTCATAA
Source organism: Chiloscyllium plagiosum (assembly GCF_004010195.1). Classification (NCBI taxonomy): domain Eukaryota; kingdom Metazoa; phylum Chordata; class Chondrichthyes; order Orectolobiformes; family Hemiscylliidae; genus Chiloscyllium; species Chiloscyllium plagiosum. The sequence goes on along the minus strand of NC_057716.1, from coordinate 12,006,071 downwards.
CAATCCCTTTCAGAGATGTATAGTGCAGCATGTGTGTATTACAAATTCGCAAAATAACTAATGCATACAAGGTGTGTATTAGAATTTGTGTGCCTTAGTATTTGCTATGCATCGTTTCAGTGAACAGTTACATGTAACAATTCTTTTGACAAAGGTCATTAGGTGCAGCATTAATAGCTGCAAGCATTTCTAAATGTCCAGCTAATGGCTCAACAGAAGGCCATAACTTTACAGATGTCTGTGGAAGTCGACATATGTCCCTGATGGAAAAGAGTGATTCGCAAAATGAAATTAGTTTATAAATTAATGCTACATTTTTATAACATTTGAAATATATTACTGCTCTGGGTCACCTTTAGAAGAAAGTAAAGTTTTAAGCACAATTGCAGAACTGACTAAAATTAATATTAAGTATTTACCAATACCCAACTATTTTTGGTGCAAACAGATCATTGGTATGAACAATTTAACCAGCGTTTATTTGTAAAATTGTGATTATGATCATGTAAAATCATCTGTTGAAAGTTTTTTTTATAAAATAGCCACACAATTTAGTACCTAACGTTCCATCATTGTTTAGCAAATAGCGCATAATATATATTGTTAATTTGTATCTCCACTGAATGTGATAATTATATTGATTTGCATCACTGAATCTTTATCTACCTCATTTAAACCTAATTCTAAAGGAAATTGGTCAATTCTTTTTAACTGAAATTGAGGCAAAATCTTGGACATCGCAAATGGCTGTGACAAACTAATATTGCAGTGAGAGTTCCAAGGAGAAGATCCATAAAAGGGAAAAGAATTCTGCAAGAGGAGGCACTGAAACAGCAAACATTCAGAGAGAGGCACTGGCTTCCTGTACCCTGGATCACTGGTTAGTGGGCTGAAAAATTGCAAATGTTGAACCCTTGTTCTCAAAAAGATATAAAGAAAAGCCCAGAAATGATTGACCAGTTAGTTGGGTGGGTGGGTGGGTGGCAGGAGAGGTTAGCACTTCTAGAAATAATAACTTGGGACAAAATTAATAGCCAGTAATTATGGGCTAATTAAAGAAAATAAGCTTGGAATTTTCAGGAACTATTATGTTTATCTGACTCACTGGACCTTCTAAAAAGATCTACAGCAGACATCTTAAACAAGGGTAATGCATTGATATGGCATATGTGGATTTCAAAATATTTGATGCAGTGTTACACAGACATATTATACCTACAAAAAAATGGGATGGTAACAACATAGATATGGAGCAGACTGTAGTGCTTAATAAATTGTTTTTTGTAGTAGAGTTTGCCATGGGTCAGTGTCATGACAGTGAGGTGAACCCCTCTGTTAACTAAACCAATCACCCAGAAAAGCTCACCTCGCCTCGTAATTTGAGTCACCGAGAACTCCTAAATTCCATTATTTAAAGAAAACATAAATTTATTTTTTTAAAACTCAAAGTGAACATTAAGCAACTATTTTCACAACTCTAAGTCCCCCTTTCTCTTAATTGCTTACGATCTGCCACCAACTCTGTAACAATATACTGTTTCAATAAGACACTTTTTAAAAATCACATCAACTTAATTTCAAAACTACACAGCTGTCTTCTTCTGTGTCTTTCTTCTTCCGGCTCAGGATCTCCCTAGGTCGTCATCTTTCTTTTTACTGCGAATATGTTTCACATAAAAAAAGGTATCTCTAATAGAGAGTGTTTCCTAATTTCTTGGGGAATAAGATGTTAGCTCTCCATGCATTTCTGCCTCAATGGCACTAGCTGTCGAACCAACTTTCAAAATGTCCGCATTTTACAGCCTCTCCCCCCACCCCCCCCAACCCCCCCAACATCGGATCGTCTTATTGGTTTGATGCAAAACCCCACTGGCTTTTAGTATGTTGGGGCATACTTTAAAATGATTAGTTAAATTTGAATTGTTGTCAAAGCAACAACCAAAACTCAGGAATCCATATCACAGCCAAATGTTACATATTTTAGGGCAGCATGGTGGCTCAGTGGTTAGCACTGCTGCTTCACATCACCAGGGTCCCAGGTTAGATTCCAGCCTTGGGTGACTGTCTGTGTGGAGTTTGCACATTCTCCCCGTGTCGGTGTGGGTTTCCTCCGGGTGCTCCAGTTTCTTCCCATAGTCCAAAGATGTGCAGGTCAGGTGAATTGGCCATGCTAAATTGTCCATAGTGTTAGGTGCATTTGTCAGAGGGAAATGGGTCTGGGGGGGTTACTCTTCGGAGGGTCGGTGTGGACTGGTTGGGCCGAAGGGCCTGTTTCCACACTGTAGGGAACCTAATCTAATCTAAGAAAATTTTCAATTTTCCAGTACACTCTGGAACTGCCATCTAGTCATATACACAGGTACTTGTAATCTCAGTTCAGAGTAGCATTCTGTCTCAAAGGTATGGTACATGCCTTCAACTTATTCACAGAATCATAGAATCCCTAAGGTTATTTGGCCCAACAAGCTCACACCAACCTTGCAAAGAGTAATCCACCCAGACCCATTCCCTTACCAGAATACTCTTCATTTTCCCTGACTAATGCACCTAACCTACACATCCCTGAATACTATGGGCAACTTAGCATGTCCAATTTACCAACTGTTGTTCTTGATTTTAATGACCTTGACCTTGGTGTTCAGAGCATAAATTCAAGGGTTGTGAACTATACAACACTTGGAAGTAGGACATTGTAGAATTTGAAAAGGACAGGTGCAAGTTGGTGGAATGGGTGAACATGTGACACATGATAATCAATGTATGGAAATGGGATTCATTTTGGTAGAAAAAAACATAGACATACAGCATAAACTAATGAGCATAATCCTAAAGGCCCACGGGGTTAGGGAGAACTGGGTTTATATGCGAAGGTGATAGGACAGGTTAAGAGAGTGGATGATAAAGTGTACAGCATCCAAGACTTCATCAACAGGGACAGGGAGCAAGGATATTATGTTGAACTTTCATAGGACATTAATCCAAATTCAGCTGGAGTATTGCATCTGGCCCTGCATGATGCACTTCAGTGAGTATGAGAGGACACAGAAAATATTCACAAAGACATTCCAGGGATGAGGAACTTGAGTTGTCAAGGTAGATTGGAGGAGTTAAGATTGCTTTCTTTGGAGAAGAGATGACAGAGGAGATTTTATTGTGATATTCAAAAACTTTGGGAGTGGCAACTGGGGGGAAGAGGGGATGGAGGGGGAATGGTCAAGACACAGTAGACAGCCTTTGCCTTTAAATGAATAGACGGAGGATGAGATGACACAGACATGAAGTCATTGGTAACAGCAACAAAAGCAATATGAGAACAAACATTCTCATGCAGCAAGTGGTTATGGTCTGGTTACACTGCATTATAGGTCAATCAAAGCATTCAGACAGGAATTAGTCTGTTATAGAATCATAGGACCCTACAGTGTGGAAGCAGGTTTTTCAGCCTATTGAGTCCATACCGACCCTCCAAACCGCATTTCACTCTGACCTGTAACCCTGCATATCCCATGCCCTATCCACCGAGCCTGCACATTCCTGGACACTATGGACAATTTAGCACTGTTAATTTACCTAACCTGCACATTCTTTGGACTGTGAATGGACACTGGAGCATCCAGAGGAAATCCACGCAGTTGTCCAATGGTTGAATCGAATCTGGGTCCCCAGCGCTGTGAGGCAGCAGTGCTAACACTAAGCTGCCGTGCTGCCCTGTTATCTGAAAAGAATAAGTGTGTAGGGTTACAGGGACAAGGCAGCAAATAGCACTTAAGTGAATTGCTCCACTGGAGAGCCAATGGGATAAATGGCCGCCTTCTGTGTTGCAGCAATTCTGTAATTCCAGGGAAAACCCAAAGGCAATTTCTTTACCAGCCATGGTTTCTGTGCACAATTATTTTAGGATAGGAGACAGCTATCTTAATGTGCTTTTCATCCTGCTTTGAAATATTTAAAAGTAGGTGACATTGAATTGCAACCATCTGAAACGTTTTTGGTTTGTGTTGTGCACTGCAACTTGTGGGAAATTTCTAGAATTTTGACCGTCTGAGCTTTCTTCAAAAACAGCTTGTTGCCTGGGAAAATATTAAATCTCATATTTAAATGTCATACGCCTATAGGCTAGTAGGAATCTAAATACAGACTGATTCTGATGTAAATTTTAAAATGCTGTATTGAATGAGAAAACTCTAGCTGGGCAAAAACAAAAGATTTTGAATGTGCCATCAGATTTTATGACAGAAATATAATGTTTACCTGCATCTAATAAATGAGATTTGTTTCTAACTTACAGTTTCCTTCTTAGAATGCAAATTAATTTTGACCTATGCTATCAAATGTTACCAAGTACAATTTGAAATATTTCTGTACCAAAATTAATATTCAACAACTGGAATTTCAGCCTATTAGAAACAATGTTTATCAAGCTGCTTGTTTCCCTATATTCATCTCAGTCTAGACTAAATGAGAAAACTGCGTCCATTGTACTAACACTGCATATATGTGACAAAACCAACTCTGGAAATGGTATGGACACTAACATGTGTTTGGAATACAAGACAAATTCATTTAATTTTTCTATTGGCTATGTTTAGGCCTCTATTATTCGAGAGATAATTTTATTTATATTTTCCTTGTGAAAACATTTAACGGTTACAAGGAAAAAAAAGAGATGGCATTAGACAAGGTAGCTCAACTGTAGCTGGTACCATACAGCCATATTGAATCATATGGCCAGATCCATGCTGAAATGTCTGATTCATTTTCTTTGGCTTGAGCAATTCTTCACTTCACTCCTGGCAAATCTTATTCACTGTACATTCACCTGAATCATTCCATTTTTAAAAAAATCCTCATCATCAAAATATAGCTTTATTTTAAAAATGGCTGCTGCACTTATCAGGACAAATAGACCATTCAAATTTGGAGTGAAGCTTTTTTCTTTCCTAAATAGACAGTGTGTATTAGACTAAGTAACCTTGCATCACCGATGTCAAATCAGAATAATTACTTGCATGTAAACCATGAATTTTTTTTAATATAAAAGCATATTATGCTGAAAAACCTTGTACCAATAATATCACTATAAAGCAGCTGAGCAAACAGCTCTCGTACAAAATAGAAAATCATATTTTACTTACGTTTCAGAATATGGCTAAAATGCATGGAATGAAGAGAAATCAATAGCTGTACAGGCAGATGTAGCAGCTGATGAAACTCACAAAGACACCACAGGAACGGATGATCTTAAAAAAGGCAGAATCGGGGTTGCTTTCTACATACAATAACCTGAATATTAATGAGTCTATCCGAGTAAGCTTTCTTTCTCTTCGTCCTACTGTAGCTGTGCCAAGAATCTGCAATACATGCAGTATGCTGTAGTCATGGAAACATTGAGACAGAACTGAAAATAATATTGCTGTATGAAGTAAGCCATGACTATATCAAGTAGTTTACTTATTTCCAATGATCAAATTTTCGTTGTTGACGCGTATTATTAAAGACGTGATAACAGAATATTTGGAAAGCATTAATAGGATTGGTCAAAGTCAGCAAGCGTTTATGAAAGGCAAATCACACTCCATAAATCTTCTAGCGTTTCTTATGGAATCTACTAGTTCCATCCTCAAGGGAGAACCATTGGATGCAGTATCGTTGGATTTTGAGAAGGCTTTTGATAAGGTCCCTCAGAAGATTGTCTTCATTGCTGAGACATTTGAATATAGGAGTTGGGACATTATGTTGAAGGTTTACAAGCTGTTAGTGAGACCTCTTTTGGAGTACTGTGTACAGTTCTGGCCACTGCGCAATTGGAAGGATGTTATTCAGCTGGAGGGGGTTTAGAAGAGATTTACCAGGATGTTGCTGGGACTGGAGGGTTTTAGGTATGAAGAGAGGCTGGATAGGCTGGGACTTTTGAAACTGCAGCGTAAAAGGTTGAGGGGTGAATGGCAGCTGTCTTTTCCATAGGGTGGAGAATTTCAAGACCAGAGGCATTTTTTTTTAAGGTGAGAAGGGAAAGATTTTGTAAAAAATGAGGCGCACTTTTAAAAAGAAATTACACACATAATGACTCGTGTGGAATGAAATTTCAGAGGAAGTGGTGGATATGGGTACAGTTACATTTAAAAGACACTTAGATAAGTACATAAATAGGAAATGTTTGGAGGGATATGGGCCAAGCGCAGGCAGGTGGGACTAGTTTAGTTTGGGATTATGGTCAGCATGGATTGGTTGGACCCCGAAGAGTCTGTTTCTGTGTTGTATGACTGTATGAGTCTAAGAGGTTCATGAGTAAAGTTAAAGCACATTGGTTAGGGGTAACATATTAACATGGATCAAGAATTTTGATGGTGGACAGGAAATTACGAGTGGGAATAAATGGGTCTTTTTCTCCAAGTGGCAGGCAATATCTAGTTGGGTACTGCAAGGATCAGGGCTTGGTGTCTCAACCATATAATATATATAATGACCTAGGTAAGAAAACCAAATGCAACATTTCCAAATTTGCTGATGACACAAAACTGGATGGGATTATGAGTTGTGAGGAGAATAGAAGGGGGCTTCAGTGTTTTAGTCAAGGTGAGGGCGTGGGAAAACACATGGCAGAGGCAGCAACAATAGGAATTTTTTTTTAATAGAGAAAGGTTTCTAAAAAAAGTGTCCAATTCACAATTAAATGAGATCAGGTAGATTGCTTCCCACTTCCCTAGAAATTGTGTTAGCAGGAAAATTTATTGAAATAAATTGGCTCAATTAGCAACTCGATATCTCTTCTGGAGAAAGGTCTATAGACACATTACACAATGACAAGCTGTTTTGCAATAGCACTTGGACAAAATATTTTGTGGGCTTTTAGCAGCTTGCTGGCAAGATATGATTTTGTCCAGAGTCCCATGTTGGGTTTCCATCCATAGTTCGAATGGGAGAAGTTGTTGTGCACTGATTTCAAATGACTGACTGACCTATTCATTTACAATATCTGACCTTTCAAAACTCAAATGCAAATTGATATTGATAAATTTTATTCCTAGTAATCTCTGAAGTGAAGCTGTTTAAATATCAACATATACACCTGAAGTCAATCAGGAATGTAACCAACATGAAGTATTAGAAATACCTGGCCAAAGATAGACAATAGAGTAACTCTATATCTTGACATTTAACAGGAACTCCTCAGGTGTGATTGTGTACAGCTACATGCATATTCCTTATTGTTATAATGGTATGCATAGAGGGGGAAAGCTAGGTGGACCAAATGATCTTCATTATATTTAGTGCATATTGTGCCCTTCATTATATATAGTTGCATTATCTTTTGTCTTTAGGGCAGCTTAAAAACTAACTACTATTTTACCTCATTAAATTGGTCTAACTTCATGTGAACAAAAGGAGTACATTGATTTCAAACTAGGAAATCTGGCTCAAAGCTGCAGCACAAACTTCTGGATTGGATTCTACTACTACACTAGAAAATACATGCAACAAGGCTGAAACCACAACACTGAGCCAGAATATACAAGGGTTGCAGATTCAATTTATAATAAGGAGCAGAAATACAAGATATGAATAAGCATGAAAGAGAAACAGGAGAGGGGGAGCATTTGCTCTGTTCCTAACACTTTCTCTTTTTTGTGCCCTCAACTAAGCCTGCAATCCGGAAGTACTGAAGCAGCCTTAGGCTCTTATACTAAGATATCACATAATTGCAACTTAAAACTTGAATTGGTTTCCATTTCTGGTGCACTGCAGTTCTCCAAACAAATGTTGAAAGCATTTAGCAAATTAGTAAATTTACAGCAGTATCACCACTTTTTGTGCAACTCCTGAAAATAGTATGCGTCTTAATAGAGGTTTTCAACCAGCAATTCCAAGGTTGCCCAAGAGCCAGTGGATACCTATTTCTAATTGATCCTGGATTAGGAGCTATACTCATGTCAATTATAAACTGCTTGTTTTTTTTGGTTCATATAAGTTGGCAATGTCAGACAAATGAAAGGAGTTGACGCAGCTATTCCAATAGAAGTCCTCAACAGCTTAGATTTTTAGTTCAAAAAATAATAAAACAATTAAAAAAGAACCCTTTTGTTTAACTCATTCATTGGAAGTAGATGTCACTGGCTGGGCCATCACTTACTGCCCATCCCTAATTGGCCCTTGATCTGAATGCCTTGATGGTGCCATTTCAGAGGGCAGTTAAGAGTCGACCATTTTCTTTTTTGTGAATTAAAATTATGCTCTACTCAACATCTGCAGCCTTAGGTAATTGTGTTCCAGTGACTAACTACAAAATTAACCAATTACTGAATTAGAATTAGAAACAGGCCCTTCAGCGCAATAAGTCCACACTGACCATCCGAAGAATAACCCATCCAAACACACTCCCCTACATTTCCCTCGATTAATTCACCTAACCTGCACATCTTTGGACTGTGGGAAGAAACCACGCAGACATGGGGAGAACGTGCAAACTCCATGCAGACAGTTATCTGAGGCTGGAATCAAATCCAGGGTTTGGCGCTATGAGGCAGCAGTGCTAACCACTGAGCCACCGTGCTGCCCCCAAAAAATAAATCTTTATTCTATCAGGTCAGGTTTAATTCTTGGATTTGATCTATCCAGTATTATCAGCTACCACATTACACAGATGTAATTGGAATAAACATTGTCCTTAAAACAATGGCCTGGAATTTCCAGTATTGTTGGATATACACAAGAGGACCCTGTGGAATCTCAATCAAAGTCTGTCAAAGCCAATACTTGGGACATTGAACTTCCTGCTGGGCAATTCCTCTCTGCCGGGAACTATCAAGTCTCCTATTTAAATAGATATTTTCAGTGTTCTGAAGAGATTAAGACAACTTATTACTTAGGACAAGTTGAACAAATAAAATACACGGTATAACTCCCAAGTAACCATTTACCCACCCCACTCTTACCTCACACACACAACCCTAAAGCTCCCATTACACACCTGAGATCACACACTGACCTACAAGCCCCCAAGTCTCCTCCACTGGTCCCCCTTTTACCAAAGTTAGGCCTGACCTGACATAACATGCCTGACAGCAGATGCATGACCAGCCCTCCACATGTTGAACCTGATCTGATGCTCTAAACCCAGGCAGCACGGTGGCTCAGTGGTTAGCACTGCTAGGTAAAAACAAAGACTGCAGACGCTGGAAACCAGATTCTGGATTAGTGGTGCTGGAAGAGCACAGCAGTTCAGGCAGCATTTGAGGAGCAGTAAAATTGACGTTTCGGGCAAAAGCCCTTCATCAGCACTGCTGCCTCACAGCGCCAGGGACTCCGGTTCAATTCCAGCCTTGGGAGGCTACTTGCGTGGAGTTTACACATTCTCCCAGTGTCTGCGTGTGTTTCCTCCGAGTGGTCAGGTTTCCTCCCAAAGATGTGCAGTTTAGATGGATTGGCCATGCTAAATTGCCCATAGTATTCAGGGTTAGGGAGGTTAGGTGCATTAGTCAGGGTAAATGTGGAGTAATGGGGAATGGGTCTGGGTGGGATACTCTTCGGAGGATTAGTGTGGACTTGTTGGGCCGAAGGGTCTGTTTCCACACTGTAGGGATTCTAGGATACCCCATCCATTCGCCCCTCCCCCAACCCCTCACCCTCCTTCCCAAACATGGTCCCCTTGCCATCTAACAACCTTCCTTATTGACACCTTACCCCCTTTCCATGGCATCCTACCCACTTACCTACCTGGCATCCTAACCCTGCATGGCAGTTGCTGGTATTCTCGAACCTTACTTACCTGCACCTGAACCCTCCCAAGCTGTCACTCAACCTAGTGATGTTTGTTTCCAGTTGGTGACTTGAACAGTATGATAACACTCTTGCAGTTGCACAGTGGAAATCTCCAGTAAATAACAATTCAATCAGTTACAATACAATTGCAGGGAGATACAGATCAAATTCTTGCCACAGAAATGGCAAGATCGCTCAGCAAGGTATACTTTGAGGCCAGTGATGAACACCCCTTGCTTCACCATTGAACAAACATCCATGTCAATACTGTCTTATGGAGGTATACCCCAGTTATAAATCAATAACTTTCAACAGATTTCATACTCCAGTCATTGATTTGTAGGCATACATATGGCTAGTTCATGTGTGTACTACCAATTGAGAACACTGTACTTCGAAAAAAAGATGCCTTGATTCTGCAGTAATAATTGGATACTATTATCTATGACCCATTATGGAAGAAGAAAGGAACTGAATTTGTTTTACCTGCTGTTGCTCCATCTCTAGCAGTCAATTTCCCATTGATCCCATTAGCTTGCGACACTGTGTACGCGGCCTGACCTCCAGCCTGTGCCTCTGTGAGGTTCTCTCTGAATGAGTAGCCATTCTCCGTTCTGGATATACATTCACCTGAAGCACTCTGCTCTTTAAAATCTGCAGCAAACTGATGCGATTGAGCCTCGAGGACAGTGTTTGAGGCCCACTGTGGTGCACTTCCCTCAGACTTCCCGTCTTCTGCCATTCTTCTTTGTTAAACTCTCAGCTGTAATTAAAATAATGGCAATGGTTATTGTAACTGACTGCTAACCACACATCACACAAATGGCATGTTGGGATTTATTGCAAGGGGATTTGAGTACAAGAGTAAAGAAAGTCTTGCTACAACTGTATAGTATCTTGGTGAGACTGCACTTAAACTAGCGTATGATTTTCATCTCCTTATCTAAGGAATGATCTTCAGGCATAGAGGGAGTGCAGCAAACATTCACCAGAGTGCTTTTTGTGGTAGCAGAATTATCCTGCAAGAAGACATTCAGAAGACCGGCCTATACACTCTAAACTTTAGAAGAAAAAGAAGTGATCCATTTAAACTATGCTCTTTTATCGAACTTTGAGTCAAAAAATAATTGCAGATGCTGGAATCCAAAGTGATCAAGCAGGAGGGTGGAAGAACACAGCAAGCCAGGCAGCATCAGGTGGTGGTGAAGTCAACATTTTGGGTAGAATCCTTCCTCAGGTCCTGGACAATTTTAGCAAGGCCAATCCACCTAACCTGAACATCTTTGGACTGTGGGAGGAAACCCACGCAAACACAGGATGAACGTACAAACTCCACACAGACAGTCGCCGATGCTGGGACCAAACCAGGTCCCAGGTGTTGTGAGGCAGCAATGCTAACCACTGAGCCACCATGCCACCCCGTCACCAGTCTTGAAGGAGGGGTCGACCCGAAACATTGACTTCTCCACCTCCTGATGCTGCCTGGCTGGCTGTTTTTCCAGCCTCCAGCTTGTCCACCTATGTAACTTGTCAGAGTCAGTAGTGAAATGATTTCCTAGCTGGAGATCTTGAACCAGGGACATTATCTTCGAATCAGGAGTAAGCCATTTAGGACTAAGATGAGGAGGAATTTCTCCATCCAGAGGGTCACAAGTCACCAAGTTACAGTCCAACAGGTTTATTTGAAATCACAAGCTTACAGAGCGCTGCTCCTTCGTCAGTTGAAGACCTGACTTCACCTCATGAAGGAGCAGCACTCGGAACTCTTGTGATTTCGAATAAGCCTGTCTGTTTACAACGTGGTGGTGTGTGACCTCTGACTTTGTCCACCCCAGTCCATCAGCAGTACCTTCACATCCAGAGGTGGGCAAGTCTTTGGAAATCTCTTCCCCACAGGGTTTTGGAAACTCAACAAACAGAAAGACATATCAACAAAATTTCTAGATATTAAATACGTGAAATGAACTGGGGATATCACAGAAAAATCACAGATATCACAGATTAGTTGTGATCTAGTTGAATGATGGAGTAGGCTTGAGGGGCCAAATTGCCTACTCCTCCTCCTATTTCCCTTGTTCCACAACAACCCTCATTCAATTTCACTTTCAGACAAATTTTAGTGATTGAGTATTAAATGATCAAAAAAGGGAAAACCTTATCTGACAACTTAGAATCACTGAATCTCGATAGTGTGGAAGCAGGCCAGAGAATCCATACTGCCCCTCTGAAGAGCACCCCACCCAGACCCACCTCATCCCTGTAACCCGGCAGTTCCCATGGCTCATCCAATAGTCTGCACATGCCTGGACACCACGGGGCAATTTTTGCATGGCCAATCCACCTAACCTGCGTATCTTTGGACTGTGGGAGGAAACTGGAGTATCCAGAGGAAATCCACGCAGATGCAGGGAGAACATGCAAACTCCACAAAGACAGCTGCCCAAGGCTGGGATCAAACCAGATCTCTGGCATGTGCAGCAGTAGTGCTAACCACAGAGCCACTATGCTGCCCCAGCTTCATAGACTATTTTATCCCCACATTGGAAACACATGTTTTCTGCAAAGTCATTGTCAGATGTACACCATTATTTATAGCCCATACATTGTTGAAGTTATTTTTGCAAATTTTAAGTAGGGTATTGTCTATCTAAAACGTCCTTTTATTAGGAGATATCTAAATAAATATTGACCCACATAGACTTTTTTTCATAAAGGCAAGTCATCCAATTTTCTACACCCCATTGCTGGTACATAAGCGCATAGTTCTGTTATTTTGATGTTCATATCCTTTGTAATGCTCTTAAAACAAGATGTGTTAAGCAAGTGAATGGCTTGTTCAGTAAATATATATTCCTCATTTGTTGTGTGTTTTCTTGTGGAGATGAATTGGCTACATCGGAGATCTCCAGAGTCAGAGCAATTCTTGCATGAATCAAAAGAAATGCAAAAATACTGAAAATAATCTGGCAAAGCTGCATTTGTTTTACTTCAGACTTCCAGCATCTACAATATTTTGCTTTTGTTTTAGTAGCATTCAGTCATTATATCTCTGGTTTGTCTGCAATAAATTGCAGGATGTTTTGAAGATTATTTGGTTGAATAATGCAATTATAAAAGTACAGTTATAGCATTCTCACGAGAATCCATCATTTGTTTTTAAACAAATGGCTTGAGAGGTTCCCCCATGTATATGCCAAGGTTTATTTATTCCAACTAAATTTATAACGTTGTCTCTGAATTTCAGATCAGCTGACACTCAATTCCTTCAGGGTATTTTAGGAAAACTAGGAACCCAGTTGTTGCTCTGCATTGCTTTATTTTTGTAATTGAGGTACAGGAAAATCATATCCACCTTTGCTGTGAAGGATGTGCATAAAATTGTGAAAATCCTTATTACACTTTCACTCCACCACAAAAGGGTGCAGAGAAGCCGGACAGGATGTTGCTGTACAAATAGCTTTTGCTAGAACTGGGTGTGAACAATTGGTTGGAATTGAGAATGCAACAATTCATTTTAACATCTTTTTCCACAAGGTTGATGGCAGTGCAAGATAATGGTACAGCAACAGCAACCAGGCATCTGGATCCTTGGTGAATGACAATTGGAATTTATGTAGCATCTATCAACATCACGAGTTGTCGCGTGTTTTCTTGTGGAGACGAATTGGCGATATCCAGAGTCAGAGCAATTGTTGCATGAATCAAAAGAAATCCAAAAATACTGAAAATAATCTGGCGAAGCTGCAACATCAATGCCGTAAAAGAAAACATCTGGGAACATGATCAATTTTAAAATGAACTATTAAAAAAAAAGAAGAGAGTGAGGTAGAGAAATGGGGAGGTAATGGAGGATGCACCTGAGTTTGGTGCCGAGGCAGCTGAAGGCACGACCACCAAAGCCAGAGTGATTAAAATCTTGGATGCTCAAATAGTCAGAATTGGAGGAAAAAATATCAGAGGGTTGTTGGCAGGAAGACGAAGAGGGACGAGGCTATACAGCAACTTAAGTAATACTGGTGTGGATTATTCAGAACAGGTTTTGCTTCAGGAAAATCTGAGTACAATCTTTTAAGCGATGTATAATAGATCACCACCTGCTGGTGAAAAATACTACTGCAGCAATAGCCCAACACAATGATGGAAAATGGCAATGAAAAGTCAAGGAAAAAAAGCCAGATTTTAGCAACAAATAAACTGGCCCAAAATTAGTGGTCATGCTTTCAGTTGTCTAGGCACCAATCTTCCATAAACCTTCCCATCTCTCCCCCTCACTTTTCTTTTTCATAATTCTTTTTAAAATTGGTCATTTACCCAGATGTTTCCCTTCATGGAATTGATATTTTATTTTAACTTTTAATGGCGCTGTCACTACTAAACTCCCAAAGAAGTACATAAGTCTCCAAATGAATAGATACTGGAATAACAGAATTAAATTTAATTAAACAGATTTGTCGGAGGAAATTTTCAAATATATTGACAGATGGTGTGGTGCTAGAAAAGGCACAGCAGGTCAGGCAGCATCTGAGGAGCAGGAGAGTTGGCGGCACGGTGGTTAGCACTGCTGCCTCACAGCACCAGGGTCGCAGGTTTGATTCCAGTCTCAGGCGACTATCTGTGTGGAGTTTGCACATTCTCCCCTGCGTGGGTTTGCTCTGGGTGCTCCCACAGTCTAAAAATGTGCAGGTTAGGTGAATTGGCCGCGCTAAATTGCCCATAGTGTGAGATATGTTAGTCAGAGGAAAATGGGTCTGGGTGGGTTATTCTTCAGAGGGTCGGTGTGGACTTGTTGGGCCATAGGCCTGTTTCCACACTGTAGGGAATCTAATCTAAACTCTCTTGCTCCTCAGATGCTGCCTGACCTACTGTCCCTTTTCCAGTGCCACACTTTATTGACAATGTCTCCAGCATCTGCAGTCCTCACTATCTCCTACCAGGTAGACATATCTCAATAAAGCAAAGTGGTACTTCAAAGAATAGGACTGCTTTCTCATTAGACAGAGATAACTGGTGGTCGTTTAACCTGGGAGCCACCAAGCCTCAAGTGAGGGGGAGACGTTGAAAAGGAAAATCCTTCATGGTAACCTCAGCCAGTCCAGGAATTGAACCCACACATTGAGTTGGCATCACAAACCAACTGTCCAGCCAACAGAGTAGAATTCAATGGATAAATAAGCAGATTCAAAAAGGCGGCACATGGTGAAATGCAGGCTAACAACACTAAAGAACATCTTGCAGAACACAGAACTTTTACTAAGTCCAAAAGCAGTAAAATTGAATAGGAAGAACAAGTTTTTAAGTGCAAGTGTAAAGCAAAAGCAATAGTTAAATACAATGGAAGATACAGAGCAAGTGTTAGATTACTGCAGAAAAATAACTGGTTGTTTAAAAGAACAGCATAACTCAAGATGAATGAGCCACCTGGCACCAACAGCAGGGATACTGTAATGTTGAAAGCAGACAGAGGTGGCAAAGGTCACCATTTTTCAAATCTCTTTAAATACATCAAATGTGTCAGTCTCCATGGGAACAGCCAATGTAACAGAATTTTTAAAAGAAGTGGGAGAAGGACAAACTGGGTACTGGCAGACCAGTTAGTCAAAATGGGCACGATAGTTGTAACCAACTAATGGAATCAGCAACTGATTGAAACGTGAAAAGTTACAACTTCCATTCTTGTTTTGTCAGTAAGTTCAGCACGTAGCAGGGGTTCTTTCCTTCCCTTGCTCTATTCCTTTTCAAATACAGCTCATCTATAATTATTTCAATTCTGATAGATGGCCTATAGCTCAAATGTTAAGTGTTCCAGGCATATAGATGTTGCTTGAATGATTGAGGTTTGAAAGTGCACTACTGCAAGATTTAGTGCTGGGACACTTAGCACACTTTCAACATTCGCATTTGGTGAACCAGGAATCAAGTACAGAACCATTATATGAATTTTAAAAGCAAGTTATTTTATATTGTATTTCCTGAAGATTATGTTACTGTCATTATTGAACTCCCAATGAAGTGCGCAAGTCTCCAAATCGATGGATATTGGAGGAGCAGAATTATTCATATTTCAGGAATAACAAGTTATTCTATGTTAATATATGTTGTTTGTTGTACAGTTATTCATAGCATAATACACATGCCAAAACAACTAATGACTCTGCCTCTATGTGATGTAACTTTTCTCAATTACCTGATGCACCAGCACCTTTATCCACACACACTACTCCACAGTTGGCTCAAAATTCTTAAGACTGATATTTACCCAAAATAAACATGCCACTAATTATCATGAAACCCAATGCACACAACGTCCCTAGTGAATGTTTGAGACTTTTGGGTTCAATTTTTAAAATTAATGTTTGGAATAAAAATCTGCCAACAATTGCAATTTAATGCAGGTCTGTTGCCCTGACTTGCCTTGTTACTGAACTGTAGTCAATTTTATCTGTTCCCATCGTTCTCTCTAATTCATAAATAAATCTGATTTTGTTGCAAACTCTCAATACCTGTTGACAATTCCATTAAAATGCTGTAAAGTAAGAATATTTACTTTGTTTCAGAGCCTGCATATAGCAGCTACAAAATGTAGTTCAAAATATTGCGAATATTTTTATCACACATCAACAAACGTGCTATCGTACAGGTCGTTTAACCTCTGATGCTTAAATTAGGCATCACACAAAGATACATGATCTGGCAATCTAACGTATGCAGCTCCATTAATTTTGAATGAAAAACAACACTGTTGACAAGGAACCTTACCGTGTTACCCTGCTGATACGTAAGAGGAGATAACGTGAAATTACTTATCTTGCACAAAGGGAGGGGAAAACATTCAAATCAGTTACTGTTCGCTTTCAAAATCAATGACCACTTTTTAAACAAGTTTTACAGGGATTAGTAGCTGCAAACGTTTTAATGCGTAAGTAAAACATCACAAATTAAGACCACATTAAAAACACTTCTATTTCAATTGCAATGACCTTGGGCTCAACACATCAACTAAAAAATGTCTCTTTAGCGACATGATGTGCCTCAGATAAAGTTTTCATTTTAAACAGCCAGTATACCCTGAGAACAGAGGTACTTAGGGAGAATTGGCATAAATGTTTTTTAAAATTACATGCAAAAATGACAAGCCAAGAACTGTTCAATCAATCTACTGAACAATAGGCGTTAACATTTAGTGTAATTGACTCTGCACAGCTCCAAGGTGCAATCGGCCTGTTCAATTTAATTGGATTGCAATAAATGCTAAGCAGTTTCAATATCCATTATTCTGTACTCAAACATAAGTGAGAAATTAATGTTACTGAAGAGACCATTTTATACACAAAACATCAGATGAGAAGGGTCAACTGATTTACCTCCATTCTGAAAGACCATATATTTTCCCCATTAAGTTGATTGTTGTTCTAAGACCTCACGAACTGAGTTTTCACCAGATGCTCTACAATTAAATTCAGTGTATTGAAGATGTGAAACAGATTCTGTTAGATATTAGAATCACAAAGTGAAGAAACTCAACATGAGGCAGCATCAGTGGAGAGAGTAACAGAGGGATAGCTCAGAGTTTCACATGACTCTTCTTGCTGTTTTGTAAAAAAATAATAATGGTATATAGGTGTCACTGGCTGGATAAGTATTTATTGCACAATCCTAATTACCCTTGAACTGAGAAACTTGCTAGGCCACCACAGAGGAGAATTAATCAACCACATTGCTTTAGGCCTACAGTTAAATGTAGGTCAGATCAGACAGGGAAAGCATATACCCTTCTGTAAATAACATTAGTGAACCAAATAGATTTTTATGACAATCCACAAAGGCTGCATGGCTGCCAAGCCAATAGGTCAGATTTTCATCGAATTCAAACTTCTTCATCACAAAATGGTGGAATTTGAAACTAGACCCCCCCCCCCCCCCCCCCCACCATCACATCATGTCTGATTGCCTCGATTGCTAGACCAGTGACAATACCACCAAACTGCTGCTTGGATACTTATCTCTGCTTGTTGGGTGAACAGTTCCCTTACCACTCGACGCCTGGAAGAAGAACGCCTCATCTTCTGCCTCGGAACACTTCAACCCCAGGGGATTAATGTGGACTTCACCAGTTTCCTCATTTCCCCTCCCCCCATCTT
>NC_057716.1:11917388-11987570 GCF_004010195.1 Chiloscyllium plagiosum | reverse complement strand
TCCATCCCCACCCCCATTCACCTATTGTACTCTTTGCTACCTTCTCCCCAGCCCCACACACCCTCCCACCGCCCCCATTTATCTTTCCACCCTGGAGGCTTCCTGCCTCTATTCCTGATGAAGGGCTTTTGCCCAAAATGTCGATTTTCCTGCTCCTCGAATGCTGCCTGACCTGCTGTGCTTTTCCAGCACCACTCTGATCTAAACTCTGGTTTCCAGCATCTGCAGTCCTCACTTTTGCCTTGTTGGGTGAACAGTTAGCAACAGTTTGGAGCTGGGAGTGTTCTGATGCAGCAGTGAGTCCAGTCAGTACATGTGCTGCTGTTAGCTGACCCAGACAGTTAGGGCTCAGAAGTCATCTAAGGAAGTGGATGCACCATACCGTGGCAAAAGTTAGGGTTAAGAAGCAGCATCTACACCCCCACCTCCTAGCCCTCTCCAACACCCAAAACTTTAGTCTGTTGCATAATGCTAAGAGTAGGATATAGTAAGCCTACAAGCTAGAGATGATAGACACTTGATAAACACCAAAACTTGGATGTAATCTCAGAAATCCTGGGGACCTTGTGGTCTCAGGAGAAGAGATTAAATTATCAAGATGTGAGTACTGGTTGAGGCAGTCTCAGATCAAGAGGCACCCAAGTCTTGATCTTCAAAGAGAAAAATTGGAGCCCTTGCAGAGGAAACATTACAATGAGATTTGACTTAATCATAGTGATTATTTGAAACGTAATCTGTATGGTGCCTGACCACAGTTTGTGTTCTCATATTTACCTCATGTTAGTCATGAGTGTTAGAGTTTAAATTGTAAATAACAGTGTATGTGGTTTAGAATCATTATCTTCGCTGTTCAGCATACATCAGTCATTAGTTCAGGAGTTGTTTTGTTCAAGGTTATACTGCAAAGATACTTTTGGTGTTTCAATTTAATTATGAAAATTCTGCTATTTGCCAACTTTTCATTTTGCCACACATTCTGTTCCAAAAATTATGGTCTTTCAAGTCAGATCGTAACAAACAATCCAGCTTATTCAACATTCTCATAACTAGGATCATAACATCTTGCCAAGATATTTTCACTGCTCTGCCCTAAGCTTCTGTCTTCTCATCCTTCGTGATTTCATGCTCCAATCAAAATCATGTCTCTCCTGTCTCAATTTCTCCTGCCACACCCAACCCACATATATATATATATATAATTATTCTTCCCTTGGATGTGCAATCTCTCAGTCTCTCCCCTCCCATTGTGTCAATCCAGAATAATGCCATCTTTAATCTTTTCTTTATACCGTACACCACCTCACATCCTTCTGCCACACCCTAATCCTCTCTCTTCTGAAACTTATTTAAACCAGCACACCATACTCTCAGACAGTTCATTCCAGATTCTAAACACTAGTTGCGTGAAAAAGTTTTCTTTCTGTTGTCATTACCTCTGCCAATTACTGTGTACTCATATTCTCAATTGTTCATAAGTGGGAACAATGTCTCCCCATCTACACTGCCCAACCTCTTCATAATTTTGAATATGTCTACTAAATGTGCTCTTTGAGACGAACAGTGCCAGTTTCTCTCAATCTACATAACTGAACTTCTTCATCCCTCGGAACTTGTTCATGCATCTTTTCTGCACTTGGATGCCCAAAATTAGGCACAATACAACTGAGACTAAACCTGTGTCTTATACAGGCTTTACATAACTTTCTTGCCCTTTTACTCTCTGCCTCAACTTATAAAACTCAGGATCCTGAATGCTTTATTTACCACACCCTTAACTTGACCTGTCACTTTCACTGATGTACAGATACATATAGGCCCTCTGATCCTATACACAATTTAGAGTTTTGCCTTTATTTTATATTGTCTTTCTGCATTGTTCCGAACAAATGAGTCACCATATGCTTCTCTGCATTAAATATAGTCATTTGTCTGTGCCGTCAGAACTCTACACTATCCCATCACACCTTGTAATGCCTCAAAGCTGTGTGTTTCTCAAAAGTAAAAAAGGTTCTAAGTGCTAAGATCATCAACATTTGCCACTTATTCTCTCCTACCCTCCATATTCTAGACCTTCATGAGCCCATCAGATAGAAAATATTGAGCAGAAAACATCATTCCTGTATGTTTCACACTAGTTTACTGTGGACTATTGTCAGAGAAAATCTATTGAGAAAAATCAATTGTATTATCGTGTGGTTAATGCGTTACTAACCATTATAGCAGTGGCATTCTTGGTTCGTCTCAGCAAAGAATGTGGTGAAATAGTCAGCCACCAGAACATATTCATATGCTTGGACAAGGAAAATACCAGTTGCAATCTTGTGTGGAAACTTCTGTGTGATTAAGGTTTTGATTATTGTTGTTGAAGAAGTTGACATGTTTCACATGGCTTCATCAGTTGATCCTTGCCCTTTATAAACGATGGGCTAATAGATGGATCACGTCAAATGCTTGTTTTTTTTTTCCTGCACCGATGTGATTTATGTTTCTATAGTCAAGGATAGTTTGATGTACAGCTGTTGGAATAATCACTGGTTTGCCTGTATAAATTACATTCCTAGAGAATCCTAGTTTGCCTTTGAACGACCAGAAAGAATGTTCTTCCAAAAGATATGCCATGTGCAACCAGGCCACCTACCGATGATCTTGAGTTGTTGCAGTTGGGTATTATCGGTCATAACTTGCTGAATCTGTTGTGCTCTTTTATGATCAAAACAAACGAGATCAATGTGGAGACTACCACTTAACTGAAACTTGACAGTCTCCATCTGTAGGTTCAGAAGTATATTTTTATTCTTAGCAAGATTTGGAAGCTGAATAAGAGCATTGAGAATGTTCATCAAGCAGTCCGGTTTGTATTTTACTTCACAATTGTAGTGTTTAATCTTCACAAGTTGAAGTTGGGGCTATGGAGGTGCACTTGTGAGAGGTTTTCAACTGATGATTTCTTAGTTTGCAGTGGGTACAAACAATGAAATCTTTGCTAAGTATTTATAGGTGAAATCTTTGTATTCCTAAAACAAGAGTTTCCCTAAGTTGGAGTAGTTGTTGAGCTGATGTAAGGACTTCAAAAACGAACACAATAGG
The DNA here is from genome assembly GCF_004010195.1 of Chiloscyllium plagiosum. Lineage (NCBI taxonomy): Eukaryota > Metazoa > Chordata > Chondrichthyes > Orectolobiformes > Hemiscylliidae > Chiloscyllium > Chiloscyllium plagiosum. The sequence goes on along the minus strand of NC_057716.1, from coordinate 11,984,483 downwards.
TTTGTAATAGACATGCTCCAACATCTTTCTGGGATGTATCTATTTCCAGTGAGATAAGGTTGGAGGGATCATTATATGATGAATTGATTGACAAAGTGTTTTTGAGAGACTGAAAAATATGTTGTCGTCCTTCCTGCCATTGACTGGCTAACAGACTGGGTTGCTTGATTAACTGTAGAGAGAGCAATCTTTTACACTGAAGGGCATATTGTAATATCATTCAAATGTCATCAAGGTACAGTGCCTTTTTGACATCCTGCACTAGTACACATAGGACAACTATGGAACTAGTCGACATTTTCAATGGCCAATGGAATATTGATCATTATCTCAAGTATGTTAGAATACAAGAGAGTAGAAGTTATGATGCATGTTGTGTAAAGTGCTTGTTGGACCCCATCTGAATATTGCATTCAATTCTCAGCATCACACCAGAGGTAGGATCATTGGCCTTCATAAAGGATGCAATATCATCAGAATGATATTCGAAACTAGAAGGGTTAAAATTACAAAGACAAATTTCAATTACTAAAATTGTATTCCCCTGAATACAGAAAATTCAGGCATAATCTAAATTTAAGTAGTGAAAGTAATTAAAGGATTTGATAGCGAAGATGGAGAGAAGGGATTTCCTCTGGTGGAAATGTCCAGAGCAAGAGACGAGACCTGAAAATTAGGGTAAGGCCACTGAGGGTAATGTCAGAAAACATTTTCCCCACAGCCTGAAATTAGTTCCCCAGTAAACTGTACAGGCCAGGTTAATTATAAATTTGAAAATTGAGATGGATTTTTTTTCCCCACAATAAGGGTATTACAGGATATAGAATCAAAGCAGGCAATTGCAGTTAGGACGCAAAACTGAATGTTGGAACAGATGACAGGAGTTAAATGGCCAATTCTTTTTTAAATGCTCCCAGCATAATTATGATTAAATGCATGCTTAGAACCAACAAACTGGCTCTAAATAGAGGAACTAGAAGATTCAAAGTGAAAAAAGAAAATTAGCATTTAGGAATTAGGAAAAATTACTCAGTTGGATGGTTATGGGAACTTACAGCAATCAGTTTGAAGGATACACACAAAACAGCTGCAGATGTATAACAATAGAATCCTTTAAAGAATATATTCAGATGGAATGAAAAGTAAAGAAACTATGCTAAACCTAGACTAGAACACACTGAGTAAGGTGTCTTGTTTTAAAGGACAAAGAGAACAAAGAAGAACGAAGAAAATTTACAGCCCAGGAACAGGCCCTTCGGCCCTCCAAGCCTGAGCCAATCCAAATGTACTGTCTAAACCTGTCAGTCAATTCCTAAGCATCTGTATCCCTCAGTTCCTCACCTACTCATGCATCTGTCCAGACGCATCTTAAATGAATCTACCGTGCCTGCCTCTACCACCTATGCTGGCAAGGCGTTCCAAATGCCCACCACCCTCTGTGTAGAGGACTTGCCACCTTAAACTTTCCACCTCTCACCTTGAAAGCGTGACCTCGTTATTGAATCCTTCACTCTGGGAAAAAACTTGTCTCTATCCACCTTGTCTATACCCTTCATGATTTTGTAAACATCAAACAGGTCCCCCCTCGATCTCCTTTTTTCTAATGAAAATAAACCTAACCTATTCAACCTTTCTTCATAGCTAGCACCTTCCATACCAGGCAACATCTTCTTAAACCTTCTCTGCACCCTCTCCAAAACGTCCTCATCCTTTTAGTAATGTGGCGACCAGAACTGTACACAGTATTCTAAATGTGGCTGAACTAATATTTGAAATATTGGCTGCAATATTTTGCAATGGACAGAGGCAATGGAAAAAAAGAGTGCAAAATAGATTTAAGAATGATACCATCAATGAAAGGGTATACTAGTCAAGAAAGGATGAACAGTCAGCCTTTCTACATTGGAAGAGAGGAGTCTGAGGGGTGACCTAGTAAAGGTTTTTACAATTATGGAAGTTTGTTCTGTAGATATCGAGGTTTACTGAACCTTTAAGAGAGTTGAAAAGCCAGCAAGGACTGACAAAGCTCAGAGTCCTGAACAAAGCCATAATGCAACACTTGGGAAATAAATAGCTGCAGCTGAGTTGCCATGAAACAAAAGAAAATTGGCCAGTTTAAATTATGCCCCAAGTTACCAAAATCCAATCAAATATGAAGTATTTTGATAATATTAAAACCAATTAAATGATCCAATGTTTTGTGGTATAAAACCAGACATTTTGAACAGTTAGAAGAACAGCCAAGGACATCCACAAACATAGACTGCCAGTTGAAGAGCTCTCTGAAAGGTACCAGTCTATAAGAAGTTTGTGCAGCAGAACATCAAAACTGACCTAGAGAAAACCTGCAAAGGAGGGTCAACAAAGCTGACTGGTTTTTGAAATGTAATTTTTTATTGTAAATTTTAATCAGGAACTCTTTTATTTAAATTGGTCCAATATTGTAAAGTGGGAGTGAAAAGATAGATTTAAGAGAAGGGAATTGTAAACAATTGTTTTTAATATTCTCTGTTGGACTTAAATAATAAAATTGTTAATTTTTACTTTAAAGTGACCTCTGGGATAATTCTTTGCTTCTCAAATTTTAACAGATTACCGGCTTCAGGTGAACTTTTTGTGTGGCTGCTTTAAGTTAGCATAGGGGTTTATCCCATGTCGTAACAAGTTGGATAATAATGCGTCCACTTGTGGAGGAAAATAAGAGAGTCACTAATATGTCACAGAGAATTTAGAAGAAATCTCTTTACCAAGAGAATTCTGACACTGTGGAGATTGCTACCACAGGCATTAGCTGCAGTGACTTCTGGATGCATTTAAAGGGGAAGCTAGATAGCATATACAGGAGAAAGAAAACTACTGGCTAGTTAGCTTAACAACTGATATTCGAAAAATGTTAAGAGTCCATCATGAGGGAAGAAATAGCAGGACATTTAGAAAACCTTAGCACTTTTCAGAGTTAAGAGTCAGCATAGTCCTGTGAAAGGGAAATCATATCTGACAAGCTTACTGGAGTTCTTTTAAGATATAACAAGCAGAGCTGATAAAGAAGAACCAGTAGATGTATTACATTTGGATTTCTAGAAGGCATTCAAGCAAGGTGCCATGTAAAAGATTATTGTATCAGAAAGGATCTCATGGTAATGGGGGTAATGTTTTAGCATAGATCGAGGATTTGTTTACACACAGAAGTCAGAATTAATGTCTTTCCAGCCTGAAAAAGGCCTAATTAATGGAATCCCACGAAGAGTTTTAGTTATTTACCATCCATATTAGTGACTTGGAGGAGGGGGAAAAATGTGATGTATACAAATTTGCTGATAATACAAAAATAGGTGGGACAGCATGCTGTGCTACGGACTTAAGGAATCTGCAGGGAACTGTAGATAAATGGAGTGAGTGGACAAAACCTGCCTGGAGTTTAATATAGGAAAGTGTGAAGTCTCTTTGGTAGGAACAATCATAAGATAGACTATTATTTAAATGGAGAGAGATTCAAACACTGCAGAGCAGAGGTATCTGGCTGCTCTTGTGCACAGAACAAAAAGCTAGCTTGCAGATGCAGCAACTAATTGAGAGCGCAGATGAAATTGCGATCTTTGTTGCTGGGATTCAAGTTTAAAAATAGAGAAGTCTTATTACAACTGTCCAAGGTGTTGGAGAGGTCACACCCAGAGTACTGGGTACAGTTTTACTCCCCACACTTAAAGGATATCAGTTCAAAACAGATTCATTATGTTCATTCCTGGGTTGAAAGGATTGACTTATCAAGATCACCTGAACAGTTTAGGCTTTTATTCATTAGAGTTTAGAAGAATCACAGATGATCTTCTTGAATCATTGAAGATATTGAGGGGCCTTGACATGTTTGACATTGAGATGATTCGACCATTGGGGCAATGCTGAACTTGAGGACAAAGTTACAGTATAAGGAGACATTCATTCAAAACTAAGAGGTAATGGCATTTCTTCTTTCAGAGGATAAGGAGTGCTTGGAATTCTCTACTCCAGTTGTAGACAAACTTGTAGAATAGCAAAGAGTTGAGAGCTATGAGAAGCTTGCACAAAAGAAGAGTTCAGGCCAAGCAGATTCGCCACGGTCTCAAAATGGTGGGGCAAGCTTAAAGGGACGAATTTCGTACTCCTGCTCCTTATGCAATACAGGGTTATACAAAGAAGAGCTAATTGATGGGAGAATGCTCAAGTGGAAAAAAGTGAGGACTGCAGATCAGAGTTTAAGAGTGTGGAGCTGGAAAAGCACAGCCAGGCAGATGAATTGATATTTCAGGCAGAAGCCCTTCATCAGGAATGAGGCTTGTGGGCCAAAGGGGGCTGAGAGATAAATGGGACAGCTGGGGGTGGGGGGGGGGGCAGAGAGAAGGTAGCTGGAAATGGATTGGTAAAATGCACTAGTGAAATAGTGCATGACTTAAAAGGGACCATGCAGGTGGTCACATTCTCAAGCATTTAGGACTTTTAGTTTTTTGAAGTGTTAGAGTTCATGGGCTCTGAAGGTACTGTCAGAGGTGTCCTGTTCGGTCGATTGGAGGGCTGATCTGTGATAGAGTGATACCAACAGTATGGCCTCAAATCCAACACCAGTCATCTCTCTCTAATGATGGGTAGGACTACGATAACTTTTTAAACACTGTACAATTGTTGCAGTGCTATACTGTGCTATGATGCACCTCTGGTAGGAAAGAGGGGAGTAAATGATGAATGTAGTGGATGAAGTACAAGCAAGTCTGCTATCTTGTTTAAGGGAACTTTAAGCCTGTTGAATATTGGAGCTGCACTTATGTCTTGTGTCTTGTAGAAGGTAGGAACACTTTGGTGAGCTCAGGAGGGAGATGCATGTTCTGAACTTCTTCTGAAAGGTCACTGGACCCAAAATATCAACTGCTTTTTCTCTCCATCGTTGCTGCCAGACCTGCTGAATTTTTCTAGCAATTTCTGATTTGGTTTGCTTTCCACATTCATAGTTTTATTTTATTTTTATTTATACGTCTGATCCACTTATTTTTCCGATCAGTGGTTATACCAACGATGTTGTAGCAATAGATCTGAATGACGAGGCTCAACTGTGAGATTCTCTTTTATTGGATTTAGCCATCGTAAATCATTAGCATACTGTTAATGCTACTCAATACTTATTAAAATTAAACTAGAATACTATCCATTTCTGACTACGTGCAGACAAGGCTGCTCAAGTAATTGAGCAGTCACAAACAGAAATGAACACTAGCCCCACTTCTGACCTTATGATGGAGGAAAGGTCATTCACGAAGCAGCCGAAGACAGGTAGGCATAAGACATTACCCTGAGGAACTCCAGGAGCTAGGACTGAGAAGTGTATTCCAACAGCCCCAACAATCTTCATTTCTATTAACTTTGACTCCAAATACTGGAGAATTTTCCCTTTGATTTTCCTTGACTTCAACTCTGCTACTTGATTTCTGTGCTCCAACAGTTAATTGCTACGTTGATGTCAAGGACAGTCACTTTGATTTCACCTCCGTACACTTTGTGTCTGGTGCAATGTGTAAAATTTATCCGTTTACTTTGGCCCGAATAGGTGACTGCCTTATGTTGGGGGAGAAAGTGAGGTCTGCAGATGCTGGAGATCAAAGTTGAAACTTTATTGCTGGAACAGCACAGCAGGTCAGGCAGCATCCAGGGAACAGGAGATTCGACGTTTCGGGCACAGGCCCTTCTCCTGAAGAAGGGCCTGTGCCCGAAACGTCGAATCTCCTGTTCCCTGGATGCTGCCTGACCTGCTGTGCTGTTCCAGCAATAAAGTTTCAACGACTGCCTTATGTTAAATTACATTGGGTTCTCTTCACCATGTTACGTTATTGTTTAATTAACTCAGTAAGCAGGTGAGTTCAATGTAAAATGTAAACAAGTGGTAACTGTGTTGTGATGAAAAGAGAACTACAACTCAGGAGCTGGAGGAGAACTCTTCTGAATTCAATAAATTCTATCAAGGCCACCATTTCTAATTCACCTACTAATTTGGTTCCAGTTAATATGCTATATTTCTCAACTATCCACATAACACTGTGCAAGCCACAGAAGTCGCTTTGTTCTGAGTTGTGACTGATAAGAAAAATACTTGTCTAAAGTACAGATCACTTATGTGCCCTGAAGACAGACATTGACAGCACTAAAAAAGACATTTCAGCTCACCTTCCCTTTGCCAACTAAAACTGTATTCTTAATTTGTCCTCAGTATTTTCTTGCATAAATTTATTTGCTTTCATTTTTCATGAGTTTTCATGACTTTAATTACTTCCATCACACTTTAATCCCCAAGTTTTCTGTACATTTACACCATTCAGCATTTTTCATTGATTCATATAACCCAGGAAATACACCAACTCTAACAATTCTGTATTAAATTGTTTGCGCCACCTATTTTTCTATTCACTGCCCTTGTCAGCCTGCAGTCTTCCATAATCAGCTCATTATTTGTCAAAGCTTGCTTTTTGTGCAGTTTCAGATTCTTAGTTTTGTACTCCATATATTCTAGTCCATATTATACAGTTGAAAGAATGGCTCACTCTTAGTATTCTTAAATTAAGGTAGTTCATTACAAAAGGCACTACTTTTATCAAAAATGTATAACCTTTTGTTCATTCGATGTAGCATATATAAGCTTCATACCTCATTGGACAAAACACGAAGAATCATTAGGTTCAGAAATTTTAAGTCTTCAGTGAAAAAGGCAATGGCGCCTCAAATCGCAGAAGAACAATGAAATTTTGTGATCAGTGATCAACACTGAGCAAACCTGAAAGCCTGCACCAATCATCTTTAAAGACATATTCAACCATAAGATGCTACCTAAAATATGCATGGATTTTAAGAAAAAAAACCAAGATTGAACACAGCACTAATACTGAATGTTTAATTAGCTACCAAAATTCACTGTCTGTGAACAATAGACAATGGGCAACATATCGGATGTCTAATGCTCTCTATTAAATTTTACAATAGCGATAAGCATCAGTTTCCCCTAAGGAAGGCTAATCTATTCTTTGGCATCCAGTAGTTCAATAGTTTAGAAAAATTCTATCACATTCCAGTACTTTAAAATCATATTAAGTTAGCTTTGGAAACGGTTCCGCTCTTTGCAATCAACAAACCTTAATCAGCCTAAAGCCACATTTAAATTACTATGGGCTCCTCCCCTCCTCACAGTCTTCACAGACAACCTGGACTGTAATTTAAATTGACAGACAGGTTATCAGCTCAATATTATAACCATACTTCAGGTACATAAAATAGGACTAGGGATTAGCTAGTATTGTTCACAACAAAAATTGCACCCAAACCACTAAATTATACTTAGTGTTTAATTACAGAGAGCTATTTCCGCTTAGAAAGTGGAAATGAATGTAATTTATTTTTAATAATAGACTTTGTACAAGTGTTGATAGAAAAGCAATAGTGCTCTTTTGTAATGATTGAAGCTATTTGAATACATTAAATCTGACAAGCATTCTAGAAAGCTTTTGCCTTCCACCTAAGTTACTGTTTGAAGTTTTGAAAGGATATTCATCAGATGTCATTATGCTTCCTTCACACAAGGGAAATGATTTGCTGGGACACTCAGCTCATCGGGATGAAAAAGAATTCAAAGTGTTTCTGAATAAGCAAAATTAACTGAACATTTTCAAAAAGATGATGCCAGTTAAATAACATATTTTGCCATAAAACAGAATTCCCTTTCAAAATCTCCAGAATATTTTTATATTTATAAGTATACCCAAAAATTCTTATTCCGTTCTGTTGTAGATATAAGGGATTACCAATGATTTCCAAGGGGCATATCAGGATCACTCTCAGCAAATTAATTGGGGATATTTTTGTGCCATTTCTCCACAGTTTCTGACATTCTGGGGGATCCACTTGGGAGTGACGCTAAACAACTTAAGCAGCTTACTAATAGATTAGATTGGATTAGATTAGATTACTTACAGTGTGGAAACAGGCCCTTCGGCCCAACAAGTCCACACCGACCCGCCGAAGCGTATACCACCCAGACCCATACTCTTACACTTACCCCTTCACCTAACACTACGGACAATTTAGCATGGTCAATTCACCTAACCTGCACATTTTTGGATTGTGGGAGGAAACCGGAGCACCCGGAGGAAACCCACGCAGACACGGGGAGAATGTGCAAACTCCACACAGAGAGTCGCCTGAGGCGGGAATTGAACCCGGGTCTCTGGCGCTGTGAGGCAGCAGTGCTAACCACTGTGCCGCCCACTAATATGTTCTTGCCACGTTATGGCATGCCACTGATTGCAATAGCTCCAGAGGCTGTTCATTCTGATCAGGATTATAAACAAACTGATAACTTCAGAAAAGCTTTGGGGCTTCTAGAGATCTATGTATTAAAGTAAAGGGACCATTACTGGGTCTGGTTCGGACAGGTCCCCCTAATTTTGTTCACAAAAGCTACAGCTGCTTTGAATTGCTGTTCCTGCCACAGAATAATTCCAAACTCCTTCCACAAATTATACTAGCATGTGGAGCGCACAATATCCAGTTGTATTAATATAATAATCAAGGCAGATTATGATCTACATCTATTGCAAGATATGCACATCAATAAGACAGTGCGAAAGTTGTCTGCTACACATCTACAGTAAAAGGGTTGCATTTCCTGAAGAGGATTGGCTTTCTCAAACGTTGATCCTTGAAATTTTACTAGAAATGGTTTGGGGAGTCTATAATTAGAGTTCAAAGTATTAAAATGGCTTAACATTACATTTAGTTACAAACAATGTCGAATTTTAAACAGCTTACCCTAGGGCACCATGTTTTGGCAACACCAACCTATTACATGATGCAAAATGTCTCCATGCCAATACATTGAATTTTTGAAAAACTATTATTCTTGTGCCATTTACTAAAATTACACTGCTCATAATGATAGATAATAAATGTGCTGTGATAAATATGAAGCATTTTTGTCTTACATTTCTTGGATTCATTCATGCTGAACACAACACACAGATTCAAGATTAGTCACTGATTTGAATACATATTAAAGTCTGGCTAATTTTATACCTCAGAGACATGAATAGTTCTGCAAGGCATTTGTATGGTTTTGAATTATCTTTAGACTTGGATGGGGGCCCAAGAGTACTGCTGATATGTTTAATTGAACAAATCAGTTCATTCAAATACACCCAAGAATTTCTCCAGGGGATTGTCTGATAGATGACAACAGTAAGCCTACTATATCCTTTGTCAACATATTACTTATAGAGTGATGTATAGTAGATAGTTGCACAGATATTGATTCTACTCTCACATCAAACAGTGCATTCATTTAATAGAAAATGCAATTTATCCACTGGTCTCGGAGGTAAACTCACTAAAAACAAATTAATAATATGTCCAAACATTAAACCTGCAATGTATAAAGATTGATTAAAATACAAAGACTTTTAGGTTAGGTGGATTGGCAATGCTAAATTGTCTGTAATGTCTCGGGCTGTGTAGGCTAGGTGCATCAGCTACTGTAAACGCAGGGTTACAAGGAGAGGGTGAGGGAGCTGGGTTTGTGTGGGGTGCTCTTCAGGAAGGGTCGGTGCAGACTCAATGGCCCCTTTCTGCACTGCAGGAATTCTCTAATTCTATAGAATGGCCAACTATGTGCATTAGCTCTTCCATGTTCTGAGAGATTTTCTCCAATAACCAATACATTCTGAGATCCATCAGACATGCCTTCAGATTGGATGCCATTGGGTCAGTAATGCAATCCAGGTTCAGTGCCATCAGTATTTAATTCCTTAGGCACCATGACTTGCACAAATTGCTCAACTCTCCATCAGATCATTATTAATCTGTCCTTCAACTTTATTTACTTGCCTTTAAAGGCAAGTTCTCTGTTTTGATGGCAATGGCAGAGTGGAGCAGGCCATGAGGCTACAGGTTGTGGCTGGAAACTATTTTGCTGCTGCTAATGGCCCCCAGTGCTTCATGGATCCTGTCTTTGAATTGTTAGGTTAGTTCCGAATCTTTCCCATTTAGCATAACTGTGCCTATCCTTACTGTGAAAAATGGGACTTAAATCTCCACAACAACACGCGAAAGAGACAATGGAATTTTGTCTCCACAATGATGATATGGTGGTCACTCCTGTCACTGTCATGGACAGATGCATTTGTGACAGGAAACAATGATGACAACAAGTAGACATTTTCTCTCATTGGTTCTCTCACCTGTTTCAATCCAAATCTGGCAGGTGTCTTTCAGAACTTAATCACATGGTTAGAAGTGGCCTTTTCAAACCACATTAAGTGATTGGCACTGAAATCCCTTACCCAGAGTGCATTCTATACCCTTCCCATTCTTACTTTCCAGAACAAGTAGTGTTCAGCATGGAGGAGGAGGGAGGATGAGGGGGAGGAGGAGGAGGAGGAGGAGGAGGAGGAGGAGATGGGGAAGTAGCAGCTGATAAACAGTTTGGAATTTCTTCGCCTGCGCTTGACCTGATAGGAGTTGGCATGGGATCTGGAGTCAATGCTGAGGATTCGCAGGACAGCTCCTGTCCAATTGTATACCTACTCTACCATTTCCTCTGGGGTGCTGTCCTGATGATTGGACAGGTGGTGTCCAGAGATAGTGATGTAGGAATCTGATTCATTAGCTGTAAGCTTTGATTTGGTGAGTTCCGTCTTTGTTGTTTGAGTTTGTTGCTCAATGTATGGGACTTTTGTCTCAATTTTCACAATTATTGCTAGAACATCAGAGCAACAGACTCTAGAACATCCTGTACTTTACCCTTTCATCTTTAAGAATAATCCAATACAGTTTTTTTTTTCAAAAAGACAACTTCTTTTCCTGAAGAATGCATTTGTGTGCAGCTGTATGTGCACATCTGTCTCTTTTGGGTCAGGAACCCAGGTTTGATTCCAGCCTATGGTGACAGTTCATATGGATTTTGCACATTCCGTGTATGTGTGGATCTTTGTCAGGTGCTCCAGCTTCCTCCTACAGTGCAAAAATGTGCAGGTTAGGTGGATTGGCCATGGTACATGCAGGGTTATAGGGATAGGTTAAGGAGGCTGGGACTGGATGGGAATGCTCTTTGAGGGGCGGTGCAGACTTGATGAGCTGAATAGCCTATTTCTGCACTGTAGGAATTTTAAGATTTCTTCAGAAAAACTAGATGCAAATTGATATTAATTTTAAAAACTTTACTATGAAAATGAAGCAGTGATGCATATTGGCAGTCTAAAATTTCCAACAATTGCAAGCTCCATGCATTCAAAACCAACATTACTAAATCCCTCTACAATGGCAGTTTGCCTCAGTCCAATGGCAAAATAAAAAAAAAGTAAGAAACTGTCAGAGGTTCTGAGCAAGTCTAGCTAATCTGTGGGGAAGGAAAGAGAACTAACATTCCAAGACCGTGGTTTTTTTTTCTTCAGAAAGTAACCAACTTTGAGCAAGTTGAAAGAGAGGGGGTGTGAAATAGACTAAAGGGAGGGAATGTAAGAGGGTAGAGCACAAGAGAGATTAAATTGTCAAAAGTTTTCATGATGAGTGGTCAAAGGAAGTGCAAATGGAACAATAAAAGAAACAAAAGATGTGATGATAGGATAAAAGCAAAATATTGCAGGTGCTGAAGAAGCCCAGTTGGATGCAAAAACTTAACTTGGTTTCTCCCTCCACAGATGCTGCCAGATCTGCTGAGTTTTTGTTTTAAACATTTTCCATTTTTAATTATGTGATAAGAAATGGTGTGAATGGCATGATCTAGCATAGCTGCCCATTTGAGTACAAATTAAAGAAAATGACTAAAATAAATGAACAAAACAAGATTTTTTTTAAAAAGTGGATTGTTTCAATTTCAAGTTGTAAATTCAATGCTGAGTCCTCAACAACATAACAGCCAGGTGGAAGATGACATGCTGTTCATCAAGCTTGAGTGTGAAAAATTAAAATGACAGCTGCCTGTATAGTTACGAATGAAAGCAGGTATTTCTCAAAGCAGTCATGCCGTGCAGAGATCGTGGTTGGTGAATACTGAAAGGAAACTGAATGAAAGTTTACTTTGAAAGAGTTTGTGGAGCCCTGGACAGTAAGAGGAACAGTGTTACATTTCTGGTGCTTGCAAGAAAGGAGTCTTAGCAACGGGAGAAGACTATCATTGAGATGACCAGTTTACCAGAGAAGGGACAGTTCCTTCAGAATGCAGAAAGGGGAGAGGACTAGACAGGAAGATGTTCTTGAAGGTTCCAGAAGGATAAGGTGTGGAATGTTCAGATTGCTGTCAACTTGATATTCGAGCAGATATAAATAGGACATGAGATGTGAAAGTTGCCTCTGGAATCTTCACAGATAGAGCTTGCTCAGAAAACACAGTATTATGAAGATTACCAATTGCCCCTTAAGACAATAATCAGGTTTCATGCTGGATTCACAATAAGGATTCTACAGAAACAGCAGACGTGAACTGAGTATCCTATACTTCAGTAGGTTTCCTTTAACTAAAACAAATCCTCCAACTTACTTAAACAGTTTAAGCCTAACAGTCATAAAATCCAATCATATGACCTCCAGCGATCATTCAAAACCGTGCAGTTTTCGAGAATATCTTTATTTTTTAAAAAAATTCTAGTGTGCTTCGTTAAATGATTTTTTTAAAATCTTGATATTTCCAGAAAACAAGAAAGTATTTAAATTTTTCCACAGTCATTCAAAATATAGGTCTTCAACTACGATGACCCATTTGTAACAGCACAGAACACATTCAATACTGTGGTTTTTTATCAAGCAGTCACAGGATCCAAGAGTCACTGGCTAGGTCAGTACTTGTGGCTTTTCCCTAATTGTGCAAGAGGTGGCGTTAGTAAGCTGCCTTCTTGAAATTCTGAAGGGTAGGTTACACCAATAGTGCTATTAGAAAGGAAGTTTCAGGATTTGACAAAGCGATACCGAAGGAATAGCAAAATCAAGATGACATCTGGTTTGGAGGGCAACATGCCGGTGGTGGTGGTGGGTGTGATGTATCTGCTGCCCTTGTTCTTTTAGGTGACAGAGGCTATAGGATTGGAAGATACTGCGATGATTTGCTGCACTGTATTTTGAATATTGTACACACAGTTGCTATGTCTTTGACTTGTGCCTTATAGATGGTAAACAGGTTTGGAAATCATGGAGTTACTCACTGCAGAATTCCTTACCTCTGACTAGCACTTGAAGCTACAATTGTGGGGCCTGAGGCCATGACCTTTTAATTTGGCTATTGTTTCATGCTATTTGTGAAGAATAGTTCATTTATTTTGGGTTATAACTGAAACAGCACTTAAACACTCAAGTGATGCAGGATTTACTGTATATACTCGAGTAACAGTTAATCTCATGTCAAAGTTGACCGCTATTTTTTGGCCAAATAGTCTTGAATTTTCCATATACCTCATGTAAAAGTTTATCCTAGTTCTTCACAGATAACAGATCAATGTTTATGAGTCAGCATGCCAGCCATTATACCCCGCTCCAACTTTTCAGTCTGCCAGTTGTTCTGCTCCGTTCCCGGTTTTCCAGTCTGCTGGCTATTGTGTTCTGCTCCGGGTTTTCTGAATTACCATAATTCATTTCTTTTCCCTTCATTTGTTTAGAGATCAATTGGCCTTCTGCTAATGATACGGTATGAATTTTGACCAGCATGAATTTCAGCCCTCAAAAGTAGTATCCATGTAACAGTTGACCCTATAAATTTAACCTTAAAGAGTTGTACTATTATTCAAGTACATATGGTACCTCCAGTTGATTGCGAATATGTCTGTTACAAGCCTTTTACATATTATAGGCTGACTCCTTCCTGCTAAAAGAAAAGACTTACACAAAACTAGGATGAATATTTAAGCATTGAGCTTGTAAATTAATAACATCCTTCCAGACTTTACAGTAAATTCAGGGAACTGCAAGTTAAGACAGTATCAACATGCATGTTGACGCTATGTCTGTGAAAGCATTGAAGCAAGGATTTAGTGTTCAATTTTTCTGAAGTTATAAATAGACATTTCTTCAAAAGTGGATCTTCACAGCCTCAAATATACATTAATCTAGTTGAGCCTTCATAATACAGCTAATCATTACGATCTTGTAAAGTAGCAGTGTTTTTAATATTCCTTGTCACTTCCCATTACTACATGCATTTGCTGTGTCAGTTGAGGGGGTTATGCCTTGACAGCACTGGGTTGATTCCATATAAAATGCCCAGTTCCATTATCACTGTCTCCTAACATCTTCCTTCCTGGGTTTGTGAAAATAGAATATGGTGATGTATTTAATTATACATTGTCAATGCTTTAAAATTAATGACTAAATTGCCAGAAATTGGAGAACAAAGAGGATGTAAGGCTGTAACAGGACTCACGGTCAGCAGTTTGGATGAAAGGGAAGACACAAGGGCCAACCAACAGCATATGAGTTAATAGTGTTGGGTCGAAGATGGAAAAAAAGTCACAATTTTCAATGAGGCACTTTAGGAGGGGGCGGGGTCACTGGACTTGAAACATTAACTTTTCTCTGCATAAACACTGCCAGACCTGCTTAGTTTTCCCAGCAATTTGTTTGTGATTTTTGATTTCACACTCTTATTTGTAATCGGACCTGTAAATCAAGAATTCCTAACAACATGTGACAACCATATGCCTAGAACTCTGTTCGATGGGAGGCTGATTACCTGTACCTCAAAACAAGTAGAACATTTTGCAACTTCCATATTCAACTGACTTGATGCAAAGTAAAAGAGTTTAGCAGTTCGATGGGCTTTGATTCCATCTTCAGGGGTGTTAATTGATGAAAAATAAAAACATTGCATCACACTGCAATTGCTTTCTGCTTTGTCTAAGTGATTTGTGAAGATGGTTTAATCACATGGCTTTTGTTATTTTGTAATGTCCAGGAGCAACTATTTTCTTCAGGTATGGTTCTACTCTTGAAACATATGACAATGGAACTTGGTAAAAGTAATAGATAGATTTTCTCTTTGAGCACTTAAATATATGTTCCCTTTGACACTGCACATGAGCCCACTGACCTCCTGAATTATTTACTTTGCCACATCAATGTTTCATTGACTGAAGCTGCAGGGTGTGATGCTTTAAATAGTCGAATAACAAATTTCTACCACATACCTACCAATAATGTGATATAAAAATGCACTAGTTGGCATAATATCTAACTATAGAAAATGAACACAATATTTTAATGAAAAACATTTTAAAAGCAGCACTTTAACAACACTGCTGTCATTTTTGTGATCATAAATTAGATTCAATTCAATGGCACATTGCAACTTTACTCAACAAATACTATAATTTCAATATTAAATTTAGGATATACAGCTAATCTTTAACGGGGCTAAATAAACATTAATTCAATTACATCAGAAAAAAGGGGAACGCTGGACATACTTAACAGTTATGTTGCTGTATCCAAGGTGACAGCTGAAGATGCTGAACTTCAGAACGCCCTTCTCAGACATGGCATCAACAATTGTCCCAGGTAGGGGAGGGGGAAATAGAGTAGGAGTTCCAAATTACGCTCCTGCAGGCATTAATGTCTGGTTTATTTAACCAGGAATGTGGACAGAATGTATGGAACTAAAGAAGGCCTAAACTTTACAAGATTGCTTGGATAGCTTGCTATCCTTTTGGATAAAGCTCCTGAATTTGTTTGAAAAAGTCTAATATCCTATGGGAGAAGTGAACTGCACTTTTTGGAGTGTTAAAAGTAGATGTGAATGCATGCAAAAAAAAAATGCACTAACATATTCGAGTTTTTAAAAAGTAGCCAAAGTCAACTGTCAAAGGCAGCCATCAAAATGTCAAGACATTTAAAACTTTTGCAATTTAAATATTTGAAGAAACCTGTCCAGAGTGTTGAAACTATCACTTTTTGTTATTTCACTCTGTTCAATGACAAAGTCTGAGTATCATCACTACAAGTTTAGTGCTGCAGGAGTAATTTTACTGCTCTCCACTATCACAATCTTCCAGCTCCAAGCCTTTATCAACTTTTTGAAGTGGCACTACAATTCAAATGTTTGTTTTTTTTGGGGGCTTCAAGAAAGTTAAATGTCGTGAATGTTTTTTTTTAAATCAATGAGTATATTTTCCTTGCATTGACACTCAACACAGTTATGAACATGATAAATACTGGGCGAGTTGGACAAATTAGAAAATGTTTTCAGAGATGGTCACACTACATGTATGCAATGTGCAGGCAGATAGTCTTAGTCTCCTGCACTATCTTGCCCACAAATCCATTTTCTGCTTTGGATAGTTGAGGATGAATGGCTACCTCAGAAGTCTGCATTCAAAGTCAGTGACACTAGGGGCTTCTCAGCTGTACAGAAAGGGAGGAAAGAGAATGAAAGAGCAATGCTGATAGGGGATCCTTTAGTAACGGGAACAGATAAACATTTCTGTATCTGCAAACAGAAAAACAGATTTCTGGATGGTACGTTGCCTTCCTGTTGCAAGGGTTAAGGATGCCAGAGTATGGTTGTAGGTCACTCTTCTGAGAAAGGGTGCACAGCCAGAGATTATGGTTCATTTGGCACATTGTTGAAAGGGAATTGAGGTCCTGAAAGCAGATTATAGGGTGCTGGGAACGAGATGGAAAACAAGACCTCCAAAGTAGTAATCTCAGTTTTACTCCCAATCCCTCAGGCTAATGAGCGTAGAATCACGACAGCTGAGATATTGAAGGGATGGTTGGAAAACTAGTGCAAGTGGAAGATAATCTTCTGGGGTAGGTGAAAGCTATGAAAAATAGACAGCTCATATCTTGGCAGGGCCTGATCAACATCCTTGTAGGGAGACTTGCTTGTGCTGGTGAGGAGGTTTAAACTAGTTTGGCAGGAATAAGTGAATCTAAGTGGTGCAGATTCAACAAAAGCATAACCAGTAAAAGGAAGTAGAAAATATGAGTAAGCAAATCTAGAAAGACAAAGGGCTCAATTAAAGATTGTCCCTGTCGCATGTCGCATTCATTAAAGGGCTGACAATTTGAATGCATAAATTGAGGCAAACAGATATCACGCAATTGCTGTTACAGAGACTGGCAACAGGGTTACTAAGGCTAGAAATTAGATATTCAAAAGATACTGTACATTTAGGAGGGCAAACAAAAAGGAAAAAGGAGGTGCAGTAGCATTCCTAATAAGTGATGACATTAGTAAGATAGAACCTTGAATCGAAGAGGTAGTACTGAAAAATTAGCTCAATTAAGGGCTAGTACATCTTCTGGACTAGTTTCATCACAAATGTTGAAAGAAATAGCTACTAAAACAATGGATGCGGTTATTATTATCTTTCTTTATTCTATAGATTCTGGAAACATTTCCATTGACTGTAAAGGCGGTAAATATAAACCCAATATTTTATGGAAGTAGGAAGAGGGAAAGAGGGGAACTACAGACCTGTTGTTTAATTGTAGGGAAAGTGTTAGAATCTATTTGGAATGAACATTTAGAAAATGGTAACATTGGGCAGAATCAATAAGAATTTACAAAAGGGAAACCACGTGTGATAAATTGGTGTGTTTTTAAAGATTCTTTTTGTAGCATTGAACGGAAAACTAGTGAATGTTGTGTAGAAGGTATTTGATAAGGTCCTGCAGAGGTAAATATATAAAATTAGAGCAATTCAATATGACTGAGAATTAGATAATTGATCGAAAGCAAATAATAGATTCTTTGCAATTATTCTCAGAATGGCAGGCCAAAAGGGGCAGTGCGCCACACACAATTATTCAAAACGTATATAAACAATTTGGATGTGGGGACATGTTGTAAAGTTACCAAATTTACTAACGGTGCCAGAGTGGAAACGCAACTCCTGCGGAGGACGCAAAGAGGTTTCAAGAAAAATTGGCCGGCAAAATAAATGAGATGGAATGTGATTGATGCAATGTAATCTAAATTAGTATGGAGTTATTCAAAAATGGAAAAAAAAGTTTTCACTTTGGTTAAAAATGGAGGAGTATTTCTTAATTGGAAGGATGTTGGAATGTGCAGGTGTCCTTGTCTATGAGTTATGAAGACCTAGCATTCAGGTACAGCAAGCAATTAAAAGGCAAACAGAATGCTGGCTTTCATTTCAAGGGGATTTGAATATAGAAATGAAGATGTCTTACAGCAGTTTACAGAATGTTGATGCCACCACACCTGGAGTATTGTTTAAGCTTTGGTCTCATTATCTTGGGGATACCATAGAGGTTGTTCAACTGAAGTTCACCAGATTAATCCCTGGGGTAGGAGGATTATTTTAGAAGGACAGTTGAGGAAATTGGGTCTTAATGCTCAGAGGTTTTGAGAAATGAGGGGTGATCCCATTGAACCTTTTACAGGGTGTCTCCTATGATTGGTGACTCTAGAACAAGGTGCCATGATCTCAGGATAATGGGTAGGCATTTAAAACTGAAATGAAGTGGTATTTCTTCAACCAGAAGGGGGTCAAATCATTGGAATTCTCTACCCCAAAGGGTGGTGGAAGCTCAATCATTGGGTATGGTCAAAGCAGAAATTGGTGTTTCTGGAAACTAATTACATTAAGGGATTTGGAGAGTGTGGAAAATTGGCAATGAGGATATGAAGAACCATGACCTAGCATGGTAGGATTGGCTTGATGGGCTGAATGGCCTATTCCTGGTCTTTTTTTTCCCCCTATTTCAATGTTGTGAAAGGAGAGCCAGTGAAAAAGAATAAATGCACAAATAATCTTTTGCAGCCTCAGTGATGGTTTCCGACATTACCCCAGTGGGATGTGGTACTGAAAATAGCTCTGTTGACACAGTGCTGAAGATGTAGCAAAGTTAAATTTTAACATCAAGCAGCAATAGTGGTTTCTCACCACAAGATTCAGTTAACCAAAGTTCAAGCCATTATTACATAGCATTATTTAACTGATAGGATCTTCAAATTCTTGTAAGCAGGACTTTAAAACAAGGGGGAAAATGAGAGAAAAGAGATGGTAAAGTGGATGAGTGGAGTAAGGGGGGGGGGGGGGGACTAAGAGAGAGGGAGGGAAAGGGAAATAAATGGAAAGGGAAGGGTTGGTAGGAGGTAAGAAGAAGAAGAACTATTGAAAGGCTATTGATTTAAATCTGGAAAACAGGAGCAGGGATTTTCTTTCAGCTGGCAGTCCCTCACTCAGAGCTAACAAAACATCGCAAAATATTTTACTCCGTCTATTCCAGGATTCTTTCTGTTTAAATAGCAGAATCACAAGTGGACATCTTTGGGAAGCTGCAGCAGTTGAAGGAGCATACACAAGCATTAGACCTTATTTGCTTTCATTATGTGAAGTGATTCCACTTTGATCACTTCCCATCTCTTCCTTCTAACTTAATGTTCCGAGTTCTGGGATTTGTAATTAGAAATTACAAAATGCCACTACAGAAATATTTGAGAATGCAACTGAGCAGAATATGCAGTCTATGATTTGAAGTTTTTAGCTTTGATCAGCTTGAAGTCTTTTCAGGGCAACCTACCAGGGTTCCTTTGGCTCGACCTTTCGACATGATACACATTGTGACATCCAGTACTCCTGTCTGTGCTTTCATCTTTGAATGCTGGGAGCTTGAACTAAATGGGGTCATTTCTGCAAACTTCAAATAAAGCTCCACAAATCAATTGCTTCAGTTTGTCGCCTCTGGGCAAGATTGAACATTTGAAGTGAACATAAATCTCAAAGTTAGTTGTTAGGATACTAAACAACATTTTCTTAAAAATCAGTTTACAGAATTCTTCAATAGCAGCTAATGGAAGCATTTAACATGAGTGTAACAGGTCAGTACTTAAGTATCAAGGCTGGTTTGAAACTTCAGCAATATATGCTTTAAGGAGATGAAAAAAAGCAACCAATTGTTACATTGCGAAATTGGTAATTAAGGATGATTCCCTAATAGCATAGTCGAACAAAAACCTGAAATTTTATACCAACCCCTTCCATATTTAAATATATTGCTTGTGATTTCTTCCTGGTGGCTAATACTTGGTGTGTTTCTTTATATTTTCCTCATTGTATGGGGAGTACATGATCATAACCAAGAGATCTATAATTAAAATGAAACACAAAAATGATGCACTTTTAGGTTTCCTCTACTGGTTGCAATGGCTTTTGTTTTGTTAACCCCGCATTGCTCCTCATATTCCACAGTTTATTGAGCAGTGGTTTAAAGAATGGTCATTTGGATTAGAAAAGCTGTTCCTTTCACAGTCTGACCAGTGACATACTGAACATCCCCTGTGGTTGGAGGGTTCCCAGTCGGAAGATAAGACGCTCCTCCATTGAGCAGTGGTTTAAAGAATGGTCATTTGGATTAGAAAAGCTGTTCCTTTCACAGTCTGACCAGTGACATACTGAACACAGCCTATTTAATGTTCCCCAGTCAGATTTTGCAAAGTTGGTCCCTTCCTCAAAAAGTATCTAAAACTTACATTTCACCCTTGACTGGTTATTTTTTCCTTATGCAATATTTCTGTCAGTTTGGAATCATCACATTGCATACCTGTTTAGAAATTGTAATTTCAAAGCACTCTCACAAATAGCAAACCTTTCTTCTTCAACTATTGTTGAAAGTGAAATTTAAAAAAAAAGAAACTTGCTGGAAATGTCAGACTTCAGAAACACAAGTCTGATTAGCCTACTTCCTGGCTGTGAGCACAAATGTTCAGTGGTGCTCTGATTTCCAAGAATAAAATATTTAAAATGAGAACTTTAAAAGATATGCATTGTGAGGAGTGTACTGGGACTTCCACCAAAGTTTTAATTACCTAGATTTCCTAGACAGCGCTCCGCAGTTACTTGTAAACAGTGACTGGTTCGAGACTAAAATCACTGCTGTGCAACCTGTTATTTAAGCCAAGTGACTATCCTCATTGATCATAATTGAGAATTTCTCACTAGCATCTCTATGTGCTTACAGCCTCTTGAAATACAGTCCAACGAATCATGAGACACTATAACAATGACTACATCCCCTTGACACACAATGTGGGCACCAATAAAGGAATCAAAATGCTAATGAGCCTATCAAACAACATGGCTCCACTGAAAACAAAGGTGGCAATACACAGTTGGAGAGATGGTGAATCACTACTTTGAGAAGAACATCACCACTGAAAAATCTTGACAATGTAGTAAACTTGCCTGTTGGAACAGAGCTAAGTAATCGCACCCAGAGTGGAGAAGCTCAGAAGAGTTACCATGGGGCAAGGTTCTTGGTGCTGATACTCTACCACCTTACGCTTTCAGGCTCAGGAAACTGGCACATCTATATCACCAATACAAGCTTCTCTGTCTCTGCTAGAGGGAGGGTGCAGTGTTATAGAGTGTGTATGATTAAGATTGCAACTTTCTACAAGATCAAGGGCAAAACAGTGATTGCAACAATTGAGGCATTGCCCTTCTGAGCACTGTAGGAAAAATATTGTCCAACTTGCTCTTGTCGAACTGCATCCACCCTAAATCAATTCAGATCAAGAGACCTGCAAGTGACATGTCCATAAACAAAGGAAGCCACTATACATTGACTTCATAGACTTCACCAAGGCAGTGCACCATGAGCAGAGATGGTCTGCCTAAAGGTGCTGGAGAAACGTGGATACCATAATCAAACCAGAGTTGATAGAAAAGCTGTTCAGACTTGCTTGTCTGATATCCAAGAAAAAGATGTGTTAAATCTTCAACAATTTTACTGCACTGATAGTGGCAACTTAGCATTTCATATTTTGGACAATCTATAGAGGAAATGGGATAGACTCTCACACGAGTGATTTGACCATCATCTCAGGAACAGAAATGCCATGGAATAAGTTGTCACCATTTTGTTCTAGCTCTGCAATATTTGCATTGCCCACATCACTGCATGCAAACATCGCTTTTTTTGCAACGAAGTTTCAAAGCCTTTAAATAATTAACTTGCTCTTTTATAGAAATACATTTAAATTTAAATAGGAGTTAACAAAATTACAAGTCAACATATAGACTACTCAATTACATAAGCGCAATCCAATTCACTTTTACATTTTAGGGATGGTCCATTGTCTAGCAGGCACAATGCACTCGATTGGCATGGTATCCTGTATATTATATTATAAAACTAGCACTTTTTCAATATGGAATGCCTGACTAGTCCTGGATTATCACCATTATATAATATCAGGATTCTGGACTCCAATAGTCACAATATTCTTTATCCATTTCTAGCAAGTATCTGCTGAACCCCTCAGATCTGAATCGTCAAACAGTTTTAATCAGAAATCCCAGCTAAGATCTCATCACAATTAAGACTTTGAAGTGCACGGTGGACTGAGCATGTTACTTCTTGTTTTATGATGTTAAAACATCAGATGCCAAATCTTTAAAATTCTCAGTGTGATTTGGCTAATCTTAGCAGAAAAATCATCTTGGATTTGCTCAACAAGCATAAATAAATGGCTACAGATTCCAATATCTATGGTTACAAGGAACAGTCACCTAACACAAAGGAATTATACTTTTGCCCTGAACATTTATGCAGATACTGTGACTGACAATGGGTTACCACAAAATCCATTAAGAACATTATACTCCGTTCTTCAACAAATTCTTGCTCTATTCCCAGCGACCTCCCACTTCAGGTTCTTACTCAAAACTCCCCATATAGTCATTCCAAAAGCTTTGCACTGGCACCCTGTATTAAAGCAAAAGAATAACAGAGCAGATAGATGTAACGCAGGGTGTTATCACCACTATTAGAAATATTCTTTGCTGCTGATTGAAGTTCCACAGAAAACATTAAATGGAAAAAATTGGTTCACTTACAAGTGTCCAGACTGACTAATTAAAGAACTAAAATTGTCGAGTCCAAAATTCAAATACATGTAAAAGAGATGTGTCACCTTGGGCTGTTGTGCAAACTTTCTGCAACAGTCACATGCAGAGGCTAAAATGGCATGGAGCATACCTGCTTACCTGGCTGGCAGAACTGTGCAGAGAGTCAAGCATCTTTATAACTTAGAGGTTAGAAAATAAATTAGAGGATTGTGATTCTCATACAAGAGTTGGTATTAAACAATTCAAGAGGATAAAAAAAAGATGAGATATTAAAAGAATGAACTTTACAAACATTTGTTATTGGTTCCTTTTAAACAACAAAGAAACCCTAGGCTTTTACAGAACTTCTTTACTACTGCAATTTTGTTTGCATCAAAGTTTTCAAAATTACACTGTAAAGTGTGCAGTACACTGATTTGTTACTCACTTGAAAACAGATTCACTACAAATGATAAGCGAATATAATACAGCATTGAAGGTAATGATTCAACTAACTGTGTAAAAGAACTGATTCAAAACAATGCTGAGGCCTTCATTTCAAGCTCACTGACATTGCAATTGCACAGGTACTCGGTTTATATGAACATTTTTAATGAACTTGAAACAAACTTGGTTGTATATAAATTTCAATTTGTAAATTGTCTGCTGTGAGCTAGTATGTGAACATATTTCAAATTGAGAAACAAAAGATGGTACACATTAAGCCAAGACAAACAACTGCAGAAAGAAATGTCAATAACTTGCATCAACAAAGTACTTTCAATATTGAAACCAGTGCTTCATAAAGATTTAAGGAGAAAACAGAAAGAGCAACTAAATGCTTGAGCAAAAAGTTGTGCTTTGTGCTGAGTTTAAACGAAGATGAAAGTAGTGGTGGACACATAGCCATTTGCAATCAAAAATACACCAGAATCGGGGCTTGAAATTTTAATTGTTTAGTGGACCATTTACACAAAATTAAAATCCCACTTATGTTCCCAGTCACTCTGGCACTCATTCAAACTTGTGCTGTATACACAAGCTAACAATTTGGATTGAATCTAAATTATACTTACAAAAGTCTCTTAGGATGCAAATGCAATTCTCAAGTGTCGAGTAGTAACTGCTAAATTAAGTAAAAATATAAAATTCTAATCGGCTTTAATGAATTATTTTACACAAGCATGTGCAGATAGGAACAGGAAGTTTAATTACACTTGATTATTGCAATATAGTATTGGCAGAAAAAATATTTCAGTTAGCATTAAGGTTGCAATTTCACCTGCTAACCAATTGAACAGTCAAAACTGCAATGTTATTGTGTTGTCATATAAAACCAAATGACCTTTTACTTTTACAGCTTTTTAATAGCAAATAAATACACAGTTTTAATAATTCTGTAGCATTTCCCTGAAGACTAACCAACTTTCCTAACACTTATATGAAAGGCATGTTCATATCAAAATGCCAAGGTGTAGAGGTGCCAGTGTTAGACTGGGATCGATGAAGTCAGGAGTCACACGACACCAGGTTATAGTCGAACAGATTTATTTCAAATCACAAACTTTGAGTGCTGCTTCTTCACTTCACTCGATGAAAGAGTAGGGCTCCAAAAGCTTGAAATTTCAAATAAATCTGCTTGATTATAACCCAGTGTTGTGAGACTTCTGTTATATCAAAATGTGTTATGAACCTATTGGCTGAACATTGCTAAGTTTTAAAAGGACTAAAATAGCAGCCCGAAGATTGCCATTAATTCAGATGGCTTTTGTAATTTCTGCTGAGACTCAGAATTACATCAAGCTTCCAAAATGTATGAACTGAGTAGCCATGGTTGGAGGTCATTCACCACTCTCACCATTCTCTCCCCTCACTACTGATGCATAAGGGCAGTATCTATAAGTTGTTCTGCAACAACTCAGTAAGACTCCATCAAAGGTACCTTTGAAACTCAACCTCTACCACTTAGATGGAGAAAGACTGTAAATGCATGGGAACATGTTGGAGTTCCTCTCCAAACTGCACATCATTCTGCAATCGGGTCTATTGAAAATATTGAGCCTTCTTTCAAAAATCTGTGAATACCCATCTAGTAAAAGCAGCATCTCTGGTATAATTTTACAGGGGTTTAAACTGCTCATTCCTGCAATGGAGCTGGCAAGCGAAGAGCTGCTGCAAACAGACCTTAATGCACAAATGGCTGGAAGTAGGAATGGTGACAGGGAATCCTGGAATTGGGTTCCACATGTCTTTGTTACAAGTCCGGACCAGCCTGACTGGGTGAAAATCTGGGCTTTCATCCCAATTAAGAAAACTGACTACCTTCCTCTCCCTATTTTCACACAATAATACATTTAAGAAAAACATAAAATAATGATGCTACTTCAGCATCAGTACTTTCTATAGCACTTACAACACTGAGCTATCACAACAGACAGGTAACATAGAATCCCTGCAGGTGGAGGCCATTTGTCCCACTGAAACTCCGCCAATCCTTTGAAGGGCATTCCACCCCTCCCTCACCCTATACTCGTAACCCCACATTTCCCGTGGCCAATCCACGTATCCTACAGATCTTTGGACTGTGGGAGGAAACCAACTGGTGGAAACCAAATCAGAATGTGCAATCTCCATAGAGACAGTCACCCAAGACTGGAATTGCACCCGGGTCCCTCGTGCTGTGACGCAACAGTACTAAACACTGTTTCCCCAAACAACTTGCTGTTGCTATTACTACCAATTAAAGGAACAAATATGCAGCGTACAAACTAATCTGACTAGACCTCTTTCATAGTCTCATACAGTATTAAGCTACGGGTAAGTAATACAGTATAGTTGAAATGCTAGCCCCAGTCATATAATGCTAAAAACAGTTTTTAAATCAACTTAATGCTATGACTAAATCTTCAATTAGACTATATGCCTGGATCTTCTGAGGTGTGGCAATCATTACTGGATAGCTACTCCACTTAAACTTTGCAGTCTCGACCCTGCACCACATTTCTTCACAGCCAGCTTCTCCAGAAATGTGGAGCACACTGTCAGCATTATAAAGTTGGGGGGAGACATTAGCTGCCACATGCCATGTTTAAAGGATCAGTGTGAATACTGGTGAATGGGAGCTAACGAGTGGGTGAGTGGTTAAATGGATGAATGAGTAGGGTCCGCAGGGTAGGCAGGCTAAGTGGGTAGAGAAGAGTGAGTGTGGGGCATTTGGGTCAGGACTAGGTAGCCAGGTTAAGGCGGGAGGCGGGGCAACAGTTTGGATTGGGATTTAGCTCATTACGATAGTTAGGGTTGTCTCTGAAGTGAACCTTAATCAGAAAAGATGTTTTTGATGGTTTTGGTATTCTATCCACACAACAGCTATTAGCTCACCTTTAAAGTGAAATTGCTACCTCCATGCAGTTTCCAACAAGCTTATTTCCTTTTCTGAACAAGGAAGTGGTGTTCATGCTGATTCCAACATTCCAAATTGTGTCTTTACACCGTGATTTTCAAACGTGCTTGCTTTAAAATGATCCAGAAACATAGGGGACTAAAAGCTGACAAAGCCCTAATGCCGGATGGCTTACGTCCTATTGTTCAGAAGGAGCATGCAGTGGTTATGACTTTCAAACTTCTCTAGATTCCAGAACAGTCTCAGTTGATTTGAAGTTAGGAAATGTATCATTCAAGAAAGTGAGGAATGGAACTACTAGCGAGTTTGGTTGGCAGGTCAACAGGAAATCTATAATGAAAGAATGTAGCTAGAAAATCACAGCAAGATCTGACAAACTTAATAGAAGGGAAATCATGTTTGACAGATTTAATATAGATAATTAGTGGGTAAAAGGGGAGTCTGAAGTACTGTGGTCAGTTTTAGCCTCCATATCCAAGGGAGGAATTATTTGCCTTTGAGATGGACAAATTGGATTAGTTCCTGCGATGAGAGTTTGAGTAAATTGGGTCTGTACTCTCTGGAGTTTAAAAGAATGAAAAGTGATGTCACTGAAACATAGATTCTGAAGAGGCTTGACAGGATATGCACCAAAAGGTTGTTGCCCCTATTGAGGAATCAAGAACTCTGGGTCATGGAGGCAGGGTAGCAATTATTTGGGACTTGTAAGAATAGGTTTTTTTCATAGGAATTAAGTTGTCCACTGAAAAGGTCTGTGCTTTTTTTTTCCCATTTACAAATTATGGAATTAAAGGAGATGGGGAATTGGCAGCAAAATAGTTTGAGACAGATCAATACAATCCTGTTGAATGGTACAGCAGTCTCAAA
This sequence comes from Chiloscyllium plagiosum, assembly GCF_004010195.1. Lineage (NCBI taxonomy): Eukaryota > Metazoa > Chordata > Chondrichthyes > Orectolobiformes > Hemiscylliidae > Chiloscyllium > Chiloscyllium plagiosum. The sequence continues at coordinate 11,957,375 of NC_057716.1, read as the reverse complement.
GGACACTGTGGTCTTCTAGTTCTTATACTCATATTTGAGAGAGTAAAATAATTTGTAGATAAGTGCATTTCAGAAGTATCGCATCACAATACTATTTGTAATAAGCAGCTCTCCACAAAGTCACTTCAGTTTAGTAATCTTTAGAAGTCTATAAACGGTATTTCTTTAATGGTTTACCTGCTAATACAATGAATAGTTGAGTCAAATGGACCAGCAAGATCAAAGGTTCAGTCCCATTTTACACCTAGTGAATTGATGCCCATTGATGGGCACTACCATTAGTCTGTGTCCTTGCATTAGGGAGCATACCATGAATCACAATTCCTCTCCCCATTCGTATGTAGTAACACTTGATTGAAATCTTGTGTGTGTAAATATTAGTTTGGAAAGCTTGGTTTTGATACTCTCATTCACCAAAAAACCTCTATTGATAACCTTCAGCTAACCTCCATGTTATTCCATTGTGGAGGTTTTCATTTCCAAAAGAGGCAGCTTCTTGTTTTTCAAATGTTTACAATTATAGTGTGAAATATTCAAAATGCACATGAGTACAATTAATTTAATTCAGTTTTATGTGTATTTAAAGAACAAGTTGGAATGGTCACTTAGAGTCAGCTAGAAATTTCAGTTTTCACTGCTTATTCCAAGGACATTTGCACAAACTTGATTTGTCCATTGTGCACAGTAGCTAGGATAACTGAAAAATGTATACAGTTTAAAAATTATAGTTTATGAACTTATAAAAGTACCCACGCAAATCTTAGGATTATTCAACTCCAAAACCCTTCTACTAAATTGTTCCCAGGCCATGAGAACAGGACAAAGATTAAATCTAATTAACTTCATTTGAAAGGCAATTTATGAAATTCCCAGAGATTCTGACTTGTGGGAAAGATTCCATGGTTTTTGGATCAGTTTCTATTTGCATGGTGTTTTGCCTCTTTTTAACTATTGTACAATGAATTTATAATCCTTGCACACAGCTTCAGATGTCAAACCACAGGTATCTGGTGTTGAGCAGGGTCAGTGTAAAAGTTTGGCAAGCTTTATTGTCGATAGATATTGCCATTCCTTAATGGGGTTGTTGCCTTATATACTTCTGAAATCTCCAACTAAATGCTGCTGAAACATTCAGCTTTGACATTAATGCTACTCTGTGTTGCAGCAGATAAAGTAATTGAGAAAAACCCAAACCCATAATCTGGGATGTTTCAGTCCCTTACTTCCAGATAGTTGAAAAGCCTGTGGTGGTGAGTGTTCAGTCAGAAATCTTCAGAAAGTGGTGCCCTTTCCTTCACAGTCAAAGAAAAACCTGAATTATAGATAGATCCAGTATTTCCCCTCATCAGGCACTGCAAGCTGTGGCTTTTAACTAATCAAGACTTTACAACTGTGAACCCATCACTCTGTGCCTACTGCAAACAAGTACAAGTACTTGGAGTAGCAAGATCAAGGAACAACAAATCTTGACAAGCTGAAAGGATCATCTCTGCAAACACTGTGGAGAGGTACCACTGAACTGCTTTTCCAGTCTTCCTCTCTGCCTATAACATTCAGTTTTTGAGACTATTCTATTAGGTAGTTACTATCTTGAGTTATAAACCAATTGTTCATAATTGCTTATCTGCAGCCAGAATTTATTTGTAATAAATAGTAATTCCTGTCAAGTTTAGAAATCAGGTCCGCTCTGTCAAGTGGGTCTAATCATCAGCTAAAATGGAGGAATCTTACCTAGTTTTATAAAATCTGTAATGTTTGTAGCGACAGTGGGGTTAGCAAGACTTGATTTTTAGTGCAATACCCAGTGAACGAATAATTTTGTTGTCATGTGTATTTTACAGTGAAGTACTACAAAATACAGTGAAAAGGTTTTGTCTGTCACCATAATCTGGCACCATTTTGATAGTCTAAGCGAAAATGAAGAGATATAGTTTAGGAGAAGTCCGGGTTCTGAGCCTCGCCACACCCAACTAATGACAGAGTCGCCAATCCTCAGGTGCCATCTTTCACCACTGGGCTGATTCACCTTCACTACCGCCTGAGCGGGGCACAGCAAAGATGGAGACAATTACCACGGTCGATGCTACCGTGGTGCCCTCCAGCTACCCATTTCACCGCCATGACCACTGGACCCAACCAACAATCAAACAGCCGATCCCCAGGCACCGTCTTTCACTGCCAGGCCTGCCTTGCTGACGTTGCATCAGGGCTCACTCTCCTCCCAGACTCTCAACACCACCATTGCTGGGAGTAGCCAACTCTGCTGCCACCCACCTGCTGAAGATGCTGAAAAAGGTTTTAAAGAAAAAAAACATTAAAAAAGAGCAAAAGTAAAAAGAAAAAAAACAGAAAGCAAGCGGAAGTGAACAAGCCCCAAACCAGGAGCCAAAGGCAGCGCTGCTACTCTGCCACTATCTTGACAACCGAACCCACACAATAAACACAAGGATGGTATAACCAACTCTTAAAGTAGACAAATTTGTTTTCTAATTTCCAGAGAATGCTCATATTGCCCTGGAAATATTGCTGCCATATGGCGAATAAATATGAACCACAGTCTGCCACTCCCTGTTGAATCAGATGTAATTTCAGTTTATTACACGTTTAAAAAAAAAATGAGGTGGCAGGGTTGGAATTCAACAAACGATAACTCCCAACATCCCCTCAGCAAGGCCTACAATTCAATAGAGTGTTCTCCTAGATTTAGTCTACAGATCTGGAAATTGTCTTGAGATTTGTCTGTCCATTTTAACACAAGTGTGCAATAAATTAGACCCATCTTAAACAATTATCTCATCAGTATGTTTTAGAAACTTCATCATCAGGGTCTCTGAATCTTCTTTGTGTGTGTTGCACACAGCCATCTACTGTCTCTCGGATTAGTTTTAGGCCCGTCCTCAGACAAGTTAAATGAAGAAAGGCATTATACTAAATGATAAAGGAAATGCATAAATATATGTTTAAGTTAGCCAGTGTTGAGTAATGCCGCTTTTATAGAGAAATTTACCATAACTATAGTTTTAATCATGGAAGGGAAATCGTTTCCCTTAAATGAAGGGCTAATAAGTAGCTTGGGAGCTAAGTTCATGATAGAATTCTGCAAATGTTCAAGACAACCAATTTAAAAGACTAAGGTCCCTAAGCAACAATTAGACATAGGCCTAGCTTTTTTTTATAAAAAGATAGTTATGGAGAGCAAACTGTTGTCTAGGCAACCAGAGAATTCCCTTGTTTTTTGAATAGGAAAATAAGACCTCTTAAGTCTATCTTAGAAGGGAAATACTGGTTTAAAGTAGCACTCATAAAATAATACTTCTAAGAGTACAGCAATCTTTCAGTACTGTACAGTACAGACCATAAAACAAAGCAGAAATAGGCCATTTGGCCCATCGAGTTTTCTCCACCATTTAACAAAATCATGGCTGATCCGGTAACCAATGACTCCACTTTCTTGTCTTTTCCCCATAACCATTTGTTCCTTTGATGATTGAAAAGCTAATTCAGCATTTAATATAATTACTGACCTTGCTTCTATAGCTTTCTGAGGTAAAGAATTCCGTAAATTCACTGCCCAAGAAATTCCTTCTCCATGTCTTAAGTGGACAACCATGTTATGCCATTTGGTCCTACTCCCTCAAGGGGAAACAATCTTTCCACATCTATCCTGTCGAGCACCTTAAGAATCTTGTATGTTACAATGAGGTTGCCTCTCATTCTAAGTTCCAATGAGGACAGCCTTAAACTACTCAATATCTCCTCATAATAAATTCCCTCCATACCCAGGATCAACCTAGTGAGCCTTCTGTAGACTTAATGCCAGTATCTCTCCTAGGTAAGGGGACCAAAGTTGTTCACAGTATTCAAAGTGTGGTATAACTACTGCTTTGTATAGGTTAAGCAAGACTTCCCTATTTTCATAATTCATTCCCTTTGAATTAAATGCCAACATTCCATTTGCTTTCCCTATTATTAACTGCTGAACTTGTATATTATTATTTTGTGATTTCATTACAAGGACTCCCAAACCCTTTTGTTCTGCAGTTTTTGACCTTTTAAATAAAATTTACCTCCTCTATTCTTCCTATTCAAGATCTTATATTTTCCCACATTATATTCCATTTGCCAATTTTTGAATAACACCTTTCTGCAGACTCTGTCATTCTCACCATTTGTACTCAGACCTATTTTTGAATCATCTGCAAACTTTAGTCAATTCGTCATGCACAACTTCCCCCTTGGAGCCATCTGCTTGATTACATTATGCATTTCAAAATGCTCTATTCCATCCTTTACAGCAGACCTGAATATCTGTCATTAGGAAAATATTAACATAACTGACCTAGAGTTACTATTTTTGTGACTCCTTCCTTGTTTGAATTAGGGTGCAATATCCCCAAGAGCTTTTCTAGAATCCAAGGATTTTTGGAAGGCTATTTAAAGTGCAATCACTTCCCTTAACATCTGACAACCAGGTCCAAAGGACTTGGGGCCTTCAGCACAATAAATTTCTATAATGCTTTTTCTCAAGTGTTTGCTATTCCATTTATTTCCTCCCCACCTTTATTTCATGATTTGGTATTCCTGGAATGTGATTACTAACCTCAATCACAATGACTAATGTGTAGTATTTAATCAACTTCATTTCCCAGTTTCCCACTTTTAATTTTATTTTTAATTCTACCTCTTGCTTCCTTTCTACATGTTTAAGGAAGCTCTTACTGAAGTTTTTATATTACTTACTAGTTTACACTCAGTTTATTTTCTCTCTTTTCATTTGGTCTTTTTTGGTGGTTCTTAAAGATTTCCCAATCATCTGGTTTACCACTAATTTTTAACCACATTGTGTCATTTTTTCTATCCATCTGGTGCTGTTCTTAATTTCTTTGGTTTGCCATGGTTGCCTTATCCCCTTTATAGGATCCTTCTCACTAGAATATATATTTGCTGTAAGGCAGAAATTATTTTATTAAATGTCTGCTATTGTTCAATCACCATTTTTATGCTAAACACATTTTCTAATCCACTCCTGTTAACAGTCTCCTTATTTCTTGGTAATTACATTTACTTGAGTTTAGCACAGTTCTTTCCAAACAAGTTTTGTCTTTCAAAATAAATGCTAAAGTCTGCCGAGTTATAGTTACTGTTTCCCATGGGATCCTCTACTCTGACATCACTTATTAAACCTGCCATATGACCAGAACAAAAGTAGCCTGATCCCTGCTTGGATCCACAATATATTGTGAGGAAACTATCCCAAATGCACCCTATGACCTCTTCCTTGTGACTACCTTTCAATGTGCTTTTCCTAATCAACAAGGTGGTCAACTTATCCATGATTAATATACTTTTATTTAAATATGCCATCATTATGTCCTTATATATTCTGTTGTACAGTATACCTATTGTTAGTGGACCTACAGATGACTCCAACCAGTGCCTTCCTCACCTTTTGATTTACGCCTACAAATATGGATTTCCCAAATTGCAATCAAAGATACTTTTGTACTGTCATATTTTTCCCATCTTTTACTAACAAAGCTACCCTACCATTCTTCCCTTCCCACCTGCCCTTTTGAAAAGTCACATAACATTGAGCCTTGAAGAGGTTTTCCTCCTCTCTCTTGCCTTGAAGAAGTTTTCCTCCTCTCTGATTTTACTGCTCCTCGGATGCCGCCTGAACTGCTGTGCTCTTCCAGCACCACTAATCCAGAATTGAGTATTTATTCCCATTTTTGTTCTCCTTGTATATCATACTTATTAACCTCTAAAGCTATTCATTCACACTGTATTTTGAATACTACGTGCTTTAAAAGATGAGACACAGAATTATTGCTTCTTCTTTATTGTTTTCTTCCATTTACCCCATTTGTTTTTTTTTCATGTTTGCACACTGTCCCTTCCTGCCCCATCTTCAATATCATTACTCTAATAACTGTCCTACAATGTTGCCATATCCTTTTGGTTTTTGGCAGTTTGCAACTCCTCCCCAGAACATTTTCCCCCTCTATATTAAGTTTAAATTCCTCTCTGTGACATTAGTTATGGGATGACAGAACACTAGACCCTGCATGTGCCAGTCTAAATTACACATTATACAAATTATACAAGATACTGAGGAAAGGATGGTATCAAAGCTAAATCCTTCCACACTCAAGGAAAAGATTTTCTCATGTCTCCTTTGCAGAAATATCCTGAAGGCTGTACAATATAAATTACAGATTTTATCATTTAAGCATAGAATATTAAGATTAAAGAAGGTTGAAAGTATTGGTTGTAACCAGGAACCTAGGCAAGTACTTGAAAAAAAAGTGAAGTGGTTCTTAAAACGTAAATTTGATTGACGATTTACAGCAGGAATTAGCTAACCTTGCAAATGATGGTTTACACTTGAAGTAACAGCAATTAACTTTTAGACTAACTTTCTTTCTCAGCTCATTTCTACTCCTTAATCTGCAACCAAGGCTGGAATTTTCTAATCTGGATCACGATCTCTATTTTCAATCCACGTCAGATCCACGCCTTTGGTGGAGTTGTTTTTAGTCAAAGTTTTCAGCGATGAACTTTCCCCTGCATCTACAAAACCCAAGAATCCATGAAGGAGGCAATGGAAAAGACTGGTGATAAAACCAAGCTCCCTTTTTCAGCAGCATATACTGTATTTTTTGGTTCAAAGGTCTGTAAGCCATTTTGGCAGTAAAAAAAATTAGTTAAGTGAGGGCCATCGGCACTACCTGGATCAGGGAGGTGGGGGTATTGGGTCTGCAAGACATTTAGGTGGGGGATAATTGGGAAAGAGTCAGGTTTGGGTCACGTGGATCAGAAGACTTGGACTTATTTGTGATATTAATAGTGACTCAGAGTTGGGAGGGGAGGGGGAGGGTTTCAGTTTTATTGTTAGCTAGGATTTAGAGCAGGTTTTGATTTCTCTAACTAGTCAACTAAGTGAACCAGAAATCTCTGAAGTGTGTTGACTCTAGCTCAGATTTAGGGATTGTTCCTAAATAGTTCCAGACACTGGGTAATTATCCACTGGATGTTTCAAGTTCCCAGGCAATTCCCACAGAGTCAGTTGCATTGGAATTTCCACGTGATCCCAATATGTAACTCCAGTCTATGCTGCTCAAATAATTACCTTCTAGTTGGAAGATCTGGGCCTAAAAATTCAACATGGTGGATATTTTGCTTTTGTTTACAAACAGGACTGTAGCAAAACTCATCCTAAACTACTTGGTTTTGTTTGCAGATTAATTCAGGCTTCTCATGTCTGCAGGGCGTAAAAAGGATAATTCTTGACTGCATTACACATCTGTGGTACCTGTTGATGACCTCATCAGTAGGAAGTCAAAGGCAATTTCTTTATTTATTTTGCCCAAGTCAGATGCTAACCATTGGTGCATCAGAACCACATTTCAGGCCACCTCCCACTAACAAGGTCAAAAATCAATTTGTAGTCTCTTGTTGGAGGTAGGGGCAGGTATATGCTGCCCTCTTCTGAGAGGAGTTTTAAGTGTCTCTTTAGCCTCTACTGAAAGTAGATTGCTTTGAAAATTATTGAAGAAATCTGCACTGCTAAATATTCAGGGAACTGAGGTCATGATCCTAGCTTAGGCCCTTGTTGTTGCACCACACATTCAGTGCTCAAAGATGGTCACCAGAGCTGACCAGGTGCTTCTCTGTGGGCCACACCCAAATTCCCAAGGGGACTTAGGGAACAGGAATATCTCATTCAGAATGTTTCATCTCAGCCTTGTGCTCCCAGCCCATATTAGACATTTTTTTTTCCTTGATACCACCACAAAGCTGTATTCTTAAGTACATGGCCAGGATGCAGCATAGAGATTCCCAGGAATTCAAATGCATTTTCTCAATAAACAAAACAAAACTTCTGACTGAACACAGTCAAGTACTCAAAATTGGTCAAGTGGTAAAACATTACCAATCCAACAGGGTCTAGTCAGCAAAGTCTACAAATTGTATTTAGCCCCACACTGGAAAAGACAATTTGCATTTCAACAGTCACTTCTTTTCAGTGATTTCATCAGTTCTCAAGAGTTCTTAAATCGTTTGAGAGAGTAACAATGCAATTAATTTAGTACGATTTAGGCACAAAATGCATTTTAACGGACACATCATAATCTCTTTTCTCTGTATTGCATTTGACAATTCATGAATGAACACCCTGAAAGCCATTTAATTTGAACAGCTTGTGCTAAATTTAGCCAGTCACTTTTGCCCCTGAAATGAATAATATAATGATAATTTGAAATGACACTGTTATAAATCAGCTGTCAGAAGATGGGCAGTTTCATTGCAAGGACCTGGACATCCATCACGTTAAATTGCTGATGCAGCTCTACAGTGCATCATCACATATACTCTGGCACAACACACAATTTACAATTGAATCATTAAAACAAGGGTGACAGGAAACAATTTCTTTCAAGAATAATACTCAATGCAAAATACTGCTTCCAGAGGGTCCAAAGATATCAGAGATGTAACCAAATGCGCATTTTAAATATAGATCACAGAAGATTTTTAAAAAGGTGAACTGCACAATAGTTCTGTTACCAAAGATATCATCTTAGTGCAGCACTGACTCTGACAAATCCAGTTCACCTCTTAGTTTTTCCACGTTTAGTTCTTTTGAGCTAAAGCAGCAGTAGAATTAGTATGAATAACTTTCCCAGTGTACTAAGGAGGGTTTACAATAAAGGTCAATCAAATTTCCCATAACCACTTCCTGAAGTACAGGGAAGTGTAGATTTTGAAGTAAAAAGTTTAAAGTCCTTCCATCCCATAATGGAATACTTTGCAAACACACAAAGCCAACTCTTGGCTGTGGTACTAGTGGGCATTTCACATCCAAGGAATTGCATCCAAACTCAATTAGAAATAGCAAAGGGTAAAAAAAAAACTAACTCATTTTTAACAGGCTTACGATCCCAGAAAAAAAAAACGTGGAAGAAATATTTTAGATTTTTCCATAATTCACTGCTATAACAGTACTGAAACAAAAAGCACATTGCTGCTGAACACGAATGTGAAGCACTGATTATGATTTGCTCCATTAAATAGCCCTTCATATCAGGCACATCATAATTAAAAGTTACCATTGTCCTTGAACTGCAGAGAGGAATATTTATCCAATATCAGCAGACCACACATGTTGCAAATTCGATAGTATTCATATGTACAGAGACAAAGCAATGAATATGCGAATATAATGATGCACAGCTATTTATGGTTAAACTTTTGGTGAAATCAGTCCATGAAATCCCACTTGTGAACAATTTTTTTTACAAGATTTTAAAAGTTAATGATGGGCTGGCCTTTGACTACATTTATTCTTGTAAGTACCTATTTATTGAAAGTGTGCTTCCTGTTGCCTGAAGTTTACTTTCAGCCAGATATCAACAAAACACCATCTAACGTCAGAATTCAAAGTAAGCAAGCAAGCATTACTGCACAGGAAGCCAATAAATTCAGTAATGCTGTTGGACATTTCCTGGATGAGTTTATACAGTCAGATAAAAGTGGTGGCATGACAAATTACATCAACTTCTTACGGATCATCAAAACAATGGGAAGAATGCAACTTATTGTAATATTACGAATATATTAGACAGCTACGTTTACAATTAAAACAGACTCAACATTCTTCAGTGCTTAACATGAAAAACATCATTCCAGATCAATGTTATAGAACTTCAATGGGACCAGATAAATGATATTGGTCAGCATTGTGCTGACCATTATCGAAGTCACCAAAATACGTTGTTCATAATTCAGATAGTTAACTTTGCCAGTGCTACCTTCTAATGTGCCAGAGTAAAAATGAACTTATTGCTTAGTTGTAAAAGAGATGCACAGAGATTCACATTTCAATTTTAGTTTTGCTGTACTTAATTCATTTTCTTCTATGAAAATAAGTTACCTTCATAGAACTAAAGGATTTATTTCTGCAATCTTTCAGAGGTGAAAAATAGATCCTTGTCTTTTTTGTTTTAAAAATAGGTGCCAGAGCACACATAGTTTTCTATGCTTTCTTTTGGCAAATTAACCTCCTAAAATGAAGGTCTGGATGTGCTGACTAAGGATGACTTGCAAGTGATCTAAAAATGGTGGTGGGTGAGTCTAATTTCCAGGGTTCCTGACCCCATTCCTGGATTTTCCAATTTCACCAAAGTCTATGAAGTCATAATCTCTCTCACTCTTGATGTTAAACAAGGCCAGCTCCATTGCAGCAATTGAAGTGGTCCACCCTGCCTCAAGTGGTGTGGAATCAGGCCTGATTTAAACAAACAGTCATTGGTCATGGCACCTCAGAGGTGCTGTCCCCCTTGGCCTGCATCACTAAGGCGCAGGGGGTTCCTGAAAAGTAAATTCAAATGCTCTTCCTTGTGCGTCCACCACCACCACCCCACCCACTCCCCATGCCAGGCAGTAACTCTTCAAACACCAACGATGTCTCACCACTTCCCTACTTACTCATGGCCCTTCATACTTCACTATGGCACTTCCATGACCATTCATCTATACGTTGTATCGAAGAAAATTCTATATAGTGCTATTTGCGTGCGTACAATAAAACATAGAAAGAATCATTCTTTGATAACTTGCCATTATGTTCAAAAGAAACCTTTAACTACAGTCCAGAAGTGTCAGTCATTCAAAGACATTGAGGTTTCAATAACTGAAATTTCAAAAGCAGTAAACCTTCTGTAAATAACAAACTGATAGCAGATGTCAGAGAGCTCAGAGCTGTAAATCAAGCAGGGGCTCAGGTGCTTTGAGAACAACGAATTTCTGGGCTCTCAGCCAAGGTTCATATGCAATCTTGACCCTGCCCATCACTGAGGGGAGGGAAGGAAGGAAGCACCAATGCACTAGTCTAGAACCTTGCATCATTAGAACCGATCCAAGAATGAACAAACTGGGAATGGGGTCCTTTCACAACACAGGAAGTAAAGTTGAGATAGCTGTAGGACTCTAAGGGTTTGTAGTGGACATTATTAGATAGCCTCTTTCCAGAAATAGAGACAAAAACTGAGCAAGAGAAGGGACCATTATCGAAGTCACCAAAATACGTTGTTCATAATTCAGATAGTTACCTTTGCCGGTGCTACCTTCTAATGTGCCAGACTGGAAGCTGAGGGAGGGTACCAGAGGGAGTGAAATAATAAATGTTTGACATATCCCACAAAACATACACTACTGGTACCCCTGCAGGTATTTTATTTAGAAGAAGTGGAATTGAAGGAATTGTTGCTCAGAGTAGGGATAAGCACAGTCAAGTGGAGGAGGATGGTAGTGGATGAGGACTGATTGGGCCTATGCTCAAGGAAGAAGCAAAGGCCATCCTTGTGGGGGGGCTTAGAAATAAATAATGAAGAGGTGCGGGTTACTATCAAGAGACTGGAAAACTGTTGAAGTGGCATAAGGCATCAGAAGAGATGTGAATGTAGAGAGGAAGAGTTTGTACAGGCGGAGAAATAAATGGAGTCAAGAGAAGAAGAAAAGTTCAGCAGGACAGAAACAAGCTAAAACAATCCGTTAACCAAGGCAGATTTGATCATAGATCTTGGGAAGGGGTTACAAGCCATACAGGAATTGGGAATTATGATATTGGATGCAGTGGAGGAAAGTTCTCAAGAAGTTATGAGCTATGTGCGTCTACTGAATGCAAAAATTTGATGTTCAGTAGTGGATCATGGCTTAGGAAAGGATAAGAGGAAGTGCAGAGTTAGCATTTTGCCTCTGATGGGTAGAGGTCTGTGTATCAGATAACAATAATGCGGCCCTTGTCAGTGGGTTTGGATGGCAATCACTGTCTTTAGGCACTGCACTTCAATATCCTTTCGTATTCACCCTGTCACAGACCTTTTCCTTTGTTCTTCGAACCATTTCTATAGGACTGTTCTGAAGAAGGGTCACTGGACACAAAACATTAACTCTGAGGTCTTTCCACAGATGCTGCCAGACCTGCTGAGTTTATCCAGCAATTTCTGGTTTTGTTTAGGATTATGATTTCCAGCATCCACAGTTCTTTCAGAGTGTCATTTAGAGTAATAAAGATTTAAGTCTACAATTTATTAAATGCAGTTAAATCTATAATGAAAAATTCCATTTCTGCTCGCTAATTTTTTGCCCCTTGATCAAATGGTAGAGTTTCAAGAATTCCTTTTCTTCACAAATATTGTAATTTTCTAAATGAAAGTCTAGCCACTAAGTGCTGTCAGTGTCTGATTACGTCATAACGTAATTCTGCTCTCACAAACATGCAATGCTGCAGATCAGAGGCACTATTGCATTTGAAAAGTGAAAGAATGCTTTGAATGGGTGAAGGAAAGGATATCATAAGCCATACCAAAAACATTAGGGGATGAAATGGAAAAAAATACACAACCGTCAGAATTTGGCACAAACCAAGATCAGAATTTATTTATAGAAATTACAGAAAAGAACTTTCAAGAGGCTTAACTGATGCATGGAAATTCATGGCATGTAAAATATTGTGCATTTCTGCAAAATAAGACCTTTCTGACGCAAGCAATTTAATACAATTTAATACACGTTAATGGTCTCATACTTCACAGACAAACTATTGCATTTAACAAACTGAAAAAAGTCCTATCGCAATCTAATTTCTCCACTGAATTGTAGCGGTAACATTACAGTTTTAGAAGATGTTTAAAATGCTTGCATGGAGGGAAATAGCACTTTATAATCTGCTCACAGTATTTACTAACTATCCCATTTAGTTTTGCAGTGACAGCAAGTGTGAAATTGCCAAATAATGTCAATCAGGTTTGCTTCTCAAAACTATAGACTGCCAGATTTGAAAATGCAATCAGACATATTCACTGTTAAATACAAAATGAATAAATAAATAACACTTTAGGTCTAAATGTCAGTGAATGATATAGCAATTACTTTATTCTCATGATGCAGAAGTGAAGAGCATACCTCTGAAGGAGATCTTTCACGTTTTCTAATTTGAGAAATCAATCGAACTCTGAAAAACAAATAATTTCAGTCAATTACAACCCAAAATTACTTTTCATTATCATACATGGAACTGTTTCTTAAATTAATGTTCTAACCGATCTTTCTAATTCAAAAAGTCACTTCAAAATAGTCTTAACTTGCTGATGCACTGAATTGCATAATTTCTATTCTTAAATGACTGCATGATGATTCTACTGTAGCCTGATTAAGGCCCTTCACACAAAAATAAACTCAATTGACGCCGTTGGATCAGAAACTACTGCCAGAGAAAACTGTCTTGCAGGAGAGTTAACAGTTCAGCAACCTCAGAAAACTCCAAGCCTGGTGGGTGGTGAAAGCAATCAATAGTTAGACAGTTATGATAATTCAAAAGGATGCTGCTGCATTCTCATCTGTTTAAGGGCATGATGGGAGTTGGCAACACATCCTCCCTGACGAGGATTTTAATTGCAACCAGTGAAGCATATCCCTTGGATCAAAGCCCTAAATCTTTACAATGTCATGCCAGGAAACCAAGGAACACAAGCTCAGCAAATTCAGGCTGACAAAGGCCTTACTGTCCCTTATTCTCAATTGATTTTTTTTTAAAAACTTGTACACTTATTAAAAGTATTATAATACAAAGTCTCAGACAAAAATAATCATATCTTCAGCTAGTGTTGAAGCAGTAAATTATTTCTCTACTTGCTGTGAAGGAATTGTGAACAGGGGAGCAGCTACTTGGCTACACATCTGGCACATTATTGAGAAATGACACAAATGGATGGTTTTGATTAAGCATTAAATATGGCAGAGGTCAATGAAGCACTTCTACCCAGAAAAGTAGGTCATGAATCTTCAGAGGTTTCAAATTACGAAGAGGATCCAGAACATTTTCTTTTACACATATGTAGGAGAATGAACTATAGAACTGAACTAAATATCTCTACTGTTTATGCATCTACACTCTAGGTTCCAAGGAGTAGGAACTTGTCAGATCCAGCAGATGTGTGGGAAGGGGCGTGTTGGGGAACTTTGGGAAGGAGGAAGTATGGTCAGTCCCAACAAGGGGGGGGGTAAACGAAGTGTCAGTTCTGAAGGGTGGAGGTGTAATTGGAGGTATATTTGCTAAATTGGGCAGCCAGTTTAATAATCATGCAGGAGTTAGATAAGGGTTTTAAACTCCTTTGATGTAAGTGGGTACTGTCAGGAGGTTTCTACGCACTGGGAAATTGCCCAACAGACTCTTCAATTCCCTCAGAGTCTGACACATCAGGGATTCCAGGTTCTCATGTGCAATCCCCATCTTTGCATTGGAAACGAATACCTGGCCATCAGAAATTTCATGCCCATACTTCTCCCCATTGGTGATTCCAATGAATGAAAGAAATTCAATTTGAAATGAGAAGAGCATTTCGTTCTATCCCTCAGTTCTTGGAAACAGTGTGTTCAGAACATACGCAGTTTGAAACTACCACACAATGTGGATTTTTGTACTGTAACAGTGCCAGAATAGTTGAGCACAGCATTCAGTGTCTTTCGGCACTGATTTACTATCTTAATACTGTCTGTGAAAGAACAAATGGTGTCCCCTGATTTGCTTTATTCTCCACAAAAAGCCTTCAATTATTTATGCACATTGAGAAAAGTTGCATCTCTCTCAAGAGCAACTTTGACTTTTCCCATTATCTTAGTAGGGTAGCGCCTTAAAATAACATGTGACAATTTGGTTTTTAAAAAAGCTCAGCTATGCCAAATGCATTTTTTGACACATAAAACGTTTAAGCAGTTGCCATTTTGGCTCTTCAAGCCTGCTCCATCAATTGATAAATTCTCTGATTATGAAGGTAACTCCACTTTGTCTGTCTCCCACAGTTCTCAAGTCCATCAATCAAAAATCCATCGAAGTTAGCCTTTCTTGGGTGAAGAGAATTGCACAGATCAATGATCCTCAGAAAAAGATTTCTTCACACTTCAGTCTTAAATGGGAAACCTCCAATTTTAAAACAGTGACTCCTAGCTTTAGACTCACCCAAAACGTCAAGCCCCCTCAAGATCTTGTATGCCTCAAAAATATTACTTCTTCCTTTTCTAAATATCAATGGATATAATTCAAATGTGAAATTTTCCTCATAAGATAACCCTTCATCCTTGAAAACACTCCAGGCAATATTCTCTGAACTGTTCCTAATACAATAATAATAGTGAGGCGGTCAGGACTGCATACAAGTCTCCAGATTCAGTCTCAAGGAGGCTCATACAGCAGCAACAATTAACACTCCCTTTCCTTTTAAATACTCTATTTCCCAAGCAAAAAATACCCAGATTCCATTTGTCCTCCTAATCACTTGCTGTATTTGTGCACCAATGGTTATAAATTCATGTACCAGAACATCCAGATCCTTCTGTACAGTAGAGCTTTGCTCTCCCCATCTATTCGATTAACACTGTTCTATTCCTCCTGCCAAAATGGACAATTTCACATTTCCCACATCGCATTCTGCCAAGTTTTCAAGTATTCACTTAACTTACATGTTTGCCTTTGTTGACTCTTCATCCCTATTCACAACATTTTCTTTGTGTCATCAGCAAATTTAGCCCCCACATTATCTGCTCTTTCATCCAATTTACTGATATAGTTGTAAATAATTGAGGCCCCAACAATAGACCCTATAATGCAGTTTTGTGTAGTAACCTATGTGGCACCATATAGAATAGGGTGGGCGGCACGGTGGCACAGTGGTTAGCACTGCTGCCTCACAGTGCCAGAGACCCGGGTTCAATTCCCGCCTCAGGCGACTGACTGTGGGGAGTTTGCACGTTCTCCCCGTGTCTGCGTGGGTTTCCTCCGTGTGCTCCGGTTTCCTCCCACAGTCCAAAGATGTGCAGGGCCAGGTGAATTGGCCAAACTAAATTGCCCGAAGTGTTAGGTAAGGGGTAAATGTAGGGGTATGGGTGGGTTTCTCTTCGGCGGGTCGGTGTGGACTTGTTGGGCCGAAGGGCCTGTTTCCACACTGTAATGTAATCTAATCTAATCTAATACCTTCAGGCTCCCCTTAATCCACTGTGCATATTACTTTCTCATAATAACTGTAATAAATCAGTCAAAGACGATCTCCCTTTCATAAAACTATGTTGACTCTGCCTGATCCCATCATCTGCTAAATGTCTTATTATTTAAATAATAAAATTTCCAGTAGCTTTCTCTTATAGGTGATAAGATAACTGTAGTTTCCAGCTTCCTGTATTTCTCCTTTCCCAAAAAGAGGTGCTGCAATAGTGATTTTCCAATCCACTGAAATAAGATCATGACCAATGCACATACCACCTTCACCACCACTCCGTTTTAAATCTCTGATGTAATCCACTATGTCCAGTGAAACTGACTTTGATTTTAAAGTTTTTCCAAAACCTTTTTCCTAGTGAATGTCTTAAGTACCCTTTCCCTTTTTACCTGCATACCCTCTCATTCGTCTGTTCCTGCCACATTTTGGTTACCATTAGCTACAGTGTTAGCTTGCACTGCTGCCTTATCCCATCTCTTTAACTTACCTCATCTCCCCTCACACAAAACTTTACCCCCCCAGTATTGTAGTTCATTGCCCTCTCTGCCAATTGAAATGAAGACTGTCCTAACAGTGCAGCTTCCACTTCCTCCTGTTGGTGTAAATGCCCCATGAAACAGAATCCATTTCTTTCACACTATTCTTTGATAAACACATCCAATTCTGATCTCTTTTTACCCTATGCCAACTTGCTCAGGGACAGGTAGCAATAAATAAATTATTACTTCTAATGACCAGTTTTCTTAATTTAATCATCAGCTCCTCATAAGTTGCAACCAGAGTCTCTTTCCTAGTCCTTTGTGTATCATTGGTACATATGTGGGGATACCAATGACAGCTGGATCTCCTAACCATTGCATTACAAGTTCTTTGCCTGCCCCTAGCAGACGTTCTCTAACCCTGGTTCCAGGAAGGCAACACAGCTGAACTTTCATCACAACCGCAAATCACTGTCTCCGTCCCCTGACCAAACTGTCCCCTACATGTGCATTTACTTCCCTCCCTTAAATGGTTCCCTGCACTATGGTTTTTTTGCTCATCCTCTCGGCGGCCTATGGGTAATCACAAAGCAAAAATTACTAACATAATATTAACTGTGACAAAATCACATTTGTGAATTCCAGTCTAAATTGAATGAATCTATATCAGATTCATCTTTATAACCAGGCAATTGCTGTCCAAAGACAGCTTGAAAAATTCTACTAATTCACAATTGTGACATGAGAAGTTTGGCTAAAACAGCTGATTATAACAAATTTGTTACCTCAAATTTTGACTTTTCAATTAGAATTAGAACAATTGACTCACTGTCCTTGCATAGTAGAATGGATCAGGAGCTAAACATCACTGTTGGTCAGCATGTGTTCAATTCATACACTTTGCTGGATAAGTGAAGCCAGAAACAGCCCACACAACTTCTTGCTGTTAGAGGTCTGACAAAGATTGGTTAAATCTTGTGGGAGGCAGATTGGCCCTTTGCTTTTGCTGTCCAACCTCTTGTTCACTGCCTGTCAATGAACTAAATGTTTTGATCACCCGCTACCAGCAAAACAACATTTCCCGAAACCTGGTACCAAGGTTCCCATTCCATTCCCTTTCCCTGTTTTTTTTTTAATTAGTGCCTGACTTGACACAGCTCAGCTTCAAATTTCACATTCAGATTGTTTGCCAAATATATTTACATCTATCTCCATTAAGCTGCATCACAAAACCTTCAAACATCTTTGACATCTCAAGGATTAGGCTCTTTTAAGTCTCCATTATTTCATTAGGCACAAGCATTAACTCATCCAGAATTCCACTACCCAAACCTTAAGCTTTTACTGTCTCCACTGCATCCATCACCCTCAATATTACGGTCTCCCATTCCTTTGTCATTAAGCCTTGTGCTTTCTCACCTCACTCTGCCCCTCAAATCTTGTATCAGTACAAGATCAGCAATGGAGTACCATCCACTACAATTCCTGTATTCCTTCCCATTTTTCGATTTCTTCCAGCAGACCATTCTTTCAGCACACCTTTTAATTCTGAAATGGATTTCTCAACAAAATTCTGCATTACCATTGTCCCTTCATTTTCAAAATCTTCCTCAGAATGTATCCCTGCAACCACACATTTTTGGTCACCTCCCTGGCCTTCTTTTCAAACTCCCACTCAGTGTTTTGATCTGTCATACTTTTAGTATGAAATGCAAACTCAACGCTTAAAATTTGTCTGCTGTTGACAGTTCTGTACTTAGTGCATTCATTTTTCCCCCTTCCTAAAACATCTTTGACCACAATGATTATGATAAAAAAGACCAAAAGCTGAATGACTCATGAACTGATGACACAAACTGTCAACATTTGTTCCAAATTAGAGAAATTTACATCATATGGGCCAAGCCACATCAGGTTTCAAGTCAACATTTAAGCAGCACAATATTAGGTCATAAATCTATCATCGTCGGTATCTTACCCAGAAACATTCACCCTCCACTTCTCTGTCCTCACTACCATCATGCCATCTGCAGCTTTTCTCTCAAGATCCTTGAATGTGCTGTCATTTCCCAGATCCATACCTGACGAAACCACAACTCATTACTTAAATCCCCTCACACAGAACAAAAATAAACTTACATTTTTATGACAAAACCTCAGCAGTACTTTAACTGACGTTAATCTGTAACACAGAACCTGCTTGCTTTTCTCGCATAGTGGCAACTGATGTCCTTGCACCCCTCTTTGCAATTTTCACTGTGTTTATTGCACGCTTTCATTGTTTCCCCTGTGTGTATCTCTCTCTGCCAGTTGACACAAGAAACTTTTTTTTTTAAATGCAAGCACTGCTTAGGATTTGGAATGCCTGATAATGTTGTAAAAATAGACTCAGCTGGAGCTTTTAAAAGAAAATTGAATGAATACCCAGACACCTACAAGTTGCAGAGACAAAGAAGAGCAGGGGAGTGGGATTGATTGGATTGCCCTTCAAAAGCGTCAGTACAGGCTTGATGGGCCAAATAACTACTATGCATCTGCTTAGAATTTTCTGCAGCTTATAGTGAATCTCACCGTCCTCCTTTAACACATCTGTTACCAGCAAAAGGACAACCTCATTTTGTTTGACAGGTGACCTTATAAAGGTTTATAAAATCATGAGGGGTATGCATAGGATAAATAGACAAGGTCTTTTCCATGGGTGGGTGGGCCCAGAACTAGAGGGCATAGTTTTAGGGTGAGATGGTAAAAATTTAAAAGGGACCTAAGGGGCAACTTTTTCACGCAGAGGGTGGTGCACGTATGGAATGAGCTGCCAGAGGAAGTGGTGGAGGCTGGTACAATTAGAACATTTAAAAGGCATCTGAATGGGTACATGAATATGAAGGGTTCAGAGGGATATGGGCGAAGTGCTGGCAAATAGGACTAGATTAGATTAGGATATCTGGTTGGCATGGACGAGTTGGACTGAAGGGTCGGTTTCCGTGCTGTACATCTTTGACTCTATGACATTCAACTGAGTTTTGCCAATGATTTCTTTTCTCATTCTTAATATATCACCAATATCATCTCCCAAAGACCAATGACCTGAAAGGTCAACTCTGATTCTCCCTTTCCACAGCCTGACGTTAAGTATTTCCAGAACTTTCCGCTTTTGTTTTAGATTTTGAGCACTTGTAGTATTTTGCTTTTGACCTTGAGGTGATGTGGGATGAATAAGCTTGTCTCATGAATGCACTGGAATGAAATAACAGCAAAGTCATAACTAATACTTGGGCTTTCTCATTCATTAATGACAACTTCTTTCCACATATTTGCGAAAACAAAGTTAACAAAGTGGAATTTAAATGTGTTGATAAAATGCATTATGTTCAAAGGGTATAATTACAATATTGCAAATATTTATTGAGGCTCCTTGGGGAGCGTTCTAGTTTTGTTGGTTGAATAACCAATTAGCAGTGAAAGAAACTTCCAGATCCTGATGAGAGCCCTTTGTAAATGAATTGTGAAGGTATAATTAGCACCTATATCCTATATACACTGATTATGAAGGATTGGATGTAATTATCTCAGTAACTTGTTTTATGATTCCAACTATTTTACAAATCTAAACTGTCTTTTCCCCCTCTCAGGAGCAACTATGTTACAAATCTCTCTTTAGTTAAGTGAAAGGTGAAGTTGCCATAGTCTTAGCAGACAATAGGGTTGATCTCTCATTCAAGAGCCATAAATGGTGACTGTCTAAGCAAGAGTCACCACACTTCAGGCAAGAGGAGGGATTGAGAAGAACATCTTCCATGATAACTTCAGCCAGTGCAGGAATTGAATCCAAATTCTTAGCACACTCTGCATCGCAAACTAGCCATCTAGCCAACTGAGCTAAACCAAACCCCCTTCAGCTCAGAATGCTACAGAACTGCTCCAAACTCAAACCAAGACTGAGGTTGATATCCACACTTTGGGTATTTATTTACTTCTAAGATTAAAAGTAAAATCTAGAATATTCCAACACAAACCTTTACACTATGTACTTTGTTCATTCATGAACTCTTCCAATGTTAACAAAAACAGATTAGCTCTGAGGTTCTCTCTCCCTCAAGCTGTTTTTAAAGAAATCACCATGGCTACAGAAATACATACAAGTTAATCATGAAATGCCTTCCAATACACAGAAAACCCCATATGCCCTGTATTTAAAATGCAAAAATCCAACTCCAAAATAAAATTGTATTAAAGTATCTATGAATTACACACTCGATATCATTCTTAACAAAAGATAATAAAAGCATGTTAATATTTCATTCTTCCAACTTCTATTAGAGGTGAAGGATGCAGGCATATAGTTATAAATGCAACAGTTTATATAACCCCAATTTTGGTGCACAGCAAGTTACTACTGTATGGCTAGATACCAAGCTGATAATTTCAATTCCAAGAATTCAACATTGTTTCAAAACATCTCAAGCTGGACAAAAATCTGCCAACATACCTTTTCTGGCTAGTCAAAGCTGCCACATTGACATCGTTCGTGTCATGTCAATTTCACACCCCTTAGGAACTTCCTGTTTGGTATATCACCATGCAATCTAAAACTCCACATAGCTTTTAAGTTTCTACAAATAAAAACAGTCACCTTCATGTTCCACATTGCATAGGATGGCAACAAGAGATGAAACCAGTTTCTAAAAACACAGACAGAAAATCCAAAGGGTAATCTAGCAAGAAATATACACAGTAAGAATTTCTAACAGTATGAAGGGAAGGGGTTAGCGGAGGTAAATTTTGGTTCCTTAGGATGAAGAATCTGGGATTTAATAATGGGAAACAAGGAAAGTAGAGAACTCTGTCAAATATTTTCTGTTTGCAATGTCAAAGACAAAACATTCCAATAATAGGGAAAGAAATTTTAAACAATCACACAAAAGTAACAAATTAGTCAGGCTGGTGACTGACAAGTCCGGTTTGTCTGTATTCAAGGATCTTAGAGATAGAGACATCCTATTGTGTTGGAAGTCTGAAAATGTAATACCCTATTCAAGTAAGGAAGATGATCAAAAGCAAAAATCTAAAGGCCAGTTAGCCTAACATCTGTCATTGGCAAATTGCTGGAGTTCGGTATTGAGGAAATGATACACTTAGAAAAATCTCAAATATGCAGAAGTACAATGGCTTCATGAAAGAAAAGTTATATTTGACAAAGTTATTTGAAGATAGAATAAGCAGAGATATAGAGGAACCAGTAGATTATTTGTTTTCCCAAAAGGCATTTGATAAGATACTTTCAAAGTTTACCATGCAAGATAAGTCATGGTGCTGACAGTAGCATATTAGCATGGAGAGACAATTGGTTAACTTATAGCAAACAATCTGCAGCACTGGATCATTTTAAGGTTGGCAATTTGCAACTAGTCACCTGCCAAAAGGATCAGTGCTAATTCCTCAGTTATGTACAAATCAATTGCAAAGAAGGGCCATCAACTGGAAACATTAAATCCTTATCTCCGTGGATGTTGCCTGACATGCTGAGTATTTCTAGCATTTTCTGTTTGTATTTCAGATTTATAGCATCTGCAGCATTTTACTTTTGTATGAGCCACTTACAAGTCAGCTTTCTTGCTATTGGATCTTTGCTGGTGATTAAAGAAGGTTGATGTAAGTTGAGAGATGAAACATGCCCAAGTAATTACTCAGCAATACAGCAATGGTGTAACGGTCTGCTCAAAAGAAGTGCAACAGTGCGTAATTTCCTTCAAGATTCAAGCACCGAGCCACAGAAAGCACTGGTTGTTCCTCAAATGGAACACTACGTGATCCCATTTGTCTCAGTAGAATTATTTCAATGGTTGTTCATGGGTAAACTCAAATAACTGTTCATAGATTTCTTAAGTCAATGACCTGCTGTTTCTTTTACTTCAGTGATTTTCTGTATGTAAACTACTCTGCTGTATCTGGTCTCCAATTAACCCAGTGAACTGTTCAGTGACAGATTCACATTGTAACCTCCAGGCAAGAAAGAAAGCACAATAAACTGTCCATGCAGAATTTCAGTTCCAGCTAAAATGTTAAAGAGAGACAATGCTGAACTCAGAACATCAGGTGAAGGAGGAATGCTGGTCAACTTCAGTTGGGTGGAGGCAGATGTCAGGTTCAGTGAATGGAAATTAGGTCAGGGGCTGCTTTTCAGGCGTCTCAGAGAATAAGAGGTTTGATAAAGTGCGGTTAGGAGTCTCAGTGCCAAGTCAGTTTAACAGCTGCTGAAGAGTGTCAGAGCATTTTTATAAATCCTCTCATTTTTCCTGAAACAACTCATTCAGAAATACCCAAATTCATTGATTTTAATGGCCTCTGAGCAATCCATATGCAGGGAATTGCCAACGAGAAAATTCAACCTCCTGGACAATTCTTATGGAGATTTGACAAAGTGCTAATGTACAACCCAAGTATATACTGTTCAAACAGCTTTCTGGCCATCAGAATATCTGGGCCAATGACTCATAAAAGAGTTAATGCAATTACCAATGAGTCACATTTCCCTAAAATTGACAACAGCGATGTCAAACTGAAGGGCAATGACACGGATTCTCAGGGAGTGTCTCAGTTAAACTTTTATCGTCATGCAATAAGAATGATAGAAGCCACATTAGGATTGATGCGCTTTGCAACCCTTGAAGTAAGTTGTCTGAAGCCATTGTGCTCATTAGCCATCTTCGAAATGAGTAATTATATATCTTAAGTTAAACTGCAAAGGCACAATTTCCTAAAGTTTTTTTTCTTATTTTAAAAGTTCATTCTGCATTTTTGTTTCAAGTGCGAAGTTCAGGTCTTTGCATGTCTTGAAAACAGCATGCAGGACCCAGGGTATGAGCCCTCTCTCCACCCAAAGATCCAATTTTTGCTAGCAAGGGAAAGATGTGACTCACATAGGAGGTAAACCCATGCTCAGCAGGGTCATTGGATCAGTGATTTTAAACAAATCACATTATAGCAGTTACAACTGCCTTGGCCCACAGTGCACGGTAGATATAAACACTCAAACGTCTGATAAGGAGAAAATGAGAACTGCAGATGCTGGAGTTCAGAGTCAATTGTGTGTGGTGCTGGAAAAGCACAGCAGGTTAGGCAGCATCCGAGGAGCAGGGCATAAGCCCTTCATCAGGAGTTCCAAATGTCTGATGACCCCTGTATAATTGTCATGATCTTTAAGTTCTTTTCAATTATCAGCTCTTCAAACATTTAAAACTAGCTGCAGCTGTTAATTAAGGTGTAAACTAGAACCTCCTCTGGAATGATTTGATTTACAGTCATAGGTTAGAAACCAAAAGTGGCACCTGTTCAACAGTTTCAATTGAGCTTTATGTTGACATGCCCCACCACACCCAGATTATCATTAGTCATTATGAACACTTGACTGAGTTTAAAAAAAACAATTTCAAACATTCAGATATTCAAGTTCTGAGCAACTGGCTCAGATTTTATAGTTTGATTGACAGCTTAAAGAGCTATGAGAAACCTTTGATGTGATTTCTGAAAGGAAGTTCATTTTTATAAGAGATTAACCACTTCAGGTGTGTCAGAACTTTTGAATGGATTTTATAAATGGGTTCGTTTTTTGCTATGGAGTAACATGAGACTATTTCAAGGTCAATTTGTTTTCCAAATCTACGATTCCTAAGATGTGGCCTTGAATAAAGGGTGGCTTGAAGGGTCTGAGAAGCTGGGCTTGAAAAGGGTGCATGACTTGCAACTGAGCTCACACAAAGGTATGGGAGTACCTTTGCAATTTAGCATTGCATTGACATAGAGGCATAAGTGGTGTGAAAGACATTACTTAATTTGACTCATGGACGGAGAAGATTAGACAAAATATATGGTGGCTGGTGGGCTCTATCAGGGACCAAATTAGTTTGCCTCCAGGAAACAATACTCTTAAATGAGTCTATATAAATAGAGCAAATTTGATAAAAATATTTTAGTTCTAAGATGTTGCATAAATTGACTGCTGGACTATTGTTAACATTCCTTGAATGGATGATATTTTGTTTTGGTTGTACTTTTTCAAAAAAAATCTCCTTACTTAACTGAGTTCAGTTCATGGTCACCTCTTGCTGCAGAGAAATGTGTCAATTCAATGGGAACTGATGTCTTATGATATTCAGTTGCATATTCAGTGCTGCACTTCGAGTGCCTTTAAGTAGGTCAGAAACCTGTGATTCACTTCTTGCATTATTTACTAATGCAAATAATTAATGGTATGTTTAAAAAGTAAAAGCACTGAAACAGAAACTAGTTTTTAGGGCTTTAACTGACCATTTATTTCAATAAATAAGACAGTGACAGAAAGAAACCACCCATTTGGAAGGGTTTAAAGAGGACACTCGGCATTGGGTCCATAAACTAAAATGGAACAATATTCTGTGCATCTTTATTGGTGTTATCGAAACACAATTCCTCTACCACAAGAAGCCATTCTTTTATTCATGTAACTCGCAAGGTGAATTATCATATAATATACTGGTACAGAGATCAATGACAATATAATTTCTGAGCTGCATGTCTAAGCAAATTCAATCTGAAGACTGGTTCAAATTTCAAATTACCGGTTCCGGCACAGATCCTGAATGGCCTTTGCAATTGGCAAAATATTTTTTCCATTTTATGGACTGCAATCTAGGTTTGTTCAATATATCATTTCAGTTTCATGACACTGTAATCTTTTGCTATTAATTCTGTGTCTTATGATCCTGCTCCACATCTACCTGATGAAGGAGCAGCACTCCAAAAGCTAGTGCTTCCAAATAAACCTGTTGGACTATAACCCGGTGTTGTAAGATTTTTAACTTTGTACACCCCAGTCCAACACCGACACCTCCAGATCATGGTAAGATTAAAGTATGCTTTGCTTAAAGCCAAGCAGTGTAAACAACTGAATTATATCTGGAACACAGAACCTTACACTTGCCTTTAAATAAGAAAAAGTTAGGATCTAAGCTGTCTCCTTGATATATTTGAAGTATGTTTGGTCTGGTCCATAATACTAGCAACAATGCAATATTAGGTAGTCCATTTCCATTCTCCTTGCCTGTTTCTCTCGTCATCTTGGAAGTCACCACCATTCAAACAGCAACTTGGGAAAACAACCATTACCTTAGACTTAACAACTAATCAGCTTTGACCTCAAGTTGCAAATCCAATACCTTCAAGCACTGTCTAACTGTGTAATCTATATTTTCCTCGATCAGCACCAGGCACTCTCCTTGTTAAACTTAATACCTGCATATGATGACGCATGTTTGTTATTTTCTTGGTGTTAGTAGATAATAAAATTGATCTATCTTTTATTCAAAAAAACCTTTGGTAATTGGCTCCTTCATTTTTTTAGCTAATGATGCTTGAAGTATGATAGCTGCATGCTGAAAAGAAATAAAAAGAATTTATTGTGACCAATGGAGAGGATGTTAAAAAGGGAGCCAATACAACACCTCATTCAGTCATAACACACAGAGGCTCATTGGTATAGTTCAAAGAGACGGATGAAAGTACTCGAGTAGGGGAACTGTATTGTTCCTTCAGAAGCTTTTTCTTTTGGAAAATTGAAATGACAAAAAAGCTTACTTTAGTCGCTAAAATTAAAAGTGCTGATGTTACTGATTTTGTAGAGCAGGAATAAATATGAAAAACTAAAAACCTTGTCCTTAGAGGATTTAAAAAATGGCTAGGCATTTTAGAGTTCTTGTTTCACCTGAAAAAATGGGACAGTGAAATGTCTAAAGGTGAATCCTGAAGTTGGTGATGCTGATTAAAGTTCCAACAGCTAAGAGTAGGTTATCTGGAATTCCGGCAATGGAGAAGATAGAAAGGAATGAGAACAGAGAGGGGGAAAGAGAAAATAAATTCCCAGAAAGAGAAAACAAAAGAGACAGCTTGCACTGAAAAGGGGAAATAGCTCGAACTCAGACTTAAGGATTGAAGTTTTAATTTGCTCATTATTGTTTGAAGAAGAGATGGAGATTTTCTTTACCTCAGTACAATAATTCAAGTAGTCAGGCGAAAGTGAGGACTGCACATGCTGGAGATTCGAGTGGTGCTGGAAAAGCACAGCAGGTCAGGCAGCATCCAAGGAACAGGAAAATTGACGTTTCAGGCCAAAGTGCTTCATCAAATGGTCAGTCAAGTAGACCTTGCTTGCAGAAGATTCAGTGAGAGTATTACAAATGATAACCAAAACAGCAGCAAAGCATATGAGCCTGTAGACCCAGGAGGTGGACAGCAAAGAATTGGCAGATGTAGGTGAGAAAAATGATTGTCAGAAGTATCATTATGATTTCTTCCAAGTAGCAGCTGTTTCTGAAGCACTTAGTCCCACAGCAATATAATTTGGTTGCAGTGGAAACTTGGGGAAAAAAAATCAGGATCGTTTATAGGTAGAGATAAATCAAGGTTCTGGTTCAAAATGTAATCTGAATACATTATAGAACCTGATTATCACATTATAAAAACAGTTAAATTGGAAGGGTTTCACATTAGGTACATTTCATTGTTTAGTTTGATGATTTTTTTTTGCATATAACACCAATTGCAAAGGCAACATGGCTTTAAGTTACTGGCCCTCAACATACCGTATATTTGGACAGGGATGGATAAAACAGGAACTTACCAAGCTGTTCAGGAGGTAAAAACTATTTGGTGATATTTAGTTTTCATGGTAATGATACATGGCAATAATCCAAATAAACACAAAATATACTCTCAGACTCTTGCTATCTAAATCTACAAATAAAGGACAGTTACTTGTGTAAGGTATCTGAAGGAGTCCAATGTCTATTGAACGGCCAGGAGTCCAGTGTTTCAGCAGAAGAGAAAAGAAAGATGGAAAAAAAGTATGCTTTAAAAAAAAATGGATGCAGACTCAAATTTCATCTGAATCACTGGACCTGGCTCTAACATTGCAGACTGATAGTTCAGTCAGTTCAGCCAGCAAGACCTGGGGACTGCCTCCAGCCATGGAGTGTGTGGAAAGCCTGCACACAGCCAATCACATCAGCTGGGCAGGACAAAATTGACAGATTGAATACAGATTTGGAAATGAACCATAAAAGGCTCAGCCTTCACATGGAAAAATAATTCTGTACAATGGAAAAAATACCATGCCTTTGCGCGCAAGCTAGATTTCTTTTGAAAACAACTGCAGATTATTTGAAGTATACAAATTTAAACAGTCTTTCACTGATCAAAGCCCATTTATATAATTCATGAAGCAGTTAATGGGTGTTATTTTCAGATTCCACTCCTCTCTTCTGTCTACACACCAGCTACAGCAGGAATTACATTTGACTACAGTCACATTATTGCTTTAGATAGGCATACCAAACTTTGCCCATTCAACCATCAATGCAAACACAGACGTAACATTAAGAGTTGATTGCCAACATTTCCAATCACTGATCTCATTGTGGATTAACATGGGGCTCCACTTTATCTCTGTCTCCCTGGTAAATCTAAGATCAAGGGGACCTGATTTAGCACGATGAATTGCAGCCAAAGACACCTGCTCATAGCTAGAAGAGACCCCCCTTAAATATGCAGCTCACACAAATATTGCCCTGCTCAATCTGTGATTTTATACTGGAGGGTTGAGCAGCAAGCAGTAGTGTTTTGCACCAGGTCAGACATACCAGGAACAAAAATAATGCCAAAAGGGCTCATTTGGGTAATTAAAAACAATATCTTTACAGGCAAATTGGGGCTCCCTAATCAGAATTTCTCACCCCTTGGTCTAGTTTCTCCAAAGTAACATTCATCATATCAGGCACCATCCCCTATTAATTTCTGTCCACTTGCCATCAATGACTTGCAATGGCAGCATAGTTTCAACAGCTGGAAAACAGCTTCCTCTCAATTTCCTGTTCATTTTTGCCAGGAGCCCCAGTATTTGTGGACAGGTAGGAAAGGAAGATGGGCAAGGAAGAACTGACACCCAAGAACCCAGAAAGACATGTTTTAATGGAAGAATTTACACAACCATTTTAACTGGACATTCCAGCTGCCAGAAGAGAGGGGTAGAATGGGATTGAAAGGTTGCTATGGTGTGGTGGAAGCATCACAAGACTATTAACCAGAGCTTTAACAGAAATTTCAATTTAATCAAATCTAGAATTAAAAGCTAGCATTTGACAACCATGTACTCACTGTTGATCCATCTGGTTTATTAAAGCCCTTTAGGAAAGCAAAACTGCCACCCTTACCCAGTCTCATCCACACGCATCTCCAGACCCACAGTAAGGTGGCTGACTCTTAATTGACCTCTAAACCGGCCTGAAGAGCCAATCTGTTCAAGAGCCATGAGGGATGAGCCACAAATGCCTTGTCAGCAATGCCCACATCCTATACAAAGATGTAGCAACTGGCAACCCTTGTGAACCCCAAAAATCAAGTGGGATATGGTTAGCTGAAGGCATCCTTGAGAGGCAGCAGTGCCAAAGAGACACTTACTGCATCAAGATGCAGCTCTCACCTTACTATTTTTCCCAACCCATGCAGTAGTCAAGAATTTTAAATCAGGCTTCCACTTGTATATGAGCCTGATTTAAATATGTGAATAAAGTGTCCCATCTATTCATCATGGGATACCAGGACATCCAGATAACCATCGCCAAAGAGGGCTAGTGCAACAAGTTAACGCTGCTGATCTGCACTTCAATTGTTAACCACCCTGACATAGAGGCCTTGATCCTTTTCCAAGAAATGAAACAAACATTTTTTTCCAATTTACATATCAACTTTCCAATATTTCCACCGTCTCCGATGGCTCCTCTTTCTGAGCATAAAGCCTGAAAATCAAATCGAAGCTTATTGAACATAATTAATATTCTCTCACACAGATAACAGGGCAAGAAATTTCAATCTCCGCCCCGGTGCCCCAGCCGTAGCAAATATAGAGAGCCATACTACTTGGCATGGGTGTGGGTGGGGGTTTCATACCACGAGTTACATTAAATGGTTATATCAAAGGGCCTACAGACCTCTCAGGGATCTGGGGATAGCTGTGGGAATTCCTCCACCGAGGCCCCTCAAGGCACTGTGCCTCATTAGAATTCAGCTGAATGGGATTTTGAATAACACTATTTTGTCACACATATTATACGTCTGCTCTCTTCTTCAGCACCACTCATCTCCATTAGTAGGGCTGCTATCTAGTCATTGCTAACAGCCTTCTATTAGGTGTAATGCATCCCTGCTCCATCTGTCTGTCTTAATTGGAAGGAGCACCTGAAGGCAACTTTAATTGGCCATTACCAGGAGGATTGCAATGGATGTTCCCCTCACAGGCTCCTGATTGAACATTGAGGCACGTATCAGGACTGTGACCAAACTACAGTAATTCAGCCCCAAAATGTTGACCCCAGATTTGGGGTCAGTGGTAGCAAAAGAAGTAAAAATTAAGGAACTTAATTAAGCTTAGCTCTGATCGGGCTAATTGGAAAATGTGCAATAGAGGTACTACATAATATAAAGTATTACTGAAATTAAACTGAAAAATCTTCAAAATAGTTAAGGTCAGCTTTGTTATAATGTATAGATACTAGGGCAACAATGAGAAAAGAGGAACAAAAAATGTGGTGTAACAACAAGATCAACCACCAACAAACCAGGGGTCAACTAAATTTATGGAAGCATTGAAGAAAGTTGCCAATAAGAAACTGAAATGGAATAGTCTTCGGTTACAGAGAAAGGACAATGCAAGTGATGAAAATGGTACTGACAGGAAGAGAAGTAGGAAGGACTATGACCAGACAAGATGATATTGTGATGAGAGACTTAAACACAGCAGGATTAGAAGAGTTATGACTGATGGACAGGAGGAGTGAAGGAAGGTGATCTGCGAGTATTGAGTTAACCTCCAAGTAAAATCAGAGAAGCAAAAGTATAGAATGTAACTATCCATGGAAATACAAAAGGTTGCAGTAGTAAAAAATACCTATTTAGCATCACTGATTTCAGTAGAATGGTATTTGTTAAATTCTTCAAAATGGACTCAATTGGTACCAAGTCCAAAAGAGATGCCATTTCCATCTGTGTTAACTATTTTTTATTTCAAGATGCTATTAAACACACAACCTTATCAAACAACAATTAATTTTGAAGCTTATTGCTGCTTGTAAATAAAAATGAGAGACTAACTAGATCTCAGAATAATTGGAAGGAAAAATATATTTGATGTACTACATAGCAAAGTCAATAAAAATTCTCACTTCTGTCATCTAAACCAATTTTTTTTATGCAAGTCAATGACATAAAAAAGGTGTTCTACTTTACACAATGAGTATTTTCTGACTCATGAAAGCAAGCCACAAAATCTTTGATATTATTTTGTAGCTCTAGCTCAAATGTTAATTAAAGGCACGACTGAATTGTTTTAGTTTAAGTTTCAAATTGGGAAAAGGTGGAAGTAAAACATGTTTAGTCATATGTTAAATCATATTTCAAACACTAATATGTTGAGCACATTGGAGATGCATTCAAACAAACCTCAAAGTACAGCTGGCCTCCTTTTTGAAACTCTGGAAAGTATCTACTTTACATCAATTATGAGGAAATCTAAGTTCATTTTGATGGGATCTATTAACTAGAATGTCATGAAGATACTCCTTTTGAGGGCAACAGTACAGCCCAAGCCTTCCCCCAGATAACATTTTGCGAATGCTGCATGAAAACCAACCAAGGAGCAAGCTGAGGTTTCACCCTTCCAGAATAATGGTACTGTAAGAGGAGTGGTACCTTGTTGCCAAGAACCATTTCTCCACAAGAACAGGCAATGACGTCTTACACTGACAATCAGGTCGCATCTCGAAAAATAAAGAAACATTCCAACAAAGTGGTCTTCAGGGAGAATGTACAATGGTTCACATTTAATCTGATTGAGAAACGTGAACTTATTTTGCACGCTTTCACACGTGGTGGCTAGTTGTATTAGAAAAGGGTGCACTTATTTCCTGTTCACTTCTTGGACAATATCAGTGAAAACTGCATTTTGGGATTGGTATTATTTATTTTTTTTAAAACAAAGAATTTGAGAGCAAAGAAAGAGCTGTGGCAATGAACGCTGACAAATGCAGACTGTATTTAACAAAGAGCTTATGATTGTTAAGTTTGAATTCTGAGTCACTGAGGAACTCTCTACTTGCAATGATTTACATGTACAATTCTACATCTTCCGTGTCCAAGCCAGCACAAACTATTTCACACCTAGGTTACTGTTCTTACAGCTTTTAGTGGGCTCATAACTCATCCAGCCGAGGAAGATTTATTGAAAGCAATGATGATTCTCAAATAGAAGCTTTCTCATACCCAATAAATCAGGACTATAAATATTGAATTTGCCAAAACTCTATAAAACTAACAGTACGTTACAATGATGACAATACCTCTCGAAATGTTTCATTGGCAATAAAGATCTTTGGGACATCCTGTGAACATAATTAGGCAGACTCACTAAGAATGAATATATTGAGACAACCTTCAGAAAAATGGTCATTACACACAAGAATTCTTTTTTGTAACTACATATGCATAATCTTTACATTCAGCAGGTGGTACCCTTTCTAAAAAAGAACATCGGTATAATTCCACTACTGGATTGGTGCAGAAGCAAAAATTAGGATAACAGTTAGGAAGCCAGAATAGTTAAAGTAGCATGCACTGTAATAATGCCGGCACAATTCTGAGCCCAGTAAGGTGTCAAAACTGGATGGCCCCAACAAAGTGAAGCTTCTATTAGGCTGAACGTGATGAATTCTTTGGTCAACTTTTATAAAACATGTCTGTGACAAATACATACCCAGATGTTATGCAGAGAGATATTATGCAGATCCCTTAAATCTGCCAAATTTGACCTTGAAGCGCAAGAGCAGTTCACAGCCATAAGCAGGAGATGGCTGGTTAACAATCATGTAATTTTGGTGTAATAGACAGCACAATTGCTCTATAGGCAGTTTGATGAAGGACATCCTTCTCAGTCAGAGCAGCTCACCAGGATCTTCAAATGGGGCTTGGAAATCTTCAGGGATGGGTCACATTTCATACACAAAGGGTTATCTCACTTCCTTTCCTTCATCCAGTGCTGTTCTCTTCAAAACAAATTAATATCTTTTTTAAAATGATGCAATTGATTCTCAGCTATTCTTGTGGGGGTGTCTAGGAGCCCCCACAAGTACTTTGACAGGGGTACAGCAATCTGACTCTCACTCAGAGCAATACACATGAATGGCAAAAAGGAAATGTTAAAATTCCTTTTCATGCACCTTGAAAGTATCCTTATTTTTAAAAAAAAATAATATTGGATACGAGTGCACTGACAAGATGGGCATTTATTGCCTTCAAACTAGCTGGCTGGTTAGGCCATTTCAGAGAGCAGTTAAGAATCAACTACATTGCTGTCGAGTGCAGAGCCATGCAGGCCAGACCAGGTAAGGGTGGCAAATTTCCTTCCATAAAAGAAAACAATGACAGATGTGTATTTACAACAATTGACAACAATCATCAAGACCACCAGTGAAACAAGCTTCCAGTTCCAGAGTTTTTAAAACTGAATTTAAATTTCACTATCTACTATGGTGGGATCTGAATCAATGTCAATGTTAACAGACCAGAGCCACCACCTCCCCTTTCCAAAGTGAAGGGCTTCTTCCAGTCTTTGACTTCTGCACTGGGCAGATAGTTCAGAGATTTTAGGGACCTTGGTGCCAGTCATTCACATTTACTTCTATGTAAATCAGCCTCCAGCAGTACCAGCACACTCACCACTGCAACAGAACTTGGAGCACAGCTTTTCCAGAGCAGGAACTTTACTCACCCCAATTCATAGCCTTCAGAAATTAGAATTATTATGGTGTAGATGGAGCTTAAGGGCGAATGCTTCTTAAAATGTAGCCACAACTCAATTTAAGTTGAAATAGCTGTTATAAACACTGACACCTATGGATATATTTAACTTTTAATTGAGAAGTGCTTTTTGCTTTCAGCAAGAGAAAATATAGATAAAAAATGACTGTGGATTTAAATTCATTGAATGTCTGGAAAGGAATCCTAAAATATTCAAGGTATTAAGTTTCAAAGAGAGTAAATCACTCGAAACGAGACTATAATCCCCTTTATGTCAGATCTTGAACATAATGGGAGAAAGGATAGCAGTATGGGCAAAAGATATATTTGCATTTACCACATTCGAAAATAAGTGAGTGTTTCAACCCTGGTGTGGGCTGAGGAACTTGAATGCTGCCTTACATTCTAGCTTGGTTAGAGACAAAAAAAAACCCTGCAGATGCTGGAATCCAAAAGTAGGCAGGCAGGAGGCTGGATGAACACAGCAAGGTTATACCCGAAACATTGACTTCTCCACCTCCTGATGCTGCCTGGCTTGTGGTGGTCTTGCAGCCTCCTCCCTGTCTACTTTGCAGTGAAAGTCAGAGTCGAGAAACAATTCACTAGTTAACATTGTATTGCAGGTAAAGGATTTTCTTACTAAATGCTGGAAGCCAGTTCAAAAGAAAACATTACTGAGAATTTCAGCTAACCTGAAAAGTCAAGAATATTCAAGGTGACTACTCAACTAATGTTCCAACTATCTATTCTCATGAACAACCCTGAAACTGATGCATATATCTTTCATCTTCAGTTTTCATTTCTCATCTGTGCACGTGTGTTGTACTATTATTTCTTCTTTTATTTAGTAACTATTAAATTCTCACTCCTGTTAAGACAAGACAATCTGGTTAAATTGGCTCCCTTTAAAAAATAAATTAATCTGGTTTGGGAGGAAGGTATCCACAAGATATTGGTTCATTTTAAAGACATGGATATATACAGCAAGGTAATAGACCCTTCAGTCCAACTCGTCAATGATAACTAAATATCCTAAATTAATCTAGCCCCATTGCTGGCATTTAGCCCATATCCCTCTAAACCCTTCCTGTTCATATACCTATCCAGATGCCTTTTGAATGTTGCAATTGTACCAAACTCCACCACCTCCTCTTGCAGCTAATTCCATACATGCAGCACCCTCTGCATGAAAATGTTGTCCCTTAGATCCATTTGATATCTTTCCCTTCTCACCTTAAACGTATGCCCTCTAGTTCTGGACTCTCGTACCCCAGGGAGAAGATCTTGACTATTCATCCTATCCATGCCCCTTATGATTTTATAAACGTCTCTAATGTCACCCCTCAGCTTCCAATGCTCCAGGGAAAACAACCCCAGCCTATTCAGCCTCTCCCTTCAGCTCAAACCCTCCAACCCTGGCAACATCCTTGCGAATCTTTTCTGAACCATTTCAAAATTCACAGCTTCTTTCTTATATCAGGAAGACCACAATTGTATGCAGTATTCCAAAAGAGGCCTAACCAATGTCCTGTACAGCCGCAACATGACCTCCCTTCTCATATTCAAACTGACCAACTAACCTTGTTGTAACTAACCAGGTGGAGAGTGAATTAAGGAGGACAGCCAGTTAATCCACCCTTATAATTTGGTACACACCATCTGGAATTGTTAAAAATTGAGAAACCTCGCCGCTGAACAGTTATAACACAGCTCACTGGAGTTATGTTTTTAAAAAACACAATTGAAAGTATCAAAGCAGAAAATTGAAACCAAGGAGTTTAAGTGTGGCTTAAATCCATGTTTTGGCGATATTAGTCAGATTCTCAATTGCTTCCAAGGAGGTTTTCACTTCAAAACCACGAGTCAAACAAATGAGCCTACATAATCAAAATTAGTGTTCACAATTCATTTAATAGCACAATCATTTGAGAATATGCGAGTTCTAAGTATCTAAGTATCTACTATAAAATTTTTGTTTAAAATATGCTTCAGGATATTTTACTTCACACAAAACCACAATATTCAGCTGAACATTCAATTCAAATCCATTCCCGAAGGCATCTCAAGATGAATTAATACAATGAACCCTCCATCAGTTGCGTACGTTGCTCAGCAGTATAGAGATGTAAATGCAAATATTAACTGACAGCTTTCAGCATTCAACATTCGTATCATTTTATGAATGACCTTGAAGGATAAACCTTTCAATAACAGGCTGACGTCCTCAAGTCACATATTTTACAACAGATTATGATAGACCAAACATACACTGGTGGACTTTTACAAGCTGAAAAACGAAGCAGGTCAGGCAGCATCAAAGGAGCAGGAGAATCGATAAAGAGGCAGGCATAACTGGGGCCCATGCGGGTGCCCATGGCTACTCCTTTGGTTTGGAGAAAGTGGGAGGATTGGAAAGAGAAGTTGTTCAGAGGGAGGATCAATTCAGTCAGTCGAAGGAGGGTGTCAGTTGAAGGGTACTGGTTGTTTCGGCGGGAAAGGAAGAAGCGGAGGGCTTTGAGTCCTTCGTGATGGGGGATGGAGGTGTACAGGGACTGGATGTCCATAGTGAAGATAAGGCGTTGGGGGCCGGGGAAGCAAAAATCATGGAGGAGGTGGAGGGCGTGGGTGGTGTCCCAAACGTAGGTGGGGAGTTCTTGGACTAAGAGGGACAGGACTGTGTCAAGGTATGCAGAGATGGGTTCGGTGGGGCAGGAGCAGGCTGAGACAATGGGTCGGCCGGGGCAGTCGAGTTTGTGGATTTTGGACAGGAGGTAGAAACGGGCGGTACAGGGTTGTGGGACTATGAGTTTGGAGGCGGTGGATGGGAGATCCCCTGAGGTGATGAGGTTATGGATGGTCTGGGAGATGATGGTTTGGTGGTGGGAGGTGGGGTCATGGTCAAGAGGCCAGTAGGAGGAGGTGTCCGTGAGCTGGCGTTTAGCCTCAGCAATGTAGAGATTGGTGTGCCAAACTACCACCGCGCTTCCCTTGTTTGTCGGTTTGATAATGAGGTTGGGGTTGCAGCAGAGGGAATGGAGGGCTGCACATTGCGAGGGTGAGAGTTTGGAGTGGGTGAGAGGGGTGGAGAGGTTGAGGCGGTCAATGGCACGGCGGCAGTTGGCTATGCAGTGATCGAGGGCGGGTAAGAGGCCAGCCACGGGGTGTCCAGGTGGATGGGGTGTGTTGGAGGCGGGAGAAGGGGTCGTCAGAGGGTGGGCGGGAGTCCTGGTTGAAGAAGTAGATGCGGAGGCGAAGGCGGCGGAAGAATTGTTCAATGTCGCGCCGTGTGTTGAACTCGTTAATCCGGGAGTGCAGGGGGATGAAGGTGAGGCCTCTGCTGAGGACTGATCTTTCATCCTCAGAGAGGGGGAGGTCTGGAGGGATGGTGAAAATACAGCAGGGCTGGGAACTAGGACTGGTGTGGGGCTGGAGCTGGGAGTGGGGACGGGGTTAGGTGTGGGGGCGGAGTTCAGCGCGGGGGCAGGGTTTGCTGCGAACCATGACGTCACTTCCGCCCCCACCGACCATGCAGCCTCTGCGATTGCTGCCCAGACAACCGCCTCCACGATCGCCAGGAAGACCATCGCCAACAGATTCACAGCCTCCGCGGAGTCCACAACCACTGGGAACAACACTTTCTGCATTCGCCGCAGCCACTTACGCCCCTGGAGTTGCCGTCGCCGCATCTACTTCCGCCCGCAGTGATGTCACTCGCCTGCACAACGACCACGCCGCATGCATCTCTGCCCCCACGCCTAACTCCACCCCCACGCCCAGCTCCAGCCCCACACCAGGTCCGAGTTCCCAGCCCTGCTATATTTTCACCATCCCTCCAGACCTCCCCCTCTCTGAGGATGAAAGATCAGTCCTCAGCAGAGGCCTCACCTTCATTCCCCTACGCTCCCGGATTAACAAGTTCAACACACGGCACGACATTGAACAATTCTTCCGCCGCCTTCGCCTCCGCACCTACTTCTTCAACGAGGATTCCCGCCCACCCTCTGACGACCCCTTCTCCCACCTCCAACACACCCCATCCACCTGGACACCCCGTGGCTGGCCTCTTACCCGCCCTCGATCTCTGCATAGCCAACTGCCGCCGCGACATTGACCGCCTCAACCTGTCCACTCCTCTCACCCACTCCAACCTCTCACCCTCGCAATGTGCAGCCCTCCACTCCGTCCGCTCCAACCCCAACCTGACTATCAAACCGGCAGACAAGGGAGGCGCGGTGGTAGTTTGCCGCACCGATCTCTACATTGCTGAGGCTAATGCCAGCTGGCGGACACCTCTTCCTACTGCCCCCTTGACCATGACCCCACCTCCCATACCAAACCATCATCTCCTAGACCATCCATAACCTCATCACCTCCAACCTCAGTCCCACAACCCCGCACCGCCCGTTTCTACCTCCTGCCCAAAATCCACAAACCCGACTGCCCCGGCCGACCCATTGTCTCAGCCTGCTCCTGCCCCACCGAACTCATTTCTGCATACCTTGACACAGTCCTGTCCCCCTTAGTCCAAGAACTCCCCACCTATATTTGGGACACCACCCACACCCTCCACCTCCTCCATGATTTTTGCTTCCCCAGCTCCCAATGCCTTATCTTCACTATGGACATCCAGTCCCTGTACACCTCCATCCCCCATCACGAAGGCCTCAAAGCCCTCCGCTTCTTCCTTTCCCGCCGAACCAACCAGTACCCTTCAACTGACACCCTCCTTCGACTGACTGAACTGGTCTCCCTCTGAACAACTTCTCTTTCCAATCCTCCCTCTTCTTCCAAACCAAAGGAGTAGCCATGGGCAACCGCATGGGCCCCAGCTATGCCTGCCTCTTTGTCGATTCTCCCGCTCCTTTGATGCTGCCTGACCTGCTGCACTTTTCCAGCAACACATTTTTCAGCTCTGATCGCCAGCATCTGCAGTCGTCACTTTCTTCTACTTGACTTTTACAAACTATCCATAATGCCAATTCACTTCAACAAAGATGAAAATGATATTTTGGCTGCCATCTGAAAATTCCCTTTCAGGCATTAAGAAAAATCATACCAGGAAACCACCACGCAAAGTTAAGTATCGCCATCAAGATTAACACCGCTATTAGAAATCGAGACATATCAGGGTTCATCATAGTGTATTGCTAGGTTAAAAGAAAATCACAAATCAACTATTGTAAAGAATCTCATTCTACATTAATAGTTAATGAACGATATTTAAACTCTTCACCACTGGTATGTTCCCATCAGAAAGTGCACTGTAGATTTATAAGCTACTGATGTTCTCCAGGGATTACTGCTTATCTGCAAAGAGCTTGTGCAAAAGAAAGATTAGATTAGATTAGATTACATACAGTGTGGAAACAGGCCCTTCGGCCCAACAAGTCCACACCGACCCGCCGAAGCGTAACCCACCCATACCCGTACATTTACCCCTTTACCTAACACTACGGGTAATTTAGCATGGCCAATTCACCTGACGTGCACATCTTTGGACTGTGGGAGGAAACCGGAGCACCCAGAGGAAACCCACGCAGACACAGGGAGAACATGCAAACTCCACACAGTCAGTCGCCTGAGGTGGGAATTGAACCTGGATCTCTGGCGCTGTGAGGCAGCAGTGCTAACCACTGTGCCACTGTGCCGCCAAAGGGAGAGATAATAAAATAATCTCTTTTTTAATCCAATTCCAGAGCTGGTCCCCTTCGTATTGAACTCAATTTTGAGCCAATATTACTGGGACAAGAACAAGGCATGGTGGATTTGCTAATCATCCACCAAAAATACAAAACAGTAGAATGCTGCTGTTTGTAGTAAGAAAGCCATAGCAGAAGATTCAGCAAGGAATCCTAGAAGTGGAACAATTCCCACCTACCAGTCAACAGAACAGCACTGAAGTCCTGCTTATTTCAAGGCTCCAATTTCACTCGGCAACTGGATACTACAAGAAGGCAGTTCTTTTTGGAGAGGTTTGAACTATAGGGAGAGGCAGAATAGACGGAGGCTATTTTCCCTGGAGTACCAGAGGCTAAGGGGAGTTACCTTACAGAGGTTTATAAAATTGAGGGGCGTAAATGAAGTAAATAGACAAAGTCTTTTCCCCGGTGGTACGAAAGTCCAAAACCATAGGGCAAAGGTTAAAGGTGAGAGAGGAAAAATTTAAAAGGGTCCGGGGCGGGTGGTAGGGGGCAACCTTTTCACATGACGGGTTTTGTGTGCATGGAATGAGCTGCCATAGGAAGTAGTGGAGGCTGGCAGAATTACAACATTTAAAAGACATCTGGATGGGTAGATGAATAGGAAGGGTTGACAGGGATATGGATCAACTTCACCAACACATTCCATCCTGACCTTAAATTTACCTGGACCATCTCTGACACTTCCCTCCCCTTCCTGGACCTCTCCATCTCCATCAGTGACGACCGACTTGATACTGACATTTTCTACAAACCCACCGACTCCCACAGCTACCTGGATTACACCTCTTCCCACCCTACCTCTTGCAAAAATGCCATCCCGTATTCCCAATTCCTCCACCTCCGCCGTATCTGCTCCCAGGAGGACCAATTCCACCA
>NC_057716.1:11910837-11915980 GCF_004010195.1 Chiloscyllium plagiosum | reverse complement strand
CCCACCCCCACCCTCCTCTAGCTTATCTCTCCATGCTTCAGGCTCTCTGCCTTTATTCCTGATGAAGGGCTTTTGCCCGAAACGTCGATTTTGCCTGTCCTCGGATGCTGCCTGAATTGTTGTGCTCTTCCAGAACCACTGATCCAGGGATATGGATCACGTTCTGGCAAACTGGACTAGATTTATTTAGGACATCTGATCGGCATAGATGATTGGTCCAAAGGGTCTGTTTC
This sequence comes from Chiloscyllium plagiosum, assembly GCF_004010195.1. NCBI lineage: Eukaryota > Metazoa > Chordata > Chondrichthyes > Orectolobiformes > Hemiscylliidae > Chiloscyllium > Chiloscyllium plagiosum. The sequence continues at coordinate 11,915,747 of NC_057716.1, read as the reverse complement.
CATGCTGTGTGACTCCATGAGTCTACCAGTTTTCTTGCTTCCTGGGATGGCACATTGCCTCTTCCCCATGGCCTCTCCAGAAAGTGGCACTAATGCTGGCATCGAGGATGAAAATACATTAAGGTTCCAAACCTTTGCCCTTCCACGTGGTTATTCAAATAAATCAATGGACAAGAAGTAGAACTGATGGATCAGCAACATCAGAGGGAGGAAATGTTTGCACACCCTCTTTACAATTGCTGCAAAACACATCCTATTCAATTCTAGTGATATCAGATACAAAGATTAAAGGCATTATAAATTAAACCTTATTTGCTGAACATACAATTAACTGGAGTCTGTACATTCTTATATTTTAAGTAAAAAGCACTTTGCAAAAATAATTTGCAGCTATTTTCATTAAAACTGAACTATTCACTAGAGCTTAGATGAAGCAAACTACAGCCTACATCAGTAGGGTTGATTCTTGTTAATTTAAAGCTAACTTTCTACTTCAAAAATTCAATTTGGTCTATTGCATTCATCGCTCCCAACGCGGTCTCCTCTATATCGGAGACAAAACACCGACTGGGTGATCTCTTTGCTGAGCACCTTCGGGCTCTACACAATCAGGTCCCAGACCTCTCCGTGGCTTGCCACTTCAACACACAATCCTGCTCCCATGCCCACATGTCTGTCCTGGGCCTGCTGCAATGTCCAAGTGAAGCTCAACGCAAACTGGAGGAACAGCGTCTCATCTCCCGACTAGGCCTGTTACAGCCTGTCGGTCTCAACATTGAATTCAACAACTTCAGATGATTATCCCATCTCGACCCCTCTGTTTTCATTCTACTCCGTAATTTTATTTCATTTCTTTTATTTTTTTTCCCCACTGTTCTGTACCTCTTATTTCTTTAAAAATCACACAACACCAGGTTATAGTCCAACATGTTTAATTGGAAGCATACTAGCTTTCAGAGCGATGCTCCTTCATCAGGTGGTTGTCACAATCACCTGATGAAGGAGCGTCGCTCCGAAAGCTAGTGCTTCCAATTAAACCTGTTGGCCCCATATTTTGTCACATTGCACTGGCTTCAGCCTTGGTCATTCACAGCTCCTAATCTCCCTATAATCTCTCTATGCACTGTCATTATCACCTCTTTATTGCTACCTTTGCTTCTGAAGCCATGACTCATCATCTCTCAGCCTAGTATAAATGCCTCCCTATCTCTCCCTTTTTTTTTTAGCTTTGACAAAGGGTCAGTTAGACTCAAAATGTCAGCTCTTTTCTGTCCTCGCAGATGCTGCCAGACGAGAGATTTTCCAGCATTTTCTCTTTGGGCTTCAAAAATTCTAATTTTCCAGAATTTTGAATAATTGCATACAATTGTTGAGGGAGTTATTTTTCAATGCAATTTTATTTTAAATTATTAGGAACTATTTAGTGACCTACACTTCTGCTTTCTTCATGTCTTTTTTTTTTGCCTATTTCCTGACTTATACGATGTTTGTCCACCCAGATCTTTGCAACAGTTAAGGAAGGAAGAAAATCTGAATGCATTGATCTGTCCAGATACAATCCATATCACTCAATCATCCACAAACACACTTGAATTGTGTGGTAAAGGCAAGAGTCACCACTAGAGTGTCTTACCATCACTTACCACACATTGTCAGGCAATTGTGCCATGTTGCTTGAACTTCAACCTTTTGAAGAAGCGAAGTATAAATGTCAGATGCTGAGATCTGCTCTGTGGGTCAGCTAAACAAGAACTGTGCAGCATAGCACAGGCAACATTCGACCAGATTTTCTAGCAAACAGCAATTTCACACAGATTATAACTGCAGTCCTTATGGAAGCTCCACATTTCTGAGATGTATATTCCACTCGGCCCTCACTCAGAAATGTGGAGCCAAACTCCCACTCTGACAGTTATCTCATAGGGTAGACTGTCAGAGGAAGGCTAATGACATCCCCGTTTCACAGCAGTCAACCCATATTCCGAAATGTAAAGGTCATGACAGCCAATTTGTCAGTTCCTGTCAAATCCTAAGTACATAAGGCAAGTGCAATGTTAGGATGCAGAAAGAGTAGGATGCCAGCTAAGTAGGGTGCCAAACAGCTAGGGTGCAAAGGTAATAGGTCAGTAAGCTTAGTAGGGTTGCCAGCATGAAAGGTAACATGGAGCTAGGTAAGTGTTTGGGTGGGTCAGAACGGACTAAATCACACTGGTGGAGGGATTCTGGTGTGGGTGCATGTGTGTGTGGGGTTATGTCCCCAGGGAATGGAGGATCAGGGATTGGGTTTTTTTTAAAGGGGTGAGGGAATTGTGTGAGAGTTACAAATTAAGTTAGCTTCTTAGCTACCCTGTAGTTAGACTATAACTAGTAGCCCAACTTTACCCAAGTCATTATTTTACTTAATTTCATCAGAACAATATGAAGTCTGATGTCTATGGAAACTTTAATAGGGTTCCAGGCATAGTGGAATCACCCAGCAGAGAATTCAGCATCCCAGGCAATTCCTTCAGTCTGTGCTACCATATATCCGTGCTCAAGTTCCATCTACACTGGAGTAACAATTGGTTTGTGCCCAGGTTTCTAGGAAATATCTGGTACTAAGAAACCTAACATTGAAGAATGGAAACAGTAAATAGAGATCTCAAATTTCAGACTTTCAACTTTGTGTGAATTATTTAGTTATTAGTCCACTACATTAAACATCACACAGCATTACTTGAAACAAGTTTTTGATGTATTTTTCTAATTTAAGCCTTTTTTTGGGACCTTATGAACAAGGAATATGATGCAGTATAATTAATACGTTATTTTAAGTAAAATTAAGGAAAATTACCAAGTTTTGCATTTCTGCTTAATGAACTGACATTAATGACCAACTTAAGTTTAAAAAAAATCAGTAATTCCAATGTATGTTTTTCTAAAATGGAAACAAGCTTGAATTGTAGCTTGTGATCTGCTAAGAATTGCAATGATAAAGTAATGATCACCATTTTGAAAAGTAGTGTGGAATCTTCCCATCCCTAGAGATAATTGGGTGAGTTAGTGATGAGTAAGAGGTATTTATTCCCTTCTCACCACTTCACAATTGAGTGATGCACTGGGGACACAACTTAACTTTCTGGCAATTAGCCCTTAATGGTCAAATAACAGCCATTTAAGTGTCTCTTTGTACCACCACAGTTACCTGCCTGCCTAACAAACTGGGGAAACCATAGTGACCTGCCTACTGAATTCAAGATTGTGTACATTCTTCTCAAATTTGCATTCCAGTGACTGCATTAGACTGAAACATAGTTTGTGGTACACTTTTGTTCAGTCTGCAAGCATAACCCTTAGTTTCCTGTAGCTTTTCATTTGAATTATCCATCTTGCTTCCAACTCAAACAGTTTTGTTCATGGTCTACATTGGCATTGCAATGAAGCTCAATGCAAGCTCATGAAACATCACCTTATCTTTCAACTTAGCTGTAGCTTTCTGGACTCAACAGCAGGTTCAATAACTTCAGATCATGCCCACTGCCTCCATCTTATTCTAAAGGCTCTGTTTTGAATTGGCTCTTTCCATATCCCTTCATATGGATGCTATAACTCCATTTCCACCTCACCAGGATATATCTTTAATCTCTTTGTAATATACATCACTACTCCAGCCTTTGCTGCATGAAATATTTAGCCATTTAGTCTCCCTTTTCTCCATTGTCACGTGCTTCTCCTTTTATTCTTCCTACTCCTCCATCTCTTCCTATAATTTAAAACCTTTTTATGTTTATTTTTGACGAACAGTCATCTGAACCTAAATTGTTAAATCAATTTTTCTCCACTGATGTTACCGGGTATGCTGTGTATTTTTAGCATTTTTTCTGTTTTTATTTAAGCTTGAAGAAGCTCATATACAAGTTAATGGCAAATATATTGTGTGGGTTGTAGCAAGAAAAATGACTAGAAGACAAGATCAGCAGGTTCACAGAATACAGCATTGAAATGGGCCACTCTGCTGAACCAGTCCTCGTCACATCTTTGCTTCACTCAGACCTCATCCTCTACATGTCAGCATAACCCTAAGAACCTTTTTCAGAAATTGCTAGAGAAACTCAGGAGGTCTGATAGCATCTCTTCAGCAATTTGTTGTTTCACATTTTCAGCATTCATAGATCCTTCTTCCCTCATTTGATTAATCAACTTGCCCTTTGGTTGCAAGTTCCATATTTCCATTAGATTTCTTCTGAATTTATTTCACCTCAGGTTGACAATTTTAGATTAATCGTGTCCAATATTATTGTTCTCCACAAATGGAGAACATATGTCTATTCTGTAATTGTAAATTCACCAAATTAGGTCTTATTACAGTCCTGTTTTTGTTTGAGAAAAAAATGAAGAGACTTAATATGTTCATCCCCTCCTGATAGAGCACATGCAAGGTTAGTGTCATCCTTGCAATTCTTTCCTGCACACTCTCCAGTCCTTCTATATTCATATTATAATATGGTGCTCAGAGTTGTACTAGGTACAGTTCTTTGAAGAGGTGACAAGTAGGTTAGACCGGGGAAACCCAATGGATGTGGTCTACCTAAACTTCCAAAAGGCCTTTGATAAGGTGCCACACGGGAGGCTGCTGAGCAAGGTGAGGGCCCATGGTGTTCGAGGTGAGCTACTGGTATGGATTGAGGATTGGCTGTCTGACAGAAGGCAGAGAGTTGGGATAAAAGGTTCTTTTTCGGAATGGCAGCCGGTGACAAGCGGTATCCTGCAGGGTTCAGTGTTGGGGCCGCAGCTGTTCACATTATATATTAATGATCTGGATGAAGGGACTGGGGGCATTCTAGCGACGTTTGCCGATGATAAAAAGTTAGGTGGACAGGCAGGTAGTACTGACGAAGTGGGGAGGCTGCAGAAGCATCTAGACAGTTTGG
>NC_057716.1:11893537-11910645 GCF_004010195.1 Chiloscyllium plagiosum | reverse complement strand
AAAGGGGAGATCTAATAGAAACTTACAAGATAATACATGGCTTGGAGAGGGTGGATGCTAGGAAATTGTTTCCGTTAGGCGAGGAGACTAGGACCCGTTAGGCGAGGAGACACAGCCTTAGAATTAGAGGGGGTAAATTCAGAACAGAAATGCGGAGACATTTCTTCAGCCAGAGAGTGGTGGGCCTGTGGAATTCATTGCCGCAGAGTGCAGTGGAGGCTGGGCCCTAAATGTCTTCAAGGCAGAAATTGATAAATTCTTGATGTCACAAGGAATTAAGGGCTACGGGGAGAATGCGGGTAAGTGGAGTTGAAATGCCCATCAGCCATGATTGAATGACGGAGTGGACTCGATGGGCCGAATAGCCTTACTTCTGCTCCTATGTCTTATGGTCTTATAGGTATTAAGTTTCGACCAAGAGTGTGGTGCTAGAAAAGCACAGCAGGTCAGGCAGCATCCAAGGAGCAGGTGAATCAACATTTCTGACAAAAGCCCTTCATCAGGAAAGATCATTAAGTTTGGACCAAACAAGTTTCAATATAAAAAAAAGCACACAATGAACTTTTTAATGTTATCCATCTGGAAATTAACCTGGGAATTTCTTTAACAACCTTGTCAACCTGTGATACACCTTGTAGAGATCCATGATTTTCATTCCCGGATTCCTTCATTCTTCTACTCTATTTTAGATTCTTATTGTAGAAGAGTTGTGACATCTTAATTTCTTTTAACAAAATGCCATACTTCACTCTAGTGAGAAAATTAACTGATCAATTATATACTCATTCTAAATTATTATTAATGTCCAGTAATTACTTGCAGTCCTCTTCAGCATTTACTATCTCTCCTAAAGAAAAATTGTGCCATCTTCAATTCTGGGACATGATCTTTGAGTTGAAAGTTTAAATTCTTAACATAATTGGTCAATACTGGTTCCAGCCCTGATCCTCCTAGGGTACTTAACATCTGAACATACTTAATCTCTCTTTTTGTCTTGCAGTCAGCTCATTATCCCTTTCTCTCTTTGTCTGCAAAAATTGCGCATGTAGTGTTCTTAGTCTGTTGTGTGATCCCTTATCAAAAATCTTTTGGGTATCTAGATATATTACTTTTACTGCAATACCTTTGCCAATCTTCATTAACATAAACACTTCAAACTGTGAAGCTGGTCAAACAAGGCTTTCCTCTTTAGAAATAGTAATGAAGAATCAGTACAGATACCTTTAATTTCTAGGCTTTTTTCTACTATTACCTCTGGGATTTCATTATAATTTAACAGACATTAAAGTTGACAGTCAATGCTTCAATGGGCATGTACACTCTCTTTCACACATATAGTATTAGGTAAAAGATAAGCTACAAGTCCTTTGGCATTTATTTACTCCCTCAAAAAAAAGGAAAGTACAAGTAAAACTGTTTTCTTGATTTTTAAAAAATGCATAAATACAATCCATCTGAAACTGGAGTTTTATCTTTGTGTTCGCTTATTTAATGTTCCTTCTTTCTATAGTATATGCAGCTAGGTAATGCTAAATCTCATCTTCTACTGTTATTTCCATCAGATGTGTCTCACTGGATTCAGGATTTGTTTAACCGAGAAATAGAAAATCTAATTTTTCAAAAGCCCAGTTTCAATATTTTAGTGCTTCATCTGTGTTCCTCAACTTTAACCTCGCCTGCATATACATTTATAAACAGAGTTTACCTGTTTTAATACACTAACTGGCACTAAATGCTAAAATACTCAAACAGAGTCTTAACAACACAAGGCCTCCAGTTTACATAAATGATAGCGACTACTGGAGCCAAAATGAAGCTTTTCCTTCCCTCACCGCACTGAACTCTTACTCTCCTTAAATTCTAAATGTCCCTCAACATGAAAGCAGTATACTGCAGATGTGGAAAATCTGAAACAGAAACACAAAATGCTACAAAAGTTTGGATCAGGCACCTTCATAAACATGATGAAAGGCTACAAATTTAAAACATTAACTGTGTTTCTCTCTCCATGGATGCTGCCAGATCAGAGTTTATCAAGCATTTTGTTTTAATTTTAAACTTCTCACTCTAATAATACTTCACTTTGTTAAGCATTGCTACTTATGGCCTTTTTTTGTGGCACGTCTCAAAAGTTTTCTGAAGTGATAAATGTTAATTGTTTTAATAAAATATATAACATTGTTAATGTCATTCTTAATGGTAAGTGTATTTCAAGATTTTCCTCCTGAATTGTAATTAGTTACAACTTTTAATAGAACAAGAGGATGAAGGAAAGACTTGGCTTAAACGTGTTGAGAAAATGACTGTCCAAAATAATGAGCCTAAAAATCATCAGCTCAAAAGGAGCAAAATGCAAATTTGAATTTACAACCAACATGGAGTAAGCCAGAAAACAAACAAAAGGCAGAACAAGTTCTGAGCAGAAAAGGGTAGAATGATATAATTTGGGTAAAGAATCACAAAATAGGGCAGAATAAAGATTTGCCAATTTCTGTTCCATTAATGAAAGCTCAAGGATTATCCATCGATAGAAGAGATGGCGGAAGTTGCTGATCCAACAAATGCACCTTCGGGACTTTCAGTAGGTTCCTGTGAAGTTTTCAAGCCAACTGGATAATCCTGCCAGATATATCCCATTGCATAAGTTTATACAGGTTCCAATTTGGCCCAAAGAGGATTCCAGAAAATAGCAATCAATCTTGAAAGAGTCACATGTAAATGATTTCAGGATTTACAGACCAGAACATTAAGCCATTCATTGCAATATCTGCAGGGAGAGTACCATCACCGAAAGGTACAAGTATATGTTCTTTTTTATTTATATATTACCCCCATCCCTTGAATACGTAATGGTTTCATAAGCCAGACCAGTTGGAGGTTCAACCCTGAGATGTTTCTAGCAGGGCAACGATTCAGTGCAAGTCTTTTGTTTTCTTCTCAAATATTTGGAAGGAAACTGTACTAAATACTGATTCCTTGCCTTTCCATTGGCTTATTCTACATATTATTCTGAATTTCATGCCAATTTCCAAACTCCTGCAGAGCTATATTGAAGAGTGACTGCTCAGTGCATCTTAGATGTGACACTAAATAGTTGACTATGTTTGCAATCATGCCAAATGTCTGAAGGAAAAGGCAATAAAACTACACAAGCAAGTCATGCATTATAATGGCCAGTCACAGCAAAGGAGGATGGCTGAGTCAGTGAAAAGCAAGCTCTTTATTTATTCACGCCTTCATCTCTCACAAAATGAAGAAAAGCAGAAATGTATAGCAATCTTACCAATGCAACTTTTACATTAATTCTAGATTACTCAATAATTTGAGCAACTAATTAATTGAACATTCTGAACATCAGTTCCTTCATTAACCAGTATTGGGACAACTCCAATTCAATGGAAACAAAAACTAGGACACAAACAGAAATACAGAATAAAGTTTATAAATTGTACATTTAACAACTTCCTGAAACTTGAAAACAGTTACATTGCGTAAATAAGCATACCTAACTGCCATATCTAAACAAGAAAACAGACCACATGAAAATTCTAAACATTTCCTCAATTTGGCTCAAATAAATTATACAGACTCTTGTATTTATTACTTTTTCATTAAAGTATGGCACACTGCACTTCAACTTAAAAAGGAACAATGTACTTCCACTCATGTTCGTATAACGATTAAACCTGTTTGAAAACAGCCAAACAGGAATATAATTGTACTGTTAAAGGTACTCTTAAGCATGGGTCTTTTTTCCAGAGATGAATGTGGAGAGCCAGAAAATCGTCCAGCTCGCTCCATTTTTGGGGGGGAGGAAGAGAAGAGAAAGTGGGAATTTCAGGATGAAGTCAGGTCCACGGGGTTTGAACACAGATCGGATGCAGCCACAGCCATTACTGAAAGCTAAGGCAGGCTTGTTGAAAACTCTGCCTTGGTTTTGTGGAACATTGCCCCAGTTATTCCTTAAATGTTAAACCCTCTAGCCATTATACTCTTAAAACCTCCACCCACTTCCCATGTCCATAGGTGGAAACTCTTTCCTCTCTCACTCATAGACAAACAACCCACCCCGGCTCTCCTATGGCTCTGTGGTAACCTAATGCCAACTCATGTCCCTAGCCACTACTCTTTGCCTTTACACCTTCCATGCCAATTCACTCAGTATCCAACCAAAGTGAGAGATCAGCCAACATGCTGAGGTGAATTAAAACAAATTCTAATAATCTACGACAGATTTCAAATATATCCAGTCCTTAGTGCCAGGTCACAGAAAATTCCAGTCATGGCAGATAGTGATGTAGCAGCCTCCAGGTTGCTAAACCACAGATTGCTAACTTGGTGAAACAGCAAGAGATGCTGGGGACATGGCCCAAGAAAAACTCAAATCAAGACAAACTGCAAACAAAGCAACTTGGTGCTAATGATATTAGTATAATGTAAAAGGTAACAGTTATTCTGGACAGACATACCCCTAACAACTTATCCACTAAACAATGAAGAGCACAGACAGAAAGAAATCCTGGTCCTACTACACAAAGAAACTAACAGTTGCATGACATCTAAATCATTGACTCTAGTTTCAATCTCCCTTATTGGCCAGAACTCCAGAAAACCATCTAAAAGGTATAAAAACAGTGTTGACTTGCAGACCTCTCTTGGAACTGCTCTTGGAATCACCTGAAGCCTTTGAGGAGACCAACATGACAAGAGGCAGACACCAGGTGACCATCCGGAGAGAGAGGAAGAAAGCAGCTTCACAGACCCAGAGACAAAGCCACAGAGAGCGACTGCATAAATGTACAAGAGACTCAGGAAGTATTATAACCTTAAGGGACCAAACAGGATTAGAGTTACTATATTTAATATTAAAAAACAACTGTTGTAACTTTGCTCTTAACGAAGTTGGGACTGTTTTGTATTGGTACCAGCTTGTGCTGTGTGATTTGATCGCATTTGTATTGTAGAACACCTGGGCAAATTCATTCATAATATTCTGGTTGGAGTTGTCTAAATTGTTTTGAGAGAGAAAGACAACAGTAAAGTAAACCTTCTCTTAGATTTAGAATTGGCTTAGTGTTAGCATTGATGCCTCACAGGTCAGAGGACCCAGGTTCCATTGCAGTCTTGGGTATCTATGTAAAGTTTGAACATGCTCTCAGTGCCTGTGTGGGTTTCCTCCCACAGTCCAAAGTTACGTCATGCTAAATTGCTCTATAACATGTGCAGGCTAGGTGGATTAGCCATGTTAAATGTGGGCCTAACAGGGATAGTTTGGGGTAGAGGGTGGGGGGTCAGGTGTGGGTGCGATGCTCTTTCAAGGGTCAGTGCAAACTCACATGGGCTGAACGGCCTCTTTCTGCACTGTAGGGATTCTATGAGTAGCAATGAAAGGTCTTTTTTTTTAAATCCTTTTTCAAAACCTGTCTAATTAACGTAAGTTCCACTTTAATCCTCACATACAACTCAAATTACACTGATTAAATTAGAAATGCGGGTATGTCATGACAATTTTCTGAAGCAATTTGTGTTGTTTGTACAAGGAATCGAGGTCATTTACTTCTAGCATTAAGCTCCCATTAAAGTACAAGGCTCGTGTTTTTCAAACATACAGGAAATACCTCACTATTAAAGTATGCATGTACAGCGCCAATCCTATTCAACACACGTCTTACTGTGTTAACCTAAACTCTGTAAATGTATGGCCTATTTTCGAACATTAAACAATCCATTATACTACCTCATTAAAAAAAATGCAAAAAAGCACTATACACACATTTGCTAATTTGATGAGCTGGAAAACAGCATTAGGATATATAGTGCTTTGGAGCTGAAGTTTAGGCTTCTTTAATGCATTTAAGAATAAAATATGGGTGATAAATTTGATAACTACTGAAAAATGAGTGCAGTGATTGCATTGCGAGATTCACTCGTGTCCTATGATTACAACTGAGCACACAGCTCTTGAGCTGCCTGCTTAATTCAATGATTTCAGTGCTTAACCCTCATTAACCATTGACTGGTTGGATTCCGAGCAGAGGCCAATATCATAACTTGTTAACACCACTTAAATGAACCTTGCCCCTTTTAAAAACAGGAAATGCATTCTGCCTGAAGCTACTGCTAGCAGTTGTGTAGAAAGCAATCTGAATTTGGGAAACACCAACAGCAGAGCACTGGGAGAGGGTGGGTTTTCACAAGCTGCACTGAGCTTTTGATGGTGGAGGCAGAATGGAAGTGACATGGCCTATAGTTAGAGGATGCCAGCTATCACATGGTTAAAACAGTGCGGGAGGTAAACATAGCCATTGATATCAATGCTTGGTACAGGCACAGTCACCTCAGATGCAGAGCTGTAAGAATTTCAATGTCCTCACACAAGTGTTTAAACTCAGCAACACATCAGCTGTACCTTTTGTGCTTGTTCAACCATTTTAGGTGATGGTGAATTGTTTACCTCAATGTCCCTCCCCCTCCCCACACACACGTTCCCCATACCCTTTGAGTTCATTATCATCTAGGTATCCATTGACCTTGGTCTTGAAAACCCCCAATGTCTGAGTTCCACAGTCAATTCCAAAATTCTGAATGCAGACATTCCTCATCTCAATCCTAAATGGCTTTCCACTTATTCGGAGATGGTATCCCCTGCTTCGACACCTGCCTCCTCCAACCAGCCAGTGGAAAACATTCTTTCTGCATCTACTCTAACTAGGCTTTTAATGAAATTCTAACTTTTAGAAAATGAAGGCACAGTCTCATTTAAAGGATAGGCCTGTCATCCCAGGAGATTGCCTGGTGAAACTCCACTACATTCTCCAGACGGAAAATTTATCCTTCCTTAGCTAAAGGGATGAATACCACACAAGGCATAGGTTCTCTGAGGTTCTATATGATTGAACAAAGTCACCTTTAGTTCCGTGAACTCAGTGAATACAACTTTAAATACCTTGCCCTATTAAGCTGCAAGGGTAGAGCCTCTCACTAATTAGGAAGAGAGTGAGGACTGCAGGTGCTGGAGACCAGAGTTGAAAAATGTGGTGCTAGAAAACACAGCAGGCCAGGCAGCATCCGAGGAGCAGGAGCAGAAGAAAGGCTTATGCCCGAAACGTCGATTCTCCTGCTCCTCGGATGTTGCCTGGCCTGCTGTGTTTTCCTCTCACTAATTAATCATCCTGAACATTCATTCACACTAAAGGGGGGATGCGCAATAGTTAGACAATGATGCAGTGGTAATTTTACTGGACTAAGTCTGGAAAGCCAGGCTAATGCTCCAGAGATGGATTCAAATCACACCAATTCAACTGATCAAAAAATTTTGAAATGAAAATAGATCCAATAACAGTGACCATGAAAAAGTCATTGGTTCTTGTAATAAATCCATCTGGCTCACTAATTATCCTTTAGGGAGGGAAATGAGCTTTATAATTTAGACCCATAGCAATGTGATTGACTTAACTGCCCTCAAAAGGCATTTAGAGCTGGCCAAATACTGACATCGCCAGTGACACGCACATTTCATGAAAAAATTTAAAATAATATTTGCCAGTCAGGACTTTGCCTGATATTCATAGCTTCACCACGTCCTCACAGTATTAAAGCTGCTGCATGCCTCACACCTAGAACTCCCTACGCAGACATTCTACTTCACCATGAGAACCACACCAGCCAAATAGATGGGATCACACTCACTGGCACACTTCCATCTCTCCCACAGGACTTAAGCAAAGGAGTATAGGGAATCTTGAAGAGATGAAAGAGAGTGCACTGTGGTACCCATTAATAAGGGTATCATCAGAGATAAGTAAAGACAACAGTATTCTCAGTCCTATCCTTCCTTTTCATATCCTACCCCGCCCCCCAGCTTTGTCCCACACATATTGATTCACAAACTCCATACGGTGTTGCCATGTACTTCTTATTTCACCTCAACTCTACCTTATATTTTTCTACTTTCAGTAACCAGGAAATGCAATAAGATAACAATTGCAAACAGGCAATTGAGGAACCATGAGGCAGTGATGATTAAGACAAAAGTGGCTTTTACAATTGCTTCACAGGCCCAAACACTGAGGCTGCAAGTGATTCAGAGATCACCATGGATCCAGAGCTACGGTTAGTAGGACACTGAGTAAGAATGGTCTACAGGTAGAGACTAGCACTAGCGCAAGTTCAGAGGGTGAGAATTTGGGTCCATTTCTCATTGTAAAAGAACTTGGATGAAAAATTTGACAACAGTCTACAAAAGGTGGCTGTTCTGAAGGGTCACATAGCCCGAAACACACTGCTTTCTTTCCAGAGATGCTGCCAGACCTGAGTCTCTCCAGCAATTTCTGCTTGCATTTCTGATTTCTAGCATCTGCATTTGTCTTTTTCCCCCAAAAGGTGGTTGATAGGTATTGTGAAGGAGTAGGTCATTTTCAAGGTGTTTTCTGGATGACTACAATTTCAAGGTTTTTTTTTTAAGAAAAGGGAGCAGTCCCTAACAGGGATGAAACTAAAACAAGATTTTTCAAGAAAGTGCTATAATCTGGCACTCCTGTCCATATCATTAAAGATTAGATTAGATTACATTACAGTATGGAAACAGGCCCTTCGGCCCAACAAGTCCACACCGACCCGCCGAAGCGCAACCCACCCATACCCCTACATTTACCCCTATACCTAACACTACGGGCAATTTAGCATGGCCGATTCACCTGACCTGCACATCTTTGGACTGTGGGAGGAAACCGGAGCACCCGGAGGAAACCCACGCAGACACGGGGAGAACGTGCAAACTCCACACAGTCAGTCGCCTGAGTCGGGAATTGAACCCGGGTCTCTGGCGCTGCGAGGCAGCAGTGCTAACCACTGTGCCACCGTGCCGCCCGTAAACTTGTATGAATTCAGTTTGTGATCTTCAATTGCTAAGAATATGGATGATGATTGGGGCTTGGGGAGGGACAAATGTAAGACCAAATTTTAACCAACAGTCAGAACAGTATGCGACTGTGGTGAAGCTATGTACGCTAAGGAAAGAACCGGATGGTACAGCTGGTAAGGCTGGTTTTTTTGAGCAGAACCGAGGTTCTCCAGCAAGATGTGTTTTTCAGTGGACTTCCTACTTGTGCAACTTGGGATGATGTAATGCTGCTTGTAGCCAAGTGTTGTATGAATAAAAGTACTTGAAAATAAGCCCTTCCAAAACGTCGATTCTCCTTCTCCTTTGATGCTGCCTGACCTGCTGCGCTTTTCCATCAACACATTTTTAAGCTCTGATCTCCAGCATCTGCAGTCCTCACTTTCTCCTGAATAAAAGTACTGGCAGTACCTGGTGAAAGATCAGATTTTGAGGGACGTTGTGAGTAGTATTAATACATATAGGCTAAAGAGTCCACTTAGGATGATTAAAAGGTACCTTTATGGCTTCAGCTATGTAAAAATGTTAAATATTATTTTCTTCAATTGACAGTTTGCCAAAATTGTCCATTTTCTTTTCTGGTGAGAGTTGTTTGGACAGCTTAGTTCTTTCACATCATGACCACAGAGCAATATCATAATCTGTTATCAATATTAAAGAGCATAAAGGAGTCTGGCATCAGGCAGAGGTTTGCGTAAACTTCAAAGCGAACCCTTTCCATCATAGAAATGTCGAAGCATTTCATTTCCTCATTTGTGTAGCTAACCAAGAGGCAAGGTCTGACAGATGATGTCACAGGTTCCATTGTCAGAAAGAGTAACCACTCAACATCTGCATGTGGCACTGGGTGTAATGATGAGTAATGAGAAAAGCAATGAGATCATTCAACATACAAAAAAGAACAAAGAGAGGGATAAACTAAAAAAATCAGATGAAGAGAAAGCAAAAGCAAAAACAGGTAGAATAGAGTCAGAGTTATATAGCACAGAAACAGACCCATTAGCCCAAATCATCCATACTAACCAGATTTCCTAAACTAAACTAGTCTGATAAGCCAGCATCCCTCTAAACCTTTTCAACCAGTGTATCTGTCCAAACACGTTTTAACTGCTGTAATTGTACTTTCCTCCACTACTTTCTCTGGCAGCTTTTCCATATATGCACCACCTTGAGAGAGAAAAAACTGCCTCTTAGGTCTCATTTAAATTTTTCTCCTCTGACCTCAAACTTATGGTCATAATTTTGGACTTCCCTACCCTCGGCTATTCACCTTATACAGTCAGAGATGTACAGCTTCGGTCCAACCCGCCCATGCCAACCAGATATCCCAACCCAATCTAGTCCCATCTGCCAGCACCTGGCCCATATCCCTCCAAACCCTTCCTATTCATATACTCATCCAAATGCCTTTTAAATGCTGTAATTGTACCAGCCTCCACCACTTCCTCTGGCAGCTCATTTCATACATGTACCACCCTCCCCTTAGGTCTCTTATATCTTTCCCCTCTCACCCTAAACCTATGCCCTCTAGTTCTGGATTCCCTGGACCCCAGGGAAAAGACTTCGTCTATTTACCCTATCCATGCCTTTCATAATTTTGTAAACCTCTATAAGGTCACCCTTCAACCTCTGAATACTCTGACCAAAAAAGGAAAGCACACCAAACGCCTTCTTCACATCCTATCTACCTGCGACTCCACTTTCAAGGAGCTATGAACCTACACTCCAAGGTCTCTTTGTTCAGCCACACTCCTAGGACATTACCATTAAGTGTTTAAATCCTGCTAAGATTTGCTTTCCCAAAATGCAACACCTCTCATTTATCTGAATTAAACTCCATCTTCCACTCCTTGCCCCAGTGGCCTATCTGATCAAGATCCTATTGTAATCAGAGATAACCTTCTGCGCTGTCCACTAAACCTCCAATTTTGGTGTAATCTGCAAACTTAACTATACCTCTTATGCTCATATCCAAATCATCTATGCCTCTCCTGACTTTACAAACCCCTATAAGGTCACCTCTCAGCCTGCTATGCTCCAGGAAAAATAATCCCAACCTATTCAGCGTCTCCATATAATTCAAACATTCCAGTCTCAGTAACATCCTTTTAAATCTTTTTTGCACCTTTCCCAATTTAATAACACCCTTCTTACAGCAAGGCACAATGTAGTACTCCAAATGTGGCCTTAACAATGTCTTGTACAGCCATAACATGATGTCCCAACCTTGTACTCAATGCTCTGACCAATGAAGGAAAGCATGCCAAATGCTGCCTTCACCACCCTGTCTACCTGTGAAACCACTTTGAGGTACCTGCACCCTAAGTCTCTCTATTCGACAACACTCATCAGGTCCTAACATTAACTATAAGTCCTGCCCTGGTTTGTGTTACCAAGATGCAACACTTCACATTTATCTGAATTAAATATCATCTGCAATTCCTTGGCCCACTAGCCCTGTTGATCAAGATCCTGTTGTGCTCTTAGATAACCTTCTTCACTGTCCACTATATGACCAATTGTGGTGTCATCCACAATCTTATTAACCAAGCCTCCTATATTCTAATTCAAATTGTTGATATATGAGTTTTAAAAAAAACACCTCACACCAATCCTTGTGGCACACTGATGATCACAGGCATCCAGTCTGAACAACACCCTCTGTCTCCTACCTTCAAGCCAATTTTGTATCCAATTGGCTGAGTCTCCCTGAATTCCATTTGATTAACTATACTAACCAGTCTACCAAGCAAACCTTATTAAAGGCCTTGCTAATGTCCATGTTGGCAATGTCTACCACTTACCTTTATCTATCATCTTGGTCATCTCTGCAAAAAACTCAAAATCAAGGTCATGAGACAGAATTTCCAAAGCACAAAGCCATGTAGACTATCCCTAATCAGTCCTTACTTTTCCAAATGCATGTAGGTCTGCTCTCTCAGAAACCACTCCAACAACTTATCTACCACTGATATAAGGCTCGCTGGTCTGTAGTTCCCTGGCTTTTCTTTACAGCCTTTCTTAAATAACGGCACAATGTTAACCACCCTCCAGTCTTCCGTCACCTCACCCATGGCTTTTGATACAAACATCTCTGCTAAGGACATACCACAATGTTCTGGGATACACTTGATCAGGTCCCAGGAATTTATCTACCTTTATGCATTAAGATTTCCAGCACCTCTTTTTCTGCAATGTGGTCTCTTTTCAAAATACATCACTATTTATTTGCTCGAGTTCACTAGCTTCCATACCTTTCTCCATAGCAAATACTGATGCAAAATATTTGTTAAGGATCTCACCCGCCTCCTGTGGTTCCACACATAGAAAACCTTATTGATCTTTAAAGGGCCCTATTCTGTCTCTAGTTACTCTTTTGCCCTTAATATACTTGCAGAATCTTTGAATTTTTCTTTACCTTATCTGCCAAAACTATCTCCTTTTTGTCCTTCTGATTCCCTCAAGTGTATTCCTATACCCTCTATACCAAGAGATTCACTTGAAACCAGTTGTCTGTAGCTGACATATGCTTCCTTTTTCTTGACCAGAGCCTCAATATCTCCAGTCAGTGTTCTCTACTCCTGCCAGCCCTGCCCTTCACACTAAAGCAGGAACATGTTGCCCCTGAACTCTCATTAACATGCTTTTGAAAGCCTCCCAATTGCCAGAAATTCCTTCACTTGTGAACAATCTCTCAAGTTAACTTTGGAAATTTCCTATCGAAAATGATAAAAACTGGCCTTGCCACAATTTAGAAATTTAACTTGTGACAATCCTTTTCCATAAATGTTTTAAACTAATAGAATTATAGTGAATGGTCCTGAAGCGTTCCCCCACTAATACGTCAGTCACTTGCCCTGCCTCATTTCTCAACAGGAGGTAGAGTTCTACCCTTCTCTCATAGGTTAATCAACACATTGATTGAGAAAGTTCTCTTGAACACAAATGCTCACACATCCAAGCACTTAACATTATGACTAGTGTACATTTGGAAAGTTAAAATCCCCTATTATCACAACTCTTATTATTCTTACAGCTATCTGTGATCTCTCTATATATTTGCTCCTCGATTTCTTGCTGACTACTGGGGACACCTACAGTACAATCCCAAAGTGATCATCCCCTTATTTCTCAGTTCCACTCTTCACTAAATGATCCCCTAGGAATCTCTCCCCAAGTACTGCTGTGATGTCTTCCCCAATCAAAAATGCTGCTATACCTCCTCTAATCTTCCCTTCTATTCTTCTTACAGCATTTATACCTCGGAACATTGAACTGTCAATCCGGTCCCTCCCTCAGCCATGTTTCTGCAAGAGCGATGATGTCCCAGTCCCATGTTCCCATCCATGCCCTGGGTTAATATGCCTTGCCTGTCAGGCCTCTTGTGTTAAAATAAATGCATTTTAATTCATCAGTCTTCCTTTGTTCTCTACTGTGCTCTTCCCTGCCTGGTCTATTTTACTTGCTCTCTAATTGCTGTACCAGCCTCAACCCTCTCTCATCTCACGACTGCCTAGAATCCCAACCCCACCACTAGTCTAGTTTAAACAATATCTAAAAACTGGACCCCCTGGGACAGAGACCAGACTTTGAATATCCAACCTCAACATGACCAGACGCCATTTCAGAAATATTACTAAATTGATTTGTTTTGTTTTCTTTACGAATAACATGGTTGAAGTTAGCCTCAAAGTAACCTAATATATGACAACAAGCCAATACCAGCCTTTCAGCATGGCTGCTTCTGTTCAAGAATTAGCAAGCATTTTCCGAGCAGACAAAAAAGTGTGTCATGGCTCAGACAATAACGTTCTTTATCACAACATGCCTAGTTTTCAGACAGCTGGGTTTTGGCTTTTGTACCTGTATAAAGAGGAGGAGAAAAGGCAAACATTGCCAAATACAATTGCAAGTCACAATTCAGTCTTTGTAAACTGCCCGATGTGAGCAGCTGGTGAACACTAATCAATTAAAGTGGTGATTTGGAGGCAATGTCATTCAAAGATCTGGACTGATAGTCTGGGGACACAGGTTCGAATCCCACCTTTGGAGATGGTGGAACTTTAATAAATCTGTAATATGACATGAAGCCAAAAATACATTCTACCTATCAAACAAATGAATATCATGACATATGAACATTAGTGCCAGTACTACGCTGTGTATAGAAGGCATACATCCCAAAGACTGGTAATTGCATTCTTCAGCATATACTTGCGGCTTTTCACATCAAATAAGGTATTGACCACAAAGTACTAGCTTGCAAAACTCTGAGCTGTGTCTAATGTTAGATGAGATTTCATTATTTGACATTTGCTGAAGCAGAAATAAAATAGTAACCAAAAATATTTTTAAGGGACAGGAGACCTATTTGACCAAATAAACTGACTTAAAGATGGAAGGAACAAATTTTAAAAGTTAAAGGACAAAAAAGCAACAAATTAAAGACTAGACCCTGTTGCACCTGATACAAAAGCTCAAGAAAAAGTAACAAAATAGATAGGGCTACAAAAAGAGCATGAAAAGAACATTTCAAGGGACATTAAAATTAATGCAAGAGATTTCGACAATTATATTGAAAAAGAGTGGGTGTTCAGTAGCAATATGATTGCCTTGGAACGGATAATAGCGTGCTGTAATGAAAGGAATGAAATGGCAGAGATGTCAAATAATTACACTGCATCAGTGAGAGAAGGTCACCATGAAATAATTCCCAAAGAAAACAGTATTGAATCAGGAAGAAAGTCTCAACAAAATTATTTAAACCAAAGCAATAGTGATGTAGAATACAACATAACTAAAAAGTGACAAACCCCAGACTGAATGCTTTCTGCCCCAGTGTTTAGACAATATGGACACAAACATTGCATACGCCCAAACTACAATCCTCCAAAATTCTCATTTTAGAAACCATTTCTGTATATTGGAAATAACACATCATTCCACTACTTGAGAGCAATGAGGGAATTATAGACCAGTTAGACTAACATCTGTCATCAGGAAATTAGTGAAGTCTATAATTAAGGATAGGGTGATTGAACATCGTTAACATTTACAGTTGATCAGAGACCCAGCATGAATTGTCACAACTGATAAACTTGATTGAATTAGTGCACAGAGGGAAGTCTATATATGTTATTTACATAGTCATTCAGAAGGAATATAATAAAACTTCTAAAATTGAAGCTAAGGGAACTACAGACATATTATTGATTTGGTTGGGATGTTACCTGACGAGTAAGACAGACAGCAGGGAAAAAGGGCATGCCCTCTAATGGCAGGATGCCATTAGCAGAGTTCAGAATTCATTTTTGTTGGAGTGAGCTATTCATTGACAACTTCAAATGACAGGAGAGAAAGCCATTACTACACATTTCACTTTGACACAATGATAAAATGTATTATATAGCAGCATTCTGCCATGCGTGGCTCAATTTCTTTTAATGTGCATGCATACATTCCATCTGGAGCAGTGTCACATCCTCTCTTTAATAAGTTCAATGATCACCACCATTTCTGTGTCAAACGTCTTTACATCATTTCGATTGCTTTTTCTGAAGTCACATTCACTATGTTTGCATTCTTGGTAAATACGGAGAGTAATTCAACATTTCATTACCCATTTATGTTACCTAATGCATGGTTTGTAGCCTGCCCCAACTTTATTTTTCTTTTCCTTTTTTTTAAAAATGTCCCACATTATTTTGTTAGGTCTTTTGATAATTGCGCAGTACCTTTGTGCTTTCTCAGTTTTTAACTCTTCTTTCATACGATTTTTATATTTGTTTTTGTGTTCCTCCATCCTACTTAGGAGTAAGGATTTTTTTCTGGATTATGCCCATATATCTTATTTCATCCTTCCACTGTGTTATTTCTTGTGAAGGAAAAAAGTTTCTTCTAAATTTGACCAATTACAGATTTAAATATTTCCAAATATTGCCAGCCTCAGTCTTCTTTAGATCCATTCTTACTCTTCAAAAGAATATCTTCTACAATTTGGTATTTGGGAAAAGCACATGTAGAGAAATTATATGACTTAAGGATGGCCTAGGCGGTCCCCAATGCTTACTTCTCTTGCTTGTTCTGGTGTGTTTTCCATTATAGATCCAGAACTAAACTTCTCTTTGGGCTTCTCAAATCTAGATAAGAACCTTGTACAAGCTATAAAACTACATTTCATTTCCCAACTGTACAAGGTGGTGGTTTTTAAGTCTTATATAGTATTTAAAAATATGCTTCCTTCTGTTCATACAATTAAGAGTAAACAGATTTAATAATAGCAGTCATTTTGTTTGACAAAAAAGTTGTTAGCTAGTCAAATATAGAACCCTGAAACACTGTGCCTGTGTACACACACACACACACACATCTGATAAGACCTCACACATCAACATATTTAAAACAAAAAGATAAAGTCTTTTGAAAATAAGCAAAACCATTTCAAGGGATGATCTAGGCCAGGAGTGGCCCTGCACCTTGGATGTCTGTTCCCTGGTAACTAAATGGGATGATGTGATTGAGTGAGCTTTTGGTATTAAGTATCCAGAAGTGCCCAAATTTAAGTGTAATAATAGGTGACCAAAAATGGGGGGGATAATAAAACAAAACACAAGGCTCTTTATAGTATCTCAACAGTCTGAAAAGGCCTAAAAAAGACCGTCATAGCAGCTGCAGAAATCAGGCCATTCTACTTGTTGATCCAGTATTGGTCTACCTTCCCACCTGTCACAGATTATATGTCAACCATGTCTATTCTGATTAGATGTTGCATTTATAAACTGTAACTTTTCAAAAGGTACTTCAACTGCTACTGCTCCAACCAGCCCTCTAACTCCACTGCTTTTTTAGGTAATTTGTGAACTCACACTAAAACTTACTCAGACTCATTTTTTCCCCACTGAGAGTGAGTGAGTACTAAAGTCAGCCATGCATATTATTCAATTGATCTTATTTCACAGATTTGCCAACATATTTCTTCCACCACTTTGTTCCACTATTAGATAGTCTGAAGGGTAGGCCAATGACCATTACTTTTCCATCCTTTGCATCAGGGAGGAGAAAGTGAGGACTGCAAAAATGTGTTGCTGGAAAAGTGCAGCAGGTCAGGCAGCATCCAAGGAGCAGGAGAATCGACGTTTCGGGCATAAGCCCTTCTTCAGGAATGAGGAAGGTGTGCCAAGCAGGCTAAGATAAAAAGGTAGGGAGGAGG
>NC_057716.1:11833409-11893108 GCF_004010195.1 Chiloscyllium plagiosum | reverse complement strand
GAACGCTGATAGGGGAGGGGAGGGAAATATACCCTTGGTGAGGGGGGTCTGTTTGGAGGTGGCAGAAATGATGAAGGATGATACGATGTATGTGGAGGTTAGTGAGGTGGTCGGTGAGGACCAGTGGGGTTCTGTCCTGATGGCGATTGGAGGGGCGGGGTTCAAGGGCGGAGGAGCGGGAAGTGGATGAGATGCGGTGGAGAGCATCGCCTGAGGGGAAATTGCGGTCTTTGAAGGAGGCTATCTGGGTTGTTCAGTATTGGAATTGGTCCTCCTAGGAGCAGATGCGGCGAGGCGAAGGAATTGAGAATACAGGATGGCGTTTTTACAGGGGGCAGGGTGGGAGGAGGTATAATCTAGGTAGCTGTAATCTAGGTAGCTGTGGGAGTCAGTCGGTTTATAGTAAATGTCCGTGTTGATTTGGTTGCCTGAGATAGAAATGGAGAGGTCTAGGAAGAGGGAGGGAGGAGTCGGAGACGGTCCAGGTAAATTTGAGGCTACACTGGCACCACCCCCCAACCTTTTCTTCCGCTACATCCATGACTGTATCGGCGCTACCTCGTGCTCCCATGAGGAGGTTGAACAGTTCATCCACTTTACTAACACCTTCCACCCCGACCTCAAATTTACCTGGACCGTCTCTGTGAAAATATGAAGTATTTAAAATAATGTAATTGGCAGAAGGACTTCAAAATATTTAAAATGAAAACTTACATAGAAATATTTATTTTTTTCTAAAATCCAGACTCTATCAAATTTCCAAAGAGGAAAAAGTACTACAGCAGCTATAAATTGGATTTATTACTTAAGAAGTGTTACATTCCACAATGGAACTATAAATTGAAGTAAAGTACAAAAGTATCCCTTTAGCAATTTAAGCATTTTACAAGGAAGAGTTTTCCCCCCTCTCAGGGCACTACCCTGTTCACATATTACAAAAGCAGCGCTCAAAATGCCAAAACTCAGATCCAGGAAGATCAATTGCCTTGTCTCAGAGAGTATGGCTTTGCTCCATCATAAGCACTTCTAATTTATTATTCTATATATCACAAACATGAGAAGCAGTGACACTGTTATCCTACTAACAAATTCGATCCCAAATTAAACTAAGAGCTGTATTCAATGCCCTCCTCCTTCATCTCTTCCTCACCTCCAAGTGAATTAGTTTCATGAGCCCTTAGCAGAATAAGTCAAGTTCAAGGGTGCTTTGCTTTCGAATCCTGTTCAGCAATATCTTGTTAAAAAATGAAATCAACAGACTTGAAGAAGCAGTGGATAAGTAGCAGCAGATTGGGGAAGCGTATCATAGAACAAGTAAAATATATTTCGCTAATTTAGCCTCCAGCAAGATTCATGTGGGACAATTTACAGTTTGAGTGCGAGCAGAATAGTACCAGATGAGGATTATATAATTTCTTTTTTTGTTGACTTCAACTGAATGAAAACTTAAACAGTGCTTATAACATGCAGCCAATCCACAATGGATAGTTTTAGGCTTATGTCCAATTGTAAACTCCTCACACTGTTCTTCTCTGCTATCAGTAAGAACAGAGAGGCACATCTCATGTGGACCAAAATTGTCAATTTGACTTCTATCAACACTGAGCTAAGCGACAGGGAGGAAAACTAGGATCCATTAGCTGGGCTATAATGATCCATTTGTTCTTCCTTACTTACTTTTTAAGGAAGAAATCAAATATTGGTGCAATACACATATTAATCTATGATGCCAACACAATTAAATTAGTATTGTAATGGAATATTCTTTTTAATAGTAGGTTCAACACAGTGGATAATGTTTGGTTATCCCATAAACATGTGTTCAAAATGGCTAAATAACATTATATGAGCTTAATGTTGCAATGCTATAATGAGGATTATTATTTCATTGATTTTTTTTTATAAAACCAACAGGTGACACAGTACTTAAAAGAATAAAACACCACAGTTCAATGCAGTAATCTTTCTCAGCTACCTTTTGCTTTTCAACTTCACAATGTTTTCAATTTAGTATTTGCTGGTGTCTTAGTTACAAATTATAATTAAATAAATAAATATTTTAATCAGTTGGAATGTCTGCCATTACAATCATCAATACGTGATAAAACACATTGAAGAAGGTAGAGCAGTGGATGTGGTGTATATCGATTTTAATAAGACATTTGATAAGGTTCCCCACGGTAGACTGATTCAGAAAATAAGGAGGCATGGGTTACAGGGAAATTTGGCTGTCTGGATACAAAGTTGGTTGGCCCATAGAAGACAGAGGGTGGTAGTAGATGGAAAGCATTCAGTCTGGAGCTCTGTGACCAGTGGTGTCTGCAGGGATCTGTTCTGGGACCTCTGCTCTGTGATTTGTATAAACAACTTGGATGAGGAAGTGGAAGGATGGGTTTGTAAATTTGCCAATGACACAAACGTTAGAGGAGTGGTGGATAATGTGGAAGGCTGTTGTAGATTGCAATGGGATATTGACAGAATGCAGAGCTGGGCTGATAAGCAGCAAATAAAGTTCAACCTGGGAAAGTGTAAAGGGATTCATTTTGGAAGGTTGAATTTGAATGCAGAATACAGGGTTAAAGGCAGGATTCTTGGCAGTGTAGAGGAACAGAAGGATCTTTATGTCCACATTCATTGATCCCTCAAAGTTGCCACCCAGGTTGATAGGGTAGTTAAGAAGGCGTATGGCGTGTTGGCTTTCATGAGCAGTGGGATTGAGTTTAAGAGCCACGAGGTTATGCTGCACTCTATAAAGCCCTGGTTAGACCACACTTGGAATATGGTCTTCAGTTCTGGTCGCCTCATTATTGGAAGGAAGCTTTAGAGAGGGTGCAGAGGGGATTTACCAGGATGCTACCTAGACTGGAGGACGTGTCTTACGAAGAAAGGTTGAGTGAGCTAGAGCAAAGAAGGGTGAGAGGTGACTTGATAGAGGTGCACAAAATGACGAGGGGCAAAGATAGAGTGGATAGCGAGAGACTTTTTTCCCCATGATGGAAATGGCTATCACGAGGGGACATAATTTTAAAGTGATTGGACGAAGGTCTAGGGGAGATGTCAGAGGTAGGTTCTTTACACAGAGTGATGGGTGTGTGGAATGCACTGCCAGCAGTAGTAGTAGAGTCAGATACGTTAGGGACATTTAAACAACTCTTGGATAAGCACATGGATGATAGTAAAATGAAGGGTATGTATATCAGTTTGATCTTAGATTAGGATAAAAGGTTAGCACAACATCAGGGTTGAGGGCTTGTACTGTTCAATGATCTATTAATATATACAGAGATTATTCAAATATTTGCACTTTACCTTGTGTAAGACACTTTTTTTTAAACCAGGTGCAAAATTTGGCTAAATTGGATGAAATAATTTTATGACTGTGGGGATTGGGACCAAGCTGACCTTGTTAACTACAATATTGTTAACCTGGTCCAATCAGGAAAGCTTGGCTGACCAAGAGAATCTCCTCAGTTGAACATGGACTCCAAGCCTGTGTACTAATAAATAAGAGGGTGACATGGTGTCTGTGCAGTTATTTCAACGATAATGGAGTCAAATGTCACAAGCGATCTACATTTTAGCCAAACGTATTCAGCATTTGATCCTACAGCAATATGCATATTTTACCCTACAAAATTTAAGTTTCAAAGTAGCAGCAATAGACTTGAACAAACTAGTGTGCAAGTCTTGTACTCATACCTAGGATGAAAATAAATGTTAAAAATTGTAGAAATAAATTCAGAAGTTACATTTCAAGCAGACAAAAGGCAATGTAAATTTAATCTGTAAAACAATTAAGAACAGGGTGGAGGTATTGAGAACATTCAAATAGAACTAGCAAATAGCCATAAATCTCATGTTAAACAGAGAGGACTATATTGCAAAAAAATTAAGATGGCCTAGAAGGATTTGTGCAAACAAGTATTATCTTATGGTAGAATCTGTCTAATCTACTATTTACATTGCTTCTTTCCACCTATCCTGTATTAAGTATACTGAAAAATGTAATTAAAAATTTACTTACCAAGGAATGCGCAGGACAGAAAAGCTTAAAATCACACACTTTCCAAAGTTTAAAAAATTCTATGCAAAACCTCTTTCATTTATACCTCTAACCAGAAACTCTGAACTTTTGCACAACACCCTGCCTCCACTATTTCAGAAACTGCACAAGATTAATCTCACAAAGTAATGAATACCTCAATACGCAATTCAATATCCTCAGAAAAATGCCATCAACTTACTGTCATTTTAAGAAAACAATGATCTTCCTGGACATTTGCTCCTCTACCTTTCTTCTCCTTAAGGACATGTTCCATTCTAGCAGTACAAATGAGTATAGCTACACCATCTTTTCTTTTTGTATCCTTGGGTACAATGAATGAATATTGCTCCTGCTATCTGTCAAAAGTTGACAACTTACCTTTTTTATTACGATGAATTTCAAGTTAAAGAGTATTGCAATTAATTGTTAAATGAAGAATTTTCAAAACTGAAATTATATGTAGATATCCTTTTAATGCCATAGAGTTAATTTGTACATTAATGATGCTATGGTAATAACTTCAGGTGCAGCGATGTAGATTTTCCACATTTATTTTCAACTAAATTTTCCATCGAGTTTCCTAAGGTGGTGTCCTAGGCCCATGCTTCTTGACCTGCTTTGACCTTCCCAAGTTCAGAATTAGGGACATTTACTGATGAGTGCGTAGAATCCACTGCCAGTCACAACCTTCACATACTGAAGGAGTCTATGCCTATATGCAACAATACCTGGAAAACATCCAGGCTTGGGATGGCAATTAAGTGACACCTGCACCACAAAAGTGCCAGGAAATTATCACCAACAAGGGGGAAACTCACCAGCTCCTTTTTACATTCACCTGCATCACCATTGCTGAATTCACCCAAAATCAACATCCCAGTGTTTACTACTGACCAGAAACTTAACTGGTTCACCAGACTTGATTCCAGGATGGGATGCTTATCCAATGAAGTGAGACTGGGCAAACAGGGCCAATACTATGCTGGGTTTTGAAGAATATGAGGTGATCCCATTGAAACATGCACAAGACATGATGATGATAATGGGGTAAATGTGGGTAAGCTGCTCCCCCTGATGGGGAGACTAGGAGCAAGAGGCACAATTTAAAAACAGGGTGTGGGGGGGGGCGCACTTTGGGGGGTACAAGATTAGGACATTGTTTTTGTAACTCAGAGTTGTGAACCTTTATTCTTCTCTACCACAGAGGCTAGTCTGTGTTTGTGGTCAAGATTGGCAAATTTCTGATTACCAATGACGTACAGGTTCATGGAGATGGAGTAAACAAAAATGGCATTGTTGTGCTTTATCAGCCATGATCACTTTGAATGGTGGGCCAGGTTCAATGGGTTGAATGGTTTAATCTTGTCCTTACGTTCATGACTGGAGCAGCCACGTACACAAAGAACTGATGAGAAGCTAGGAATTCTGCAGCACCTCCTGATACCCAAAGCCTGTCCAGCAACAAGGCACAAGTTAGGAGCATGGCACAATGCTCTGTACTTCCACATACAGGTGCAACTCTAATAACATTCAGGAAGCTTGATGTTACTAGGACAAAGCAGCCTGCTTGATTAACATTTCACCTATCGCCTCAAACATCCCTTCTTTCAATTGTTGCTGCATACTGGCATTTCGGATATTCCTCAAGGTTCGTTTAACAACAGTTTTGAAACCAATGCACCCTATCATAAGAATGGCAGCCGGTGCACAACCACCATTGGCAAGTTCTCCTTCTAATCACAAATCACCTTGCCTTGGAACTGCATCACAATTCCTTCATAATCATGGGGTCAACATCTTTGATTGCCTTTTCAAAACAACAATTATGTTTTGATGAAAGGTGTGTGTGCGCGTGTGTGTTAGTTACACACAAATACATTTTAAGATCATTTCTAAGAGTTTGCCCTTCAAACTAGTGGCATATGGGTGGTGGTTACTTCTGTAAAGGGTTTAAAACTAAACAAGGTCAGAGTTCCCTTCCAGAACTGTGACTAATCCAGTGCATGTTTGAAATCAGGCAATTACAGAATCCTTGAGGTAAGAAAGATTGTTGGTACTTTGGAGTTTAAAGCAAGTAAAGTAAATAGTGAAAGGCATTAGGTTACTTTTGGTTTAAATAAGTCAATGACTGATTTTCTCTTAGAAACCCCAGAGACTGAAAGCTTCTAGGGCAGTTTTTGGAGGAGACTGGACATGGGATAGAAGCAAATATAGTTTCTCTTCTAGAAAGGAGTGTTCAGGACGAGCATTGGTATCCTGGTGTAAACAGTTAGCTTGTGAAGACCAGGAGTGTTCAGTTAGAAACTCGCAGATTATTAAGACAGAGAAAGTCTCAGCCTTCACTTAAGTATTCATAAAGACTTCACAATTCACAGAACAGAGTACTGCATGGTTAAGAATTAAGTCTGTGCTAAGTATTTGATATACAGAGGGTAGTTCTTCTAAATTTGGATTGCTGTGATATGAGTTTGTTGGAGAATAGAGGAGATTTGTCTTGCCTTCAGATCAAAGTAAACAAGTGTATGGCACAATTTCATGATGAGCAGCAGGTTCTCATTCTGGTCAATATTCCTCTTAAACACAAAAAACTGCTCAATTATCTCACTTGCTATTTGAGAGATCTTGCAGTGCACAAATTGGCTTCTGAATTACAATAATCGTAACATTTATGTCAGAAAGAAAACTAATCATATCTGATTTGGAGATGTCAGTGTTGGACTGGGTGTACAAAAGTTCAAAATCACAACACCAGGTTATAGACCAACAGGTTTAATTGGAAGCACACTAGCTTTCGGAGCGCCGCTCCTTCATCAGGTGATAGCTAGAGTGCTTCCAATTAAACCTACAACCACCTGATGAAGGAGCGCCGCTCCAAAAGCTAGTGTGCTTCCAATTAAACCTGTTGGAATATCATCTGGTGTTGTGTGATTACTAACTTAATCAGATCTGAAATATTTTCAGATACAAGAGATAATTTGTGGCACTATTAACAGGTTATTTTTTTTTCCCCCAATTTAAAAGGAATGTGAGATAAAAGCAAGTTTGAAGAAGCAATGCCAAAGTAATATTGATAAAATTACAGTGACAAGAGAAATCATAGAAGCAGGTAGCAGACAGATGTTGGAAATAAGGGTAAACTGATAAAGATCACATCAGACAAAGGTTTTTACTACAGACTGTCCAAGAATGCAAATACCAGAATAGAATGTGCAAATAAAAATGCAATATCCAAGTCTTGGACAGATGTAAGCTTTGTGGAAAGCTCAGAACTGCTCCAAGAGAAAAGAGACACTTGGCACATGCGATAAGAACTGGCTGTGTGAATACAGCTTAGCTTTAGAAAATGGTGGAACAAAGATCAACTAATGAAAAAGGGATAGAGACAAGATTAGTAGAAGCTACTAGTTGAACCTTATCTCATTTACATAATGCAATTATATTATAAAGCCAAATTTAGATCGTAAAACAACACTTTCAGGAAAATATCACATTCATGATTATGACTATAAAGCCATATAGTGAGGTTCCTGGGGATCACATTGATTGACAATTCCATAAAGTTTTAGAATCATTACATTACAACACAAAAACTTACTGATAAGTTGTGAGAATGATTTGTGACCTGCCTGGTGCAACAGTGGCCTATAAGCCAAATGCAAGCCATTCTGTCCTTTCATATAGCGGGCAATGAAGTCAGGACCGTCAGCTCACTTTTTAACATTCAGGCATCTTGATTGATGTTGCGAGAGCCAACAATTGACAAGCATCAGTTCCAGTCCTCCAGTTTAATTTGCTGACTTCTGCTCCCATTTCAGTGCAGATGTAACACAGACATTTGCACTTTGAATTTTGAAGTTTTGGCCACGTGACCAAATCTCACACCTCAGCTACAAATAGCAGATGGCTATGTATTAACATTTAAAACAGGGATTTCCTCTGCTTAATACCACTAGGCTTCAAACAGCTGACAAGACATGGAGAATACTAAATCTAGCATGCCACAATCTGTTCTGCACTAAGCCTCCACTTTGAGAGTAATAACTATAACCAGCTAATGTCTGTTTCCTCCATGTTTCAGTTTAAAGACAGCCAGATGGTTCAAGCATTTTTACAAAGGGCTGTGTTAAGTTCTCTTGGTCACTTTCTTCGAACAGATAGAAGAAATAAGAGATTGGGTATTATACCCTTCTTTAAGCCTAAAGGAAGGGTGTTTAATAAGAAATGTGTAAACCTAAAAGGGAAGAATCAAACCCACAGTGTAGCACTTCAGGGAAGGATAAGCGTGGCAGGAAGAAACAACAGGTTTTATGGTGATGTTGCATTGGTGTGAATACTCAATCAGGAAAAATTGACAAACAGCTTAATTTAAAAAGGGTGTGAAGTCAGAATCTTTAAATTAAATAAAGGTGATTACAAGGAAATGATGGCTGCATTGACAAAGGGTTTGGAAAAATATGTTGAAGGCTGAGACAGTAGACAGCTATAGAAGACATTCAAGATATTTGATTAACACCCAAGGAAAAAAAAATATATTGCTGATAAAGATATTTTGTCAAAATTTTACGTCATGCACCTCATCAGGACAATACACAAGAATACTAATTTAAATGGCAAACCAACATGTATAATATGCAAGAAGAATGCTGACTGGTTAGCAAGTGGACTCTGGTTGGTAGAAAGGTTGCCATGAGAATTTTATTAATTGCCAAGCTTTGGTTAAATTTTAAACCAGGCAGGTTGACTGACTAGTCAAAGCTCCACATTTACAAGTAAACCAGCAAATGGCTGTCACCTAACTTGTTAAGTTGAAACAAGTACAGTGCATGTATATGCTCTGTCTGCAAAGAACAGGGCCTTGTGAATTAATATATGTAGCTACCAGGACATAACTGTCAGCCATACTGCAAAAATTATATTCAATTGGGAAGGAATACATCAAGAAGCCTTTTTTCCCTTTATCCACACTTTTGTTAAAGAACTCAAATGAATTTATCCAAAATTTATATTTGATAAACAATTTGACTCTACCTGATTGAAGAGACTAGATAGAAACAAATAATGGAAACTAACTTTCAATTCTGAAATTCTGCCTGCTATTGCGGGACTTGAATCCCTGCACCCAAAATATTAACCATGTTCTGGATTACTAGCCCAGTGACATTATCATTACAGCACTATCTCCTTAGTTTAATAAATTGGTTTTAGACATTTCTCACCGCCAAGCTGAAATTTTATCGTGCCGTTATTGCTCTCACCTAGAAGATACATTAAAATATTATTTAGTCCTGTCACATTATATATTACTGGATCTAAAATAACCTTGACCCTGATGCTCCCAGACTCTATTATTCCACAAAACAATCCTGTTTACATTCTATAAATGCATCCTCAAAGCTTTCATTGACAGCTTGAACAGCTTAATGTAAGATTAAAATCACCCATGATATTTCTTGATTTATATTCTGTTTACTGTTTATCTATTGTTAAAAAGGGACCAATAAACGACTCTCAATAGTGATTTATTTCATTTGCCATTCTTTATGTACACCAAAATTGATATTACTACTTGCTTTTCTGAGCCAAGATAATTTCTCAAGCCTATGTTGACATCATCTTTTGTTAACAGAGCTACTCCACCTCCATTTCCAAATGTCAAATATCCTTAAATGTCACATCCCTGCCTTGGGCATTTGCAATCATGTTTCTTTCATGGTTATATCAATACATTTAATTCTATATTTGTGCTATGAATTCATTCATTTTTTAAAAAATATTGCATTGAGAGAAAGTGCCTTTAATACTGGGCAGCCCAGTGGCTCAGTGGTTAGCACTGCTGCTTCACAGCACCAGGATCCCAGTTTTGATTCTAGCTTCAACTGTCTGTGTGGAGTTTGCACATTCTCCCAGAGTCTGCGTGAATTTCTTCCGGGTACTCCGGTTTCCTCCCACAGTCCAAAGATGTGCAGGTCAGGTGAATTGGCAATGCTAAATTGCCCATAGTGTTAGGTGCATTAGTCAGAGGGAAATGGGTCTGGGTGGGTTGCTCTTCGGACGGTCAGTGTGGACTTGTTGTGCTGAAGGGCCTGTTTCCACACTGTAGGGAATCTAATTTTATAGTTTTAATATGTTTTGCTATTCTGCTCCTATTTGCTCATGTGCTTATGATTGTAGGCTTTGTCCCTTCCTGTTCTTAATCCTTGCAACGGTCAGACAATACAGCATTTGGAATTCTTCTTGTGCGCTGCAAAGATCAGCATCTATCCTAAGTATGTAATCTTCTGCTACTACTACATTCCTGTTTACTTTTCCTCTATTTTAAGGCCTGGTGTACCACAGTACTGTCATCACTTTGCTCATCATCCCTATCATCACTTTGATCATCCCTGTAACTGCTGCCCTTTCCACACAAATGGAAAGAACCTCAAAATTGTTGAAGTGCAATGCCAAGGTTCCTTTAGTGATACTTTCTAAATCCCCACGGTGGCTTCATACAAAGTCACATGCTCCTGTCCCTAACCATGGAGTAAATCTGATGTACCTAACATAAAGGGCTTTGACTGTCTCGTGATCCCTGATACTTCGCTGCTCAGACTTCAGTTTATCAACTCTGAGTCAATGTTCCTTGAGTTGTTGACATTAACTGCAGGCATAATTGCTGCAGATTACATTGGTGTCCATCAGCTCCCAAATGAGACAGCCAGAACACAAAATTGACCTGCCTTTTCTTTTGTATTTTGTTCTACTATGGTTGCAAATTTAGAAATACTGTTCAATAAAAACAAGTACTTACAATCAACAAGTTAGACTGTAAGAATACCATACTAATATCTGGTAACACTTGGAGACAGATAGGAGAAAGATAATCTTTGGAGAAAGATAGGAGGCTCAAGACTCACTGGCCTACTTATCTAGTTACTGCTTCTGTTCTCAGGTCTTGTTGGCTTTCACTTCCTCTTGGAGATGTTTTGTAGAAGACCAATATAGTATCTTTTTCCCCACATCTTGAATGCCCTCACTCACATTTCCAATTCAGTACTATGTCAAACTGGTCTCTGTGCTACTTTCTCTGTTAGTGAGCAAAAACCTCCTTTATTTATACTGGCTGAAGTACCCACAATCTAATTTCAGGCTCTGCTGGCTTAGACACTGGTTCTAACTAGCTAGCTAATTCACTGTTCGGCTAGAAGAAACGACGAGTTGGATACTGAAGTTAATTTAACTTTTTTTAAAAATTATCAAACAGTTGAGACACTTAATCTTCAGTTCACTATACTGTCCGGCAATATTCCATTGAGTTGGCTAATTGGAAGGTATTAAACATAGCCCTGCTATTGTTAGTAAGAGGGGAAAGGAAAATTGATAATTGTAGGCCAATTAGCATAGTATCTGTCATTTGGAAAATTCCGGAATCCATTATTAAGCAAGTAATAATAGAGCATTTAGGATGGAGTCAGCAATTATTTTATGAAATGGAAATCATGTTTAACAAGTGAGGCTAGTGAGGCCACGTTTAGAATACTGCTTACAATTCTTGTTGGCCTTCAATAGGAAAGACGTTGTTAAACCTGAGAGGATGCAGAGAAGGGTGGTGGCTCAGTGGTTAGCACTGCTGCCTCACAGTGCCAGGGACCTGGGTTTGATTCCAGCCTAGGGCGACTGTCTGTGTGGAGTTTGCACATTCTCCCAGTGTCTGTGTGGGTTTCTTCCAGGTGCTTCGGTTTCCTCCCACAATCAAAGATGAGCAGGTTAGGTGAATTGGCAATGCTAAATTCCCCATAGTATTCAGGGATGTGTAGGTTAGGTGCATTAGTCAGGGGTAAATGTGAAGTAATAGGGCAGGGGAGTGGGTCTGAGTGTGTTGCTCTTCAGAGGGTTCATGTGGACTTGTTGGGCTGAAGGGCCTGTTTCCACACTGTAGGGATTCAGTGAAAAGATTTACAAGAATGTTGCTGGGTCTGGTGCAGTTGAGTTGTAGGGAGAGGCTGAATGGGATAGGTCTTTTTCCTAGGATGGGGGAGTCCAAAATTAGAGAGCATAGGTTTAAGGAGGGGGGAAAGATTTAAAAGGGACTTTTTCACGGAGAGGGTGGTGCAGGTATGGAATGAGCTAACTGAAGACTTGGTTGAGGAGAGTACAATTACAACAGTTAAAAAGCTTCTGGAACATGAATAGGAAGGACTTAGAGGGATATGGGGCAAATACAAATAAATTGGACTGGGTCAGATTGGGAGGTCTGGTCAGTGCAGAGACGTTGGACTGAAGGGTCTGTTTCTATGCTGTATGACTCCATGTCCTTGTACAAGGTACATTTTTAGCATGAGGTACAGAAAGCAACTAAGGAAAGCATGGAGGCTTGATTTTGAGGGATTTGTATAAAAGTGTAAAGGTATCTTATTCCAACTGTGTAGTGTTTTGCAGAGACCACAACTTCAATATTGTGTGCAGGTCTAGACTCATAGCCAGGAAGACAGAGAGAATAGCTGGAGAACATAGATTGAATGGTCTCAGCCTCAGGCTAAGGGTCAGTCATTTCAAATGGAGCCAAGCAGAATTTTCTTTCTTCAGTGGATTGTGAACCTGGAGGGTTGTGCCTCTGAGGACTATGCTGGAGTATATTCCAACGCTGCAATCAACAGATTGTGGAGTCCATGGAAATCAAGTGATTATGGAGATCAGGCAGGAAAGTGGAATGGATGTTCAGAGTCAGCATGATCTTATTAACTAATGGAGCAGGTCTAATGTTATTATGCTCTCTCTTTCCCCTGCCAAAACATGGATTTGGCAACAACTCCTTAAACTATTTATAATTGAGGGCATTTTATTTACGTTTTTAAAACCTTTTTTTTTGTACTGTTTTAGTACTTACCCCTCTAAGATTGGCTTTTCAGGACATTTCTGGGTTCTGACCCTGCAAACCTTTTCTCAGAATTAAAACTATTATGTTTGTTTCATTTTGATCAAATACATTGTGAAAATAGAGTATGCTCATTCCATGTGAAATTACAGTTCTTACTCAAAGAAGAAACAGTGGGAGTATTGATGGGTTGTAAATCTCTCAGAGTGGAAAGTTCTTCTTAACAAAATGTCCGGAACCCCGTGGGTTAATGTAAAACAAAAGCATCAGAACTTGGCAGGATGCATTAAATAATCCTGGGAGACAAGGGGGAGGAAATTATCAGAGCCCTTGAGATATTTCAAAGCTGTACTGACTGTGAATATATGCCAGAGGACAGAAGAATGGCCTATGCTTTTGCTCAAAAAAGGGAGACAGCGCTAATTCAAATAATTATATACCACTTACTTTGACATCAGTGTACAGTCTTTAATTACCGTTGAAATTGCCACCTATGCAAAGAGAGAAAATAGTTGCAAGTAACCAACTTGAATTTCAAAAGGATGATCAGATGTGATAAATCCTAGCCTTCTTTGAGGTAACATGAAAGAAAAAGAATAAGAAATGAAGGATTAGGACAAATATAATTTATTGTCCTGAAAATAACCTAAGTAGTGCAATGGCATAGGGATCAGTGCTACTGCCTCAGCTATTTACAATCCATATTATCAATTTGAAAATAAAGGACTCACTGCCTTGCTCACGATATGGAGCAAGTTGTGAGGATTCCACAAAGAGATATTGATAAGGTAGGTGATTAGATTTGAAAGAGAGATGGAGCAGAATGTAGGAAACAGAGGTGGGAATAGAATAGTAGAATTTTATTTAAATGGAGAAACACTGCAATAGAGAAATGTATTCCCGCCTTGTACATATGTCACAAAGTATCAACATGCAAAGATAGATTGTTGGCCTTTACTGTAAGGTTTATAAAGATAAAGATATGCAACTGTACAGAGCACTGGTGAGACTGCATAGTATTGTGTGTAATCTTAGTCAACTAACT
The DNA here is from genome assembly GCF_004010195.1 of Chiloscyllium plagiosum. NCBI lineage: Eukaryota > Metazoa > Chordata > Chondrichthyes > Orectolobiformes > Hemiscylliidae > Chiloscyllium > Chiloscyllium plagiosum. Next base: position 11,879,164 of record NC_057716.1, on the reverse strand, counting down.
TAAGGATCATACGTGCACTGAAAGCAGTTCACAAAAGGTACCGCAGACCAATTCTTGGGATGAAAGGTTTATTTTAAAGGAAAGGTTGAGCCTATACTCATTGGAGCTTAGAAGAATGAGAGGTGATCATATTGAAACTGGTTTGACAGAGCAGATGCTGAGTGTTTCCCCTCATGAGTGTAGCACGGGGGAAGCAGCTCAAACACTAGAGGTTTCTCATTTAAGACAGGGACAAGAATGATTTTCTCTCTCCCCCAGAGGGCCACTATCTATAAAATCCACTTCTCCAGTGAGCAGTAAAGGCAGAGTCATCTCATGAATGCTTAGTTTTTATCATTTCTCAGTCTATCGCATGTAGTACGGTGTGTGCAGCACGAGGGCAGGACTTCATCATTAAAGGCTAATCCAAAAACACTGTCACTGTACAACAGGTAGATTAGTAAAGGCAGTAAATGTTTCTCTTCATGCTTCTGATCAGTTGTCACACATCCAGACTGATGTTTACCATTGGGACTCAATTTTGTCAGCTTTGGTTCTACAAGCTTCTTTTGATGTTCTGCATTGATGTTTCCCCATTCAGTTCATCTTGCTCCCTTGCTGACCTCAATGCTATTTCCAAGTAGTATGATACAATAATGAGCATCAATTAATTGGCCAGTGGCCAAGACTAGATGTGGTGATCAGGAATATTCTTTGCCCATATTTAGCCTGCAGTTTAAAGACATCATGGAGTCTAGAGTCAATGAGAGCCCATTTGCAAGCCCACTCCCTCCTGATTGTATCTCAAGATGCTGCTAATACTGGTGGGCCTGCCTTGCCAGTGCATACATACCCAGGGATATTGTTACAGGATGCGGAGATCTTGACTGTAAGGTATGAATCAATGAGCGTGACCATGTTAGGTTATTGCTTGTATAACAGCTGTCCCAATGCTTGGCAAAATTCCATAAACATTAGTGATGATCGACCAGCCTGAGAATTTTTATGAAAACTGGACTTTTTTTTGGGAGTACCTCTATCATCTCTAATGATAGTTTTCACTAAGTTCTTCACCACTGAGATTGAAGTCTAAACGCTTACTAAAATTACAACCTGGCAAGTCTGGATAAGGGCAGATGGAACATTTTGTTAGTTGCCAATGAACCAGTGAGGATATTATGACATCAATAACAACTTTAGCTACTCCTGTGATACACAATGACAACTTAACCTGGTCCTGGTGAATTTTCCACCGCAAATCATTTCAATTTAGCTTATTGTACTTTCCTCATTCTAATGAAAGTAGCTCACTTTAAATACTGGCCGGATTTTCACTGTAAACATAATGGATCAGGATAAGATTTTCCCATTGCTTCCATGGAAATTAAACAGCAACACCTGACAATTACATGTACAGTGAGAGTCAGAAATCTGGCCAATGGTGGGAACTAAACATGCTGGAAATTGTTGGAGTTTATAAAATCTAGTGTAAGGACCCTTTAAACAACATCTTTATTATTGCCAAATAACCCATCTGGTACTGAAAATGAATTATGTGTGTGGTTTCATTCCACAATTAAAATCTGTAGATAACATTTTCTTTTACTTGTCCTTTGTCTCTTTCTCCTCTTTCTCTTAATCATATGTTTCTATACTAGATTTGACAGAGAATTCAATATGCCAAATGACTTTCTAGATAAAACTTCAGGTTTCCTCATCAACAATTCTTGAAACAGACCAATCAGGGATTGATTGCTTACCATATTTACAATATCTCCTGTTGAAGGCACTATACTATGATGGCCCTCTAACTTGCCACACATTTCAGTGCAAAATTCTATAAGAAGTCATTGGGCATGACTAAGCACAATAAACAGCTGATGCTATTCGTCCACCCCAGTAAAATCTAGCTTCGGACTGTACATATTCCACATAGAGATGATCCAATGCACTCAGCAATAGGCCCATGTCTTCAGCTATACCAGAGTCATCATCATTAGTTTTATATCACTTGCTCTGCAAATGGTCTTCTTTGCTCTGTAACGGATTTTTAACATCCAAAATTATTTACCATTTTTCAGTTACTTCACCTGACGAAGGAGCAGTGCTCCGAAAGCTTCAGATTTCAAATAAACCTGGTGGACTATAACCTGATGTCATTAGACTTCTGACCTTGCTCACTCTAATCAAACACCGGCACTTCCACTAATTTTGAAATTCAGTTTAGTTTATGTGGTACTGCATTTTAGCTTCCCAGAGCTGAAAGAGAAGACTCTCCTGCTCTTCCTGATGCTGCTTGACCTGCTGTGTTTTTTCCAGCACCACAAATTATCAACTGACTTTCCAGCACCTGCAGCCTTCACTATCTCCAACAAATCTTTATTACACTTAAGTTACCTAAATCACCAAAAATCCACCATATGTTTGGCAGATGGCGGAATTTGAATTTGGAACAAAAAAAATCTGGGATTAAGAGTCTAATGATGACAATGAAACCATCAGTTTACTGATGTCCTTCAGAGAAGGTAATTTGCCATCCTTACTGTGTGGCCGGCATGCGACTCCAGATCCAAAACAATGTGGTTGATCCTCAACAGCTCTCAGGGCAGTTAAGGAGAGGCCACAATTACTAGCCTGGCCAGTAATGTCCACATCCCATGAACAAATAGATTTTAAAAAAACAATGTAAATTCTAAAGTTCCAAAGGAAAACAATCTTTAAACAGCTCAAAAATCTAAAGCTTGATTACAGGCAGAACATAGAACAATGCTCTGCTAAACATAAGAAAACCTCAACTAAAATTGGAAGCAGCATAACCACCTTATGTGAACCCATGGCTCCATGCCTGAGAGAAATCAGCAAATAATTCTTATAAATGAATTAATGAGGTTTGTTTTTAAAAAAAAGTGTGAGAACTTTCCCTCCCATTTACGCCTTATTTTTCTTGTCCATCCATTCATGAAACTTGATATACATAGAAATACATTTTCAGGCATCAGCTTCAGTTTCAGGTGCACATCTTACTGACGTTGTATTTTGGCAATAAATGTTCTTCCGATTCAGTCAAGAAAAACTCACTTTTACAACAGTTTTAAAATTGATTTTAAAATTACTTTGAACATTTTCCAACAAATTTCACAGAAATAAAGAGTGTTGGGCGCAGAAGGAAGCCATTCATCAAATTACTTGGTGTCAATTTTCTGCTTTTCCTCAATCTTGCACATTATTTTTATTCAAATAATCTTTCAATTCTCTCTTGAATACCTTGATGAACCCACATCCATTACATTTCCAGGCAATTCATTCTATATGCTAACTATCTGCTCAGTGAAAATGTTATTCATCACTTCACCCTTGCTTCTTTTGCAAATCATTTTAAATCTATGCCTTCTTGTGCTTTTTCCCATTTATGAGCAGGAAGCATTTCTTCCTATCTCCTCTCATGATTTTGAAAACCTCTATTAGATCTGTTTATGACCTTCTTCTCGCCAAAGAGAACCACTCCACCTAAACTCTTCAATCTACCCTCATAATTGAAAATCCTTATCCTTGGAATCATTCTTGTTAACTGCCTCTGCATTTTCTCCAATGCCTGCATACCCTTTTTTTTTTTAAAAAAAAAAGTGGAACTTAGAAATGTACGCAATTCTCCAGGTGAGATCTAACAGATGTCTTATCAAAGTTCATCAACACCTTTGCTCTTGTATTATATGCCCCTGTTAATAAAGCTGCAGATACTGTATGCTTTATTAATTGGTCTCCCCACTTGTCCTGCCACTTTCAATGATCTGTGCACATATGCATTTGGTCCTTCTACTCCTGCATTCCCCTTTAGAATTACATCCTTATTTTATATTGTCTTTCAATGTTCTTCGTACCAAAATGCATAACTTCATACTCTGAAATTTATTTGCCACATATCTGCTCAATCAACCTGTATTTACATCAGGAGTCCTATACTGTTCGCCTCAGTTTACAACTATTCCAAGTCTTGCGTCATCTACAAAATTTGAAATTGACCCTCTATACATAATGATCTAGATTGTTAATCTATATCAGAAAAAAAATCAAGATCCTAATATTGATCCCTGGGGAACTCCACCACAAATCCTCCTCTAGCCTGAAAAATATCCATTGATTGTTGCACCGTTTCCTATCATTCAATTAATTTTGCAACCATGTTGCTACTGACTCTTTCATTCCATGACCAATAAATTTTCTCAGGTCTGTGTGTAGCCAATTCAACACTTGTACACTACAATTTAGAACCCTTCTTTTGACTGAGTTCTTGCTTCTGCCACCATAGCCTGGGTAGCATTTCTGCCTTCAGTAAAGAGATGCAATAACTAATTTAACACCTCAGCTGTGGCCCCTCATCCAGGTGTAAATCCCAATTTGGTACCTAACCAGCCCTCTGACTACTTTTGCCACCATTTACTGTTCATATGCCCTTGGAAGACTTTCAAACACCTCTATCTTGGCTGCCTGTCTTTTCTCATAATTTCTCTTGGCTTTTTTTCTCTGCTCTCAACCTTCAATATTCCTGTTGGTTCTCAATTTCATTTATTACCCGACACTTGTCATGAGCACACCTTTTCTTCTTTATCTTAATTTCCACCTCCTTTGTGATTCAGGGAACTGGATTTGTTTGTGTACTCCTTCAAATGGGAAAGATAGGGCATTGCCTGTACCCAAATCATCTCTCCTTTAAACGTAGCCCAATGTTCAGTTACTGTTTTTCCTGCTCACCTCTTGTTTCTCTCATTACTGGCTAGCTCTGTTCTTGCAGAATCTGCTTTCTGCTACCTGATTTTCCTCACTCTGGATTGTTCCATGTCATTTTCCAAAATCATCGTAAACCTTACAAGACAATGAGCAATGACTCCTAAATGCTCACTGCCTGACACTTTATTCATGCCATTTCTAAGAACCAGGTGCAACAGTGGATCCTTGTTGGATTGAAAACATACTGTGATAGGAAGCTCTCCTGCATTCAATCAAGGAGCACTTGCCCTTCACTTCCTTGTGCATAAATGACTAAACACTGATATTTAAGTCCCCCCATTGTAACTACACTACAATGTTGGCATCTCCAACTTCCCTTCAGATTCCTTCTTCCACACCCTTTCCGCTAGTTGGTTATCTACACCTAGCAATGCAATTGTACCATTTTGATCCTTAGTTCTCACCAAATTGATTGTGTACTTAGAACCTCAGACATCCTCTTCTTCTACCAATCCAAAGAACTCCTTAACCAATGATGCCACCCCTCCTCATTTCCTATTTTTTAATATTTTCTGAATACTGCCGAGCTCGGAACATTTAATAATTTCATCTTGGTTTGATTACTGTTTTTTTCTGCTTACATTGAGTAAGTGCCTTCAAAGATTTGGCATTTGGAAGGATAAAAATATCTTTATAAGTCTATTCGAAAAAAGTCCAAAGGATAAGTCTCATTATATATAAACAACTGTATTCATTTCATGACCAGTCCTGACACAGAATGTTGTTTATAGCCACACTTAAGTTTTCAATCTGGTTCAAGATTTTCTTCTGATAAAACCATGCAAAAAAGTAAAACAGTTTTAATTCTGCAACCATTATACAAGTCTGAAATGCTACATAAAAACACCAGTTGTTAGAAGCAATTGAACAAATGCTAGTGTACATTTGTATGCAAATCAGGTGAATGGAAACAGAGACTCAATTGAATTGCATTATGGCTGTTCAGCATTTAATTTCCTAGCAATTTGCTTCACTTGATGAATAGCATTCAAATAAATACAGAACTTCTTTCAGCATTATTGCAGCCCCTACATTACTACAAAAATGAAACACTCAAAATTAACAGAAACTGCTGCAGCTAACTTTACAAATTTCTGCCAAATTAAGTACGATGCTTTCACACAGAACTAAAATGAGGCAATTGTATTTATACCATTCAGCAAGTTCAGTCACTGGAAATGCTTGTAAGGAGTAGTCAGTTAAAGCGGAACTGTACACTCAGGATTATGCCCTACATTCATTCTAAAATTTCATTTTTCCACTACATGCCATAAACTAGTGTTGGATGAACTGCAGTTTCCTTATTTGTATATTATCTCTCCACCCTTCAGGCTCTCTGCCTGTATTCCTGATGAAGGGCTTTTGCCCAAAGTGTCGATTTTACTGCTCCTTGGATGCTGCCTGAACTGCTGTGCTTTTCCAGCACCTCTCTAATCTAGACTCTGGTTTCCAGCAACTGCAGTCGTTGTTTTTACCTTATTTGTATATTGGTCAAACAAAATGGTTACAATTAGCCCACAGGTCAAACTCCACTCAGTTTATCTATTCCATCCTCCTCTTCGGTTAGATATCTCAATATTGTCAGGCTCTATATCCTATTTACCAGTGATTTGAGTTTCTAATCCCATGTTATCTCCAAATACAGTGCCTACCTGTTAGCTCCATATCACATGCCACACCACTGAAACCCTAATCTCTTCCACATTCCTAATGATGGGCTTATGCCAGAAACATCGATTCTACTGCTCCTCGGATGCTGCCTGCTGGCTGTGCTTTTCCAACACCACACTTTTTGACTCCATTCAATTAATGACCACCTGGCTCACCACCTGCCTTCGCCAAACTTTGATCATGCAAAACTCTCCTGTCTACACCCAGTCCCACAGTAAGTTCCACTCAGCCATCACCATTATTCAAAGTCGCTGTTCTAACACCATGTTAAAAGTTCTCTTCCTGCCCAAAGCCCTGTATACCTCAGATTTTGACCTGCTTTGCATCAGTCCAGGAACACCACCACCATAACACCCATGCATTTATCTAGCTCCTACAACACTGAAATTTTCTCCCTTAACCTGTCAAACGTCCTAATTTCCCCCTCAATGCCCGAGGGGTCTATTTTTCTATAAATATGCTACTAATGACAGCTTGCTATCTAGAGATAATATATAAATCCCAATTATGATCCTTAAATTCAAAGTAACAAAGACATTCACTCAGCACTTTTTAAACTGAAACACAGCATGCTGAACAAAAGTCATATCTTATTAAGTTTAATCTCCAAGCATTTCTTAGGTCTACTAATTTCCACTTGCTGGGGCCTTCATCTGAAGGCTCTGAGCATTGCCAACACAAAGTATATTGGGTAGGATCAACAATGCTGGCCAATCAGAGGCATTTAGCACTGCACATCAAGCTAATGGTTGAGAATTGAAAACTAAGCACTGACTTTACCACTGCCAGTAAGGCAGAAATATATTAGCTATAACCTTGCAATAGAATCCAAGTATTATTTAAATGTTCAACATGGTAACGAGCTGAATATACATAGCAACGCGATGCATCACAGCAGTGCACCACACAGAAGCAGAGCAGAATTGAAAAGACACAGAGGATTGGTTGACTAACAGGAAGCAAAGAGTCAAGATAAATGAGTGCTATTCTGGTTGGCAATCAATCAGTGACTAGTGGTGTGTCTCAGGGACCAGTGTTGGGACCACAATTATTCACAATTTACATAGATGAGTTGGAATTGGGGACCATGTGTAATGTGTCAAAGTTTGCAGATGACACTAAGATGACTGGCAGAGCAAAGTGTGCAGAGAACTGTGAAACTTTGCAGAGGAACATAGATTCTTTAAGTGAGTGGGTAAAGTCTGGCAGATGGAATACAATGTTAATAAATGTGAAGTCATCAATTTTGGTAGGAGTAACAGTAAAAAGGATTATTATTTGAATGGTAAAAAGTTGCAGCATGCTGCTATGCAGAGAGACCGGGGTGTCCTTGTGCATGAATCAGAGGGTTGGTCTGCAGGTACAAGTAATTAGGAAGGCAAATGAAATTTTGTCCTTCATTGTGAAAAGGATGGAGTTTAAAAACAGGGAGGTTATGTTGCAGCTATACAGCGTGCTGGTAACACCACACCTGGAATACTGCATGCAGTTTTGGTCTCCTTACTTGCATGTACTGGCACTGGAGGGGGTGCAAAGCAGGTTTACTAGGTTCATTCCAGAGTTGAGGGGGTTGACTTATGAGGCGACACTGAGTAGACTGGGATTATATTCATTGGAATTTAGAAGAATGAGGGGGGAACTTCTCGAAACATAAAATTATGAAGGGAACAGATAAGATAGAAGTAGAGAGGATGTTTACACTAGTGGGTGAAACTAGAACAAGAGGGCATAGCCTCAAGATTAGGGAGAAGGAACTTCTTCACCCAAAGGATTGTAAATCTATGGAATTCCCTGCCCGGTGTAGTAGTTGACGCTCCTTCAGTAAATGTATCCGCTGATGGGCGAGTCCCAAACCAGAGGACACAGCTTAAAAATAAGGGGTAGGCCATTTAGGACAAAGATGAGGAGAAACGTCTTCACCCAGAGAGTGGTGGGTGTGTGGAATGCTCTGCCCCAGAAGGCAGTGGAGGCCCAGTCTCTGGATTCATTTAAGAAAGAGTTGGATAGAGCTCTCAAGGATAATGGAATCAAGGGTTATGGAGATAAGGCAGGAACAGAGTACTGATTGAGGATGAGCCATGATCATAATGAATGGTGGTGCAGGCTCAAAGGGCACCTATTGTCTATTGTCTAAATGCTTCTAAAGTGAATGTAGATTTTTTTTTTAAAATAATAAAGGAATTAAGGGATACAGTGAGAGCTGAGTCCATGAAAAGATCAGCCATGATCTTATTGAATGACGGATCAGGCTACAAGGGCCTGATGTCCTATTCCTGCTCCTAGTTCTTATGTTCTTCTGTAATGATTTGCATCTTCCTCCAGGTTCCAGCACAGAAGACATATTGCCCAGAAGCTTGTTTTTCTCTTCAGAAGCAGTCTCTCTCAGTCTCGTGTGCTGAAGCTAGTAAATAAAGCAAATAAAGAATATCCATTTGATTCTAAACAGTTGAGTCCATATTTGAGCCATTGCCATGACCAACATTTGAGGAATACCTCTCAAGAATTCAACGTTAATCATGCACATAAAAGTTTATGATTACACAACCACAATGTGTATTATTCATTGAAGGCAGTTGGGGTTAGGAATGGGGGCAGCAGACAATTGATATATTGGATTGTGCAATTATGCTGTTAAGATTTGTCTTGAAAAGCAATGGCTCAGTGCAATGATGGTGTGTACGAATTTCATTGGCAACTGGACAAACTATTGGGGTAACCTTATAAACATTTTAGTTTGACAATTTTAAAACAAGGCATGTTAATGTCAATATGGCAAACTTGCACCCATACCTTCTGATCAGCCTCAAAGCCCCTTTTCTCAAATCAGACTAAAAAATTTATGTACCTGTATTACCGTGATTTATCTGACTAATCTTCCAACATTGGATCCTTCCAAACTCAGTCAATATAGGATTCCTCAGAGTGAATGGGAAGGAAGCTAGAAGAGGATCAGGGACTGGGATGGGTGGGAGATCGGAACGTTTGAGTGAGTGGAGTACATGGACTGGGGGATCAGAAGGTTGGGGAGCAGATTGGAAGAATAGAGGATTGGAGTTTGGGCGTAGAATCAGAGATCAGAGGGTCAGGATGGCGATGTGGGGGCACAGGATCAAGGAATGGAGTTTGAGATTTGGTAAAGCGATTGGATTGGCAGTTCAGGAGAGAGAGACAGCCGGATTGTCAGAGAGTTAGAGGTTGCAGAGTCAGCAGTTTAAAGAGGAGCCAGTGGTGAGAATCTTAAGGTGGGATCCAAAACAAAAGGTAGCATAATCAGAGTATTGTACATCAATTCTATCATTTCCCAGGAATTAGGCATGGTTTTAATCTAACATTTTCTGAGTAATCATGCAAGTATACCAAAAGTCTCCCAAGCCAACTAGCTCTTAGAGAAGTATAATGGCAGTGGGATGTCAGGAGGGCAAAAAGGGGCCATGAGATAGTTTTGGCAAATACAGTTAAGGAGAATTCAAAGGGTTTATTTAAATACATTAAGGACAAAAGGGTAATTAGGGAAAGAATAGGGGTCCTGTAAGTTCAGCAAGGCAGCTGATGTTGGAGCTGCAGGAAATGAGGGAGATACTAAACTAGTATTTTGCATCAGTGTTTACTGTGGAGAAGGACATGGAAGATACAGAATGTGGGGAAATAGATGGCGGCATCTTGAAAAATGTCCGTATTATAGAGGTGGTGGTGCTGGATGTCTTGAAATGCAAGAAAGTGGATAAATCCCCAGGACCTGATCAGGTGTACCCTAAAATTCAGTGGGAAGCTAGGGAAGTGATTGCTGGGCCCCTTGTTGAGATATTTGGATCAACGATAGTCGCAAGACTGGAGGTTGGCTATTTAAGACAGACTGCAAGGAAAAGCCAAGGATCTATAGACCGGTGAGCCTGACATTGGTGATGGGCAAGTTGTTGGAGGGAATCCTGACAAACAGGATTTACATGTATTTGGAAAGGTAAGGACTGATTAGGGATAGTCAGCATGGCTTTGTGTATGGGAAATCACATCTCATGAATTTGATTGAGTTTTTTGAGGAAGTTAGGAAGAGGATTGATGAGGGCAGAGTGGTGGATGTCATCAATATGGACTTCAATAAGCCATTCAACAAGATTCCTCATGGGAGGCTGGTTAGTAAGATTAGATCTCATGGAATACAGGGAGAACTAGCCATTTGGATACAGAACTGGCTCAAAGGCAGAGAATAGCGAGTGGTGGTGGAGGGCTGTGTGATCAGTGGCATGCCACAAGGATCGGTGCTGGGTCCACTACTTTTCGTCATTTATATAAATGATTTGAATGTGAACATAGGAGGTATAGTTAATAAGTTTCCAGTTCACACCAAAATTGGAGGTGTAGTGGACAGCCAAGAATGTTACCTCAGATTACAACGGGATCTTGATCAGATTGGCCATTGGGCTGAGGAGTGGCAAATGGAGTTTAATTCAGATAAATGTGAGGTGCTGCAGTTTGGAAAAGCAAATCAGAACAGGACTTATACACTTAATGCTAAGGACCTAGGAAGTGTTGCTGAACAAAGAGACTTTGGAATGCAGGTTCATAGTTCCTTGGAAGTATAGTTGCAGGTAGATAGGATAGTGAAGGCGGCGTTTGGTATGCTTTCTGTTATTGGTTAGAGCATTAAGCTCCTAGGTGGCAGAAAGCAGATATAATGCAGAGATTGCACTGATCACTAACGAAAACAACTAAAGGGACACTACCTAATTTCAAGCTGCAGTGGTGTTTCTTCCTCACACTTACCACATACTGACATGAACTGTGGGTTGGAAAAATAATAATATGACAATAATACACATCAATACTAAACATTATCAAATTCAGGATTAAGATATGTATTGTGCGGTGAATCTCCAGAACGTGTTGCGTGATTTACATAATCTCATTTTTGCTTCACACAAATATCTCCCCTTAACCACTATTATTAATAGTTAGATTTTTGCTTAAACTGTCAATTAAACAAAGTATAACTAATAGCACATGTTTTTAACAAAGCAATAATAGTCAATCCATTCTCAATCAACCCCTTTGGCCAGAATGTGAGCTATTTAAATAGTGAAGTGACATTCCTTTAGCTAGTAAGGAGTTAAACTGTTCTTAGAAATTCTAAATGTCATATTTTTTTTTTCTGATGTGTCTTTTTGTGTCCCTAATCTTCTTAACACATTGAGTATAGAAAGAGAAATAACCTGACTCAAACTCGCCTTCTTTCTTTGTTTGATCCTGAATCTCTTTCTTGCCACAGGTTGCAAATTGCTTTACACAATATTAGAACTCATTCAGATGTGTTTTGGAGGTGCCGGTGTCGGACTGGGGTGTACAAAGTTACAAATCATACAACACCAGGGTATAGTCCAACAGGTTTATTTGGAAGCACTAGCTTTTAGAGTGCTACTGCTTCATCAACTGGACAACCACCTGATGCAGCAGCAACGTTTCAAAAGCCAGTGCTTCCAAATAAACCTGTTGGACTATAACCTGGTGTTGAGAGATTTTTAACCTTGTTAATTCAGATGCAACTTTTCAAAAAAGTCTGCATCACTAGGTCGGGCCAGATTATTTATACATCGAGACTTGGGTGCATCATAACTGGCTAGCGTAGATCATGATTGCCTTTGGCAATAAGTCAATTGTAACTTACAAAACAGATTGATGGATTTTTATATGATGCTGTTACTGAGGGACGCAGTGAAAAGATGAGTTGAGTGAGTGTAAGAAGAGCCACAAGGAACTGTATGGTCCAAAGATTTTCCTGCATTCTTAATAAAAGTAACTTCATTGAGAAACAGCTTGCAGCTGTTAACAAAATAAAACTGCATTGCAAGTGACATGCTTAAAAAATTGCTCACATAAGCACTCGCAGCAGAATTAGAGGTCATATGACTACAAGTCAGCCCATCCATCAAATACATTTCACCTTTGCCGTTCTACAGAGGGATGTGGCTGTAAATGAATCCATTTTAACACTAAATATTGCTTTATCACATAGTACAGCACCACGTCACCATCTTGTACAATAGTACCAACCGGCAACATTAACTTATCAGTGCTCCCCCTCTTGTTCCTCATGCAGATTACCTCAGCAGTTTTAAACCATTGAAAACTTTTCAGAAGTTTGTTGCATGGGAGATATTGGTTTCATTTCACATAAGTTTCTACTTAAAATGCATCTTCTGTACAAAATGTATATCCAAGCACAGCTGCTGGGGAATTTAAACTAAAAACTTATTAAACATAGCTGGAATAAAAAGGATAGTTTCAGCAATAGTGACCATGAAACTTAAATTGTCACACAAACTCATTTGGTTCATTAGTACCTAATAGGGAAGGATATTTGCTGTCCTTAGACTATCTGACCCATGTGTGAGGAAGAAGTGAGGGCTGCAGATGCTGGAGATCAGAGTAGAGTGCGTAGTGCTGGAAAAGCACAGCAGGTCAGGCAGCTTCCGAGGAGCAGGAGAATCGACATTTTGGGCATTAGCCCTTCATCAAGCCCAGGGCATGAAGAACTGCTTATGCCTGAAACGTCGATTTCTCTGCACTTCGGATGCTGCCTGACTTGCTGTAGTGACCCATGGGAGAGTTCAGGTTCACAACTATGTATTTTGTTCTGTACTGCCTTCTCCAAATGCCTTGCAAGCCACTCAAGTGTATTCAAGTGCTCACCATGACTTAAAGAGACAAAAACACTGCAGATGCTGGAATCCAAAATGGACAGGCAGGCGGCTGGAAAAACACAGCAAGCCAGGCAGCATCAGGTGGTGTAGAAGTGTTACATCTGGAACGTCATCTTCTCCACCGCCTGATGCTTCCTGATGTGCTGTGTTCTTCCAGCCTCCTGCCCATCACTTCAAGGGCAATTAAGGATAGATAATAAATTCTGGCCTTGCTAGCAATGCCCATACTCCAGAAACTAATTAATGTGTATTTTGCAATTTAATAAGTTACATCACCATTCAGAAAGTACTAAATTGGCAAACAATATGATTTCTTGGGATTTGAGGGCCACTGGGAAGGCTGAAATTCTGCTCATTCTTAGTTTTCTTTACTGACATATTGCACAGCACCCTTTGAACTATTGCTAATAAAACTTGCTAAACTACTTCAGAAGGTAGTGAAAAGTTATTCACTTTAGTATGGGGCTGGAACCATATTCATGTCCAAATAAGCAAGGATGCCAGTCTCCATTCCTAAAGGTTTTGCATTTACAGGATTTATTTTCCCTACAAACTGCATTCAAATTTTTGACCTATCATAAAAGGATTATCATATTCCCAGTATTATTAGCCCAGGTTCAGTAGCGTAATCGCAAGAGTACTGCATCCACAGTGAAAACCCACTGATCACAGATTTTAGAATTTTGTTTTCAAAATTCTAGAACTTGTTCAACTTCACAGAATGAGAGAAATTTACAGCACAGAAAGAAGTTATTTAATTCAGCCTATCGAATCCAGTCGATAAGTAGCCAATATCTCCTTCAAATGTTTGAGCTGAAATCTTGTACGATTAGACTATTTCAGATGTAAATCTAGGTATTTTTACATGTTGTGGGTTTCTACCTAAAACACCTTTTCAGATCCCAAATTCCAATGAAATTTCTTCCTCAAACCCCTTTGGACCTCCTACCTCTTGACCCCTGATTATGGATTCCTCAAACAAAGAATAGGATCTTTCAATCCACTCATAGATCATAGATAGAATTTTAAAGCACAGATGGAGGCCTTTTGACCCGGTGTCTGTACTGGCTTCCAAAACAGCTACTCAGCTAATCGCACTCTGTAGCCCAATCTCCATTGTCCTCTAAATTCATCACTTTCAAATATATATTTAGGTCTTTTTGGGAACAATGGAATCTGCCTCCACCACTCTCTTAGGAAGCACATTCCAAATCCTAACAATTCTGAGTAAAGACATTTCTCCTCATTTCACTCCAAGCTTTCTCGCTAACAATCTTGAAGTTGCAACCCTAGTGGAAATAGATTATCCTTCTTTACCCTGTCAAAATCGTTCATAATTTTGAACACATCAATAAAGTCACCTCTTAATCTTTTGTGCTAAAATCTAAAATTCTTCATTCCTGGTAGCATTCTACTAAATCTCCTTTGAACTCTTTCCAGGGCTTTAACATGCTTCCTTAAATAAGGTGCCTAGAACTGAACAATACTCCAAACGTCATCTAACCAACGATTTGTAGAGGCGTAGCATCACTTCCTTGCCTCTATAATCTATGCCTCTATTTACAAACCCAAGGATCCTTCAAGTCTTCTTAACAACTGTTTCAACCTGCCTGGCCACCTTCGGAGAATCATGTATGTGACCTCTACTCTTGCACTTCTTTCAAAGTTGTACCATTCAGCCTGTACTAACTCTCAATGATTCGCCTACCAAAATGCATTTACCTCATTTCCCTGCATTGAATTTCATCTGCAATGTGTCTGCTTATTTGGCCACTTGTCAATGTCTCTCTGAAGTTGCTCAGTGGCATCGTCACAATTCACTATTCTCCTTGGCATAGTATCATCTTTAAGTTTAGAGATTTTTGCTTCAACCCGGCATCTCCAAACAGTTTGTACAAATAAAAAGAAAAGCAAGGACCCCAACACCACCCCTGGTGAACAGCACTTTCAACTCATCTCCAATCTGAGAAAAGCCCATCTATGAAGAGAAAGTGAGGACTGCAGATGCTGGAGATCAGAGTCAAGAGTGCGGTGCTGGCAAAGCACAGCCGGCCAGGCAGCATCCGAGGAGCAGAAGAATCGACGCTTCAAGCATAAGCTCTTCATCGGGAATGTAGAGATGGGGGAGGGGGCGTCCCCAAGAGGGGCCATGAGATAACTGGGAGGGGGTAAGGCTGGGGCAAGGTGGCTGGGAATCCAATTGGTAGATGAAAGTGGGGGGATGATGGTGCAAGGTTGGAGTGGAGGGGGTCTCTTCCACCCCCACTTTATCCCAGATCCAATCCTCCAACTCGGCACTGCCCTCATGAACTGTCCTACCTGTCCATCATCTTTCGCACCTATCCGCTCCACCCTCTACTCTGACCTATCACCATCACCCCCACCTTCATTTACCAATTGCATTCCCATCTACCTTCACCCCAGCCCTACCCCCCCCCACCCTCCCATTTATCTCACAGCTCCCTTGGGGACCCTCCAATATTCCTGATGAAGGGCTTATGCTCGAAACATCAATTCTCCTGCTCCTCGGATGCTGCTGGACTGGTTGCACTTTTTCACTACCACACCTTTTGACTCAAACACATCTATATCTACTGTGTTTCCTATCCTTTAGCCCCTTCTAATCCATGCTGCCAAGAGCCCATCAATCCTAAACATTCATAATTTGCTAACCTATGTGCCATGTGACCCTGTATCAAATGCTTTCTGTTAGTCCAAATATACAAGATCCACAGCACTACTCACTTACTGCCTGTGTCACCTCAATTACATTTGTCAGACATGATTTGCCCTTGACAAAGCTATGTTGACCATGTAGCATTATTTTTCTCTAAGTGTATATTTACCTTATTCGTATTATGGTCTTCATCGATTTCCCCAAAACTGGTGTCCCTGTTGATATAGATCTGTGTTCAATCAGGTATAACAATCCTCTACCTGTTGCTCCCCCGACCTTTCGCAATGTCCTCTGTGCCAAATATAATAATCTTAGACAATCCATTGTTTGCTCCTGCTAAAACTCTGTAGTCCAGACAATCCTCTTAAATCTCCTCTGCATTCTCTCTCCAGCGTAATCGCATCTGTCCAATTGAATAGCGACCAGAACGGCACGAAATACTTAGCATTTTATACAGTTCTAACACAAATTTCCATCTCATACATTCCATACTTGCCTAACTAAGGCAATCCTGTTTCCCTTATTCATTCTTGACCACATTATATACCTACCCAACCAACTTCAAAGATCTATTAACATGCAGACCAAAGTGCTACACACTTAAGTATCCTGCCATTTGCTGTATATCATTTGTTGACCTTCTCCAAAAGCACTGCCTTACACTTTTCCAGTCTGAACTCCATTCACTATCAACTGATACCTTCTGACACTATGCAGTTATTTACCCCCATTATCAATTACATGAGAAATTTTTGAATAACTGCAAATGTCTTTATCAGATGCCCTACGTTCAAGCTCAAATCATGAATATATATCCAAAAATCAAGATAGTACTGAGCTATGTAGACTCCCAATGGAAATAGGCTTGCAGCAACTATAATCCTTTGCTTCCTGGCCTGGTTAGTCAGACAATGCTTTCCCTTCATGAATCCACAATAATAGTTTTTGATTAAACTGTGCATTCCCAGATGAAGATTATCCTGTCACTTGTAATATTTTTCCAAATAGTCTTCCAACTAACCAGGTTCAAATTTGGACTGCATCTATTCCATTCTCATGTTTTGAGCGGTGATGCAGCATTCTCCAGTCCTCTGACACCACACTCAGCCAGGATGGATTGGAAAATGGTCAGAATCACCAACTGTCCTTTGCTTAATGTCTTGAACAGTTACATTCCTTCTAGGCTAAGGGGTTTACGCACTTTCAAAAATGTGACACCCGTTAGTGTTTCCGTTTTATGACATTAATTTTATGTAATTTTTCATACTCCTCTTCCATTTCTCTTAAAAATAAACACCATATGTCTGCTTTTATAAGAACCATGCCACTATCCTCCACCTACACAAACGACTTTGTGGTCCTTAATAGCATCTACTTTTTGATTAATTTTCCTGTCCTTTATGCATCAATAGTAACATCTATGGATTTTTCTTGATTTAATTTCCAACACTTTGTTCATGTGCACTTTCCAAATTTCCTCAATTGAACCCCTATACTTTTTATACTCCATTATGACATTGAACCAATGATCTCCCAACTAACCCCCTCAAGAGACTTGTATGTTTTTATATCACCCACTTTTTCTGGCAGGAGTGGGTGGCTGTAAAACACTCCCAGAAGTGTTAATACCTCTTTTTGTTCTTCAATTCAGTCCATTTGATTTCACTTGATGGGAATTGTACCATTCGCCATAATCACTTTCCCAAATATCCTCACAGATGTAGCTGTCTCTTTAATCAATATCTTCTCTTTTATTAACCACTTACCATCTCATTTGAAAACCCTGTAACCAGAAATACAGAGTTCCCATTCATACTCTTTGTTAAGCCCTGCTTCTGAAATAGCTATAATAGCATATTCCCTCATGTCAATCAAACTTGGTTGATGGAATGAAATGAGGGCAAGATACAGAAATACCTGAATTTGGGTATGCAGCTTTTTGACAGGTAATTAGGATAAGAGTGGTGTGAGGACATGAATGAATATCATGTTGCACCTGAAATGTTATTTAATGGAAACAAAGTTATAAATTACTGCCTGATTTCTCTAGGTCAGGTTCCACCTTCCCTCCTTTTGCTGTTCTTGATCATCATTGAATTAGACATCTGATGTAGCAACACATTACAAATGAAATGAGTCACACATTTTAAATTAAAAAAAAACCTTTGTAGTTTCATACATCTAAGCAGTAATACACTTAATTTGCAAGACTAAAGCATTCGTATACCACTGGAAATGAAATGTTCAGTTTTTAAATTGTATGAGTCATCGGTATAGGTAAGAGGATGAAAATAGTGAAGAAAACATCTCTAACATCTTGACTTTTTGTTTTGTTCACTTCATTCTTCTGTAAAATTGAAGCACACTTTCTGTAAAATCACTTACATAAATGCTGACCTTGCCACCAACGCCCACATCCAGGCAAAGGGTTTTATAAAATTGTAGGTAAAAACAATGACTGCAGAGGCTGGAAACCAGATTCTGGATTAGTGGTGCTGGAAGAGCACAGCAGTTCAGGCAGCATCTGACTGCTCCTCGGATGCTGCCTGAACTGCTGTGCTCTTCCAGCACCACTAATCCAGAATTTTATAAAATTGTACCTACTTGAAAGGCAGAGGATCCCGTTGACTCAGGAGTCGATCTTCCAAACTATCTATTCCTTTATGTAACAGTTATCTATATTAACAAAAAAGGATTTCACAAAGAAATAGCACACCCAACCACACATAATTGAAGTAAAAGGCGGCACATCAATCCTCATAGACATCTTTGTCACTAAAACGGAAATCATTTTTCAGCTTTCGCTTCACTTTGCCCACAAAATCAAACTTCCACAAGGCTTCCCAATCAGTATACATGAATGCTAATTGTATTTGAATTTATCACTCGTTATTTCAAGAAGGCTTACTAGATTGATACTTGCATGGATGGGTACTTGTCTTCACTAGAGCTGGGGTGACTTGATTAAATGATAAAAGATCTTGAATGGTCCTTGACAAGGTGCCCTTGGAATGACAGTAGAACCAGGGGACATTATTTTAAAATTATAGGTCACCCTTTTAAACAAAGATGACATTGTTTTTTTTTCTTGAGGGCTGTGCACCTCTGAAACATTCTACAGCTAATGGTGGGACGGTGACTTAGTGGTTAGCACTGATGCCTCACAGCACCAGGGTCCCAGGTTCGATTCCAGACCTCGGGTGACTGTGTGGAGTTTGCACGTTCTCCCCATATCTGCGTGGGTTTCCTCCGAGTGCTTCAGTTTCCTCCCATCGTCCAAAGATGTGCAGTTCAGGTAAATTGGCCATGTTAAGTTGCCCATAGTGTTAGGTGCATTAGGTAGAGGGAAATGGGTTTGGGTGGGTTACTCTTTGGAGGGTCGGTGTGGACTTGTTGGGCTGAAGGGCCTGTTTACACACTGTAGGGAATCTAATCTAAATATCTAAACACCTATTCACCCACTCCCTTAAACTGATTGATAGCGTTCTGCATTGATATTTCTTTCAGAACAGGCTATTGTTTGGAAAGTTGTCCCAGCAGTGCTTGGCTGAGTTTCAGGTGCTAACGGATTGCTGCACAGTGCATATTCTGGCCATCTGAAAACAAACGACAATTCAAGAAGTTTTGTGGTTACAGACGGTCTTTGAAATAGTTTATGCTTTGCTGGTGTAAACTGATAATTTGAATGCAATTTCAAGTTTATTTTCCCTTAGAGCAGAGTGCACTTTTCCTCTCTGATTCAATGATATGTAATCTTTTATGAGACAGCGAGATATTTATTTTCCCATAATGGAATATAATTTGTTTTTTCCATTAATATTACATGAAATCAGATGCTGTACCCTCAGTGATTATGGAGAATATCTTGGACAATAGAGGTTTTATGGATGATCTGAAATGTCATGAAGGTTGTAAGTTTGCACGCTGAGCAGACTCCCCTCTCCTAGATGTCATTGTGGGACGAACAGTCAATGGAGAATTGCAGACCAGTGTCTACAGGAAAGCAACACACACAGACCGGATACTCAACCAGAGGAGCAATCATCCCAACAGCCATAAACGGAACTGCATCAGGACATTATTTAAACTGGCCACACACACTGCAGCACTCAGGAACTACAAGCAGCGGAAGAAAAGTACCAACACGGCATGTTTAAGAAAAGCAGGTACCCAATAAACACAGTCTGCTGATTCTTAAACAAACCCAAACAAGGCGACACAACATGCCCAGAAACTCTAGCCACACTCCTATACATCAAAGACATCTCTGAGATGATGACCAGACTATTCTAACCCCTTGGCATCATGGTAGCTCACAAACCTACCAACACACTGAAACAGCTACTGACAAACCTAAAAGGATTCAACCAACAACCAGCAAAACGAATGTCATTTACAAATTATCCTGCAAGGACTTCAAGGAACACTGCATTGGACAGACAGGCAGGAAATTAGCGAACACCAACTAGCCACCAAAGGACATGACCAGCTGTTACTAGTATCCTTATACACACTTCAACTGGGACATCTTAGGACAGGCGAAACAGAGACACTCACGGGAATTCCAAAAGGCCTGGAATTCAAACCAGAACTCCATCAATAAACACATCAATTTGGACCCCATTTGCCAAACTGAGAACAAGAACCGGAAAAGGTATCACCCACCTTAACAGACCAAGACACACAAATAGAAAGTGGGACAGAACACCAGCACTTCAACAGAGTTCACTGATATTATCTAGCATGGCAAAAAAACTGAGAACAAACCTACCACCTCAGCAAGCAAATTTACAACCTAAACTTCAACCTGAGCTACAAATATTCTCAAAAATTGCAGATCATGAAGGTTTGGGAATGGGATGCAGAGCTTACATAGGATGAAAATAATTTTCTAAAAAGGGCATGAACTGACAGTGTTGTGAAGTGGGGACAGAGAGAATTGATGTCAAGGTTTAAGGAGACTTGAAGCACAGTTGAGAGTTGGAATAACAGATTGGACAACCAAGGTGAACTTTCTAACAGGCTCACTTCTGCACCAGTACATTTCACATCTTCAATACAGCTTGCAAACCGCACAGCAAACCCAAACCCCATGCAAAAGCTCAATATCAGACGTGATTTGGGTGTGTAGTTTGTGACTATAAAAGTTCAGGGTTTTGTTTTCCTGATCCCACAGAAAGATTTAGTACTTGTTTTTTTAAGAACCTAATTAATTGTATCCAACACTTTTCCAAAGCACTCCCTTCTCTATTTTCTTCCTGTCCTTTAGAAGCTTCCATAAAATTACCCTCTTGGACTCAGCTTTCAGTCATCCTTTCTGATCTCTTTTCTGACTCAGTGGTAAGTATTCTACTGATGCAGGATGGAATCCTGAACCAAAAGACTAAGAGGTGAAATCACAACATTGTCAGTTCATGCCCTTTTTAGAAAATTATTTTCATCCTATGTAAGCTCTGCACCCCATTCCCAAACCTTCATGATCTGCAATTTTTGAGAATATTTGTAGCTCAGGTTGAAGTTCAGGTTGTAAGTTTGCTTGCTGAGGTGGTAGGTTTGTTCTCCGTTTTGTCGCCATGCTAGATAATATCAGTGAACTCTGTTGAAGTGCTGGTGTTCTGTCCCACTTTCTATTTGTGTGTCTTGGTCTGTTAAGGTGGGTGATATCTTTTCCGGTTCTTGTTTAAAATACTTTAAAATAACTATGTCTAGTATAGTAAACTAGCTAAAGTTTAACCGGTGTTCTAAAAATCAAAATAACTCATTTACAATTACACACAGTAGAGGGGAAAGTAATTAACCCCTGATTTTAACTCAATTACCTGTAGTTCAATTAGTAAAACCAACAGAATACAAAGCTATATCCCAAATCATAATGAACAGCTTGGTAGTAATGATGTTAAAATAATACCATTCTCTGTTCTGGCCAAACCATTGGTGTTCTTCACTGAAGTGCAAGCTTCCAAGCTTCAGAACCAATAAAGGATGTTGGTCCCTGTCTCTTTCAAGTGTTAAAGTAGTGAATTAGCATTTTTAAAATTGACAAGCTCAGATGCCTTAGTAACATGGCAGCTAAGCATCAATTTGGCATTAATATTGTTTCACCAACCTTTTGAGTCAAAAACCCAGTTATAGTACAATGTGATTCCTAGCACTGGCACCATGTTACATTCTGGTGCTTGGCTACCAACCACGGAGGTCAGGATTAACTGCTGCCACCCATCCTCTTTCTCAGGAAAGTCTAAGCAGCTTCCTGTAAGCAATGGAGGAGGATGGATCATAAACTAATTCAAAGTAGCTCATCTTTCAAAATATCACATTTTCTTACAGTAATATACAAGTTACACTAAATTGTAGCAGTATTAACTGTAAATGCAGATAAGCTGTACATCTCTATGGCTCTATAAATCTATCAATCCCAGTCTTGAATATACTCAATGTTGGACCATCCACAACCCTCTAGAGAAGGTAGTTCCAAAGATTAACAAATATGCATTGACTCTAAAATGCCTGTCTCCATTTGGAGACTGAGTGGAAAATCAGCTGAAGTGTGGCAGAGGTGACATGACATCATATTGGGCAGAACTCAAACACTAGCACTTTCACAACTATAACCTTATACAGCAAATCCTATTCTAAGACTTGAGCTCATAATTTAGACAGATACCAATATAATGATGACTTGGCTGAAATGAACTATAATCACAGACATTTAGGAAAGGTCAGAAGCTCTGCTGAAGGAGACCCAGTATCGATTATACATAGAGATAATAACATGCAATCTTAAACTTGCATATGAAAGGAGTGACCTCAAAATATAATCACTTAC
This sequence comes from Chiloscyllium plagiosum, assembly GCF_004010195.1. Taxonomy (NCBI): domain Eukaryota; kingdom Metazoa; phylum Chordata; class Chondrichthyes; order Orectolobiformes; family Hemiscylliidae; genus Chiloscyllium; species Chiloscyllium plagiosum. The sequence continues at coordinate 11,856,531 of NC_057716.1, read as the reverse complement.
ACTGGTTAGGAATTTTCAATGTGAAAAGCACAAAGTTAATACCAAGATGTACTAAAGACGATCAGTAGTATGATCCCAGACCAGACCAACTTCATTATGATCCCAGACAAGACTACCAAGTTATGATATGATCTTATCAGGAATTTTTAAAATTAGACAAAGCATGAGATCCAGAGTACTTGCTAGGAGAATGAAGCCACAAGATTCCACTGTTTTAAACAAACAGTTAAATTTTACAACCCAGTTCAAACAGTGATATAATCAAAGACACATGTACATCTTTCCAACACAGAATGAACATGAGGTAATAAACTGCCATCAAATACCATACACATCAATTATGATCAAGACGGACTACACAAATTTCTCAGCAACTCCCCCAAACATTAATGAGACAGTTATTAAATCTCATTAAGGGATTACAATTCTTCATTTCTGCTGACCTAGTCACGAAACTCCCTCTCAAAAGCCATTCTTCACATGTTGCCGGAATGACAGCTCCTCTTCCAGCTGATCACATTCTTTTCCTGGGTCCATTTTCTGATGGATTCTGAAGATGCAGTTGACCACTTATTTGCACCTAACTACACAGACTTAGTGGCCTTCTGTTTCCTTTTCAGCAATGTAACTTAGCTCATTTCTATATGGAGCTTGCTTCTCTCTTGCCTGGAACTTCTGAGCCCCAGTCACATAGAGCTATCCAACTGTCCCAAGACTTCCCTAAGCATTCCAACTACACATAATGCATGTAGTTCAGTTGCCTTACTGCAGTATAGTTACAAGGTCAGCAGTGTCTGGCATCTGCCCCCTTACTTTCACTTTTTCCGCTGGCAGAGCTACCAACAGTTTCAGCTTCTAAGCCCTCATTAGTCACAGCTATTCAACTGTAGGCCATCACAGAGTCCTAGCCATACAGAATCTGTGTAATTAATCTGTTTTTAGCTGCACTGCTAAACATGGAGAGTCTGTCGGTCTCTCCTTCTCCATCTGTGATTCCAAAACACACTTCAGTGATACCTGAACTGTCCTAATTCAACTTCTGTAAAACCTAACAACAAACACCACCCCAATCACCAAGTAAAATTAAATGCTTCCACATAGCAATTCTGAAACAGAGTATACTGCAAATGTTACACTTCACAAAAAAAAAGACAGCTTACTCAGTATAAAAAAAGACAACTAGAGGATATCATCTCACAAATTTAGTAGTTTGTTCTATAACGCATTCAGAAAAGCACATGATGTCTGGTGAGATATATTAATGGACAACTTTATCATACATGAATATATTGACAAAGCTCAAGTGATTCAAAAGTTTGAGTTAGCATGATGGCCCATTATTTCAGGGAAGCTATACAAAAGATACTTTGCAAGTTGACTGAATAATGGCCAGTAGCCCAAACATACAAGGAAATGAATGACATTCTGGCCTACAGCCATCATAGAACGATCATGACCTGGTGCTCAAATACCAAAATAGGTATGTAATTTTCAAAAGGTTAACTTCAAAGAAATGAGGGTAACAGTTGAGCAAACCGATACACAGGTGGCGTGAGGGTGGGGAGAGGGGTTGGTGGTGTTGTGCGAGCAAGGAGAGAGTAGTTCAACAATGCTTCAATTGAGGGAAGGTGAAATACCATTATAGCTTTAACTACAAGCCCACAGAATAAACAAACTTTGTGTAAATAAGGGTACCAAACACATACACGTCAATTGTCCATGCTAATTTATTCAAAGTTGCTCAATTTAATTTGAATCAAAATTGGGAAGAGAAGTGCATTAAGTTTAACTTACTTTTCTAGATTATTTTAAAATAATGCATAAAATGACTTCCCTTAAAACTAATGGTACTCTATGAAAAATTAATTGCAACTAAATTTTGGATGAAAAATTGTTACTAGAAACCCTGAACAGAAAATAGAAGGAATTTACTCAAATGAAGGAAATTTAAAAGCACAGTCAGCACTAAATAACCAGAGTAAAGAGATTTTGGAAGTATATGCTCACACTAAACATAATAGAAAAGAAATTCTTTTACTTCAACACTATGATAGCATTCAAAGAGACAAGAACCACTCAAGATATAAACCGGGCTCCAAGCGAGAGTACAATATAGGTAGTGATCTGACAAATTAGATCTCCCCATTGCTCATAAGAAAATCATTCCATAATCCAGATAGCAATAAGAGTTTGTAGATGAGCAATATGAAAATCCTAACAAGCTCAAATGGGTTTTTTTGTAAATATTTTTGAGAAAAAGATTAATTTCTTTACAAAATTACAAAATCACTACAAAATAGTGTAACAACTTTATAATATAATGACAATAACAGAAAACAACTACTCTACTCCACCAACCACTGAGGAGAGAGAGAGAAAAAAAACCTACAAAAACAAATGAACAAATATCTAAGAAAAAAAACTAAACCAAGTTATGCCAAGTTAACTTAAGTTACACTCAGTTAAATTACTACACTCAGTGCAATCCCACCGAAGCTCCCCACCACCAGGAGCATTAGTAAGCAAACCCGTATTTGTTCAGGATTCTTCCTCCCAGGGGCCCCCGGACCGCCAACATAGCCTTCATGACTACACAAAGGCCCTGATCAATATAACCGACAAGTCTGCATCTATATAATTCAGAAAGGGCAGCCATGTTCTATAAAACAGTTCCATTTTCTGGTGCACCATACTCGTAAGAAAGTCCAGGGGGATGTGCTCCATAGCTAATCTATGCCAGCCCAAAAGTCCCGGGGGATTCTCAGACACCCAGCTCATTAGAATGCTCTTCCTCGCACAGATTGAAAGAGTATTAAACAATTTCTTCCCATGCACGTCCAAAGAGGGGAGATTTTGAAGACCCAAGAGGATAAACACCAAATTCAACTTAAACTCAGTTCTCAAAACCTCTTCCAAAACGCTCGCTATGGCATCCAAATACCTATGAAGCTTGTGGCATGACCACAAGTAATGAGTAAGAGTACCAACATCTGTTTTACATGTAGGGCACATTGGGGACACTCCTGTCTTAAATTTTGCAAGCCACTCTGGTGCCAGATGAGCCCTGTGGAGTACCTTCAGTTGCATAGCCTGCGACCTGTTACAGATCAAAATCTTCCTTATGTTCTCCCAAATATCCTCCCACACCTCTGATGAGATTTCCATCCCCAATTCCCGAGTCCAGAATATGCATAGCCGCTCAATGTCCTTCAAAGCTTTACTTCCTACAAGTGATAGAGGAAACTGACTCAGAGAGCCCATTGACTGGAGCGCACTCCTCTCCATATCTGACTTATAGAGACTAACCATCAACATAATTTTTTTTTGGATAAAGTCCCTAACCTGAAAGTAACGAAAGAGGTCCCTCCTAGATAGCCTATATTTCTGGCTCAGCTGCTCAAAAGACATCATCACCTCCATGTCAAATAAATCGCCCAAACAGGAGACTCTTCTAAACTCCCAGAACTTAAAGCCAGAGTTCATCGATTCCAGCCGGAATCCTAACATTCCCACCATGGGAGTGAAAGGGGAAATGTTTTGGAAGTTGCCCTCACCTTGCTGCATCACTCTCCAAGCTTTAACTGCGTTAAGGACAATCGAGTTTCTGCAATGGTCTATAACAGTCCTCATCTTGTCCATCAGTAACAAATTGATGAGGGGGCATTTAGTCTGGGAGGCCTCGATATCCAACCAAATTGATCACGGGTCCTAGCAGGCCCAGTCAGCCACATAGGCATTGAATTGATATTTCTTAAAGTCTGGGAAATCCAAACCTCCCATCTCCTGCAGAAGCTGAAGCTTAATAAGAGGCTGCCTATGATGCCAGATGAAAGATCCGAGCCAATGGTAAAGCCTCCGTAGTGCTTGCCTAGGCATCAAAGGGAGCATTCGCATGGGATGTAATAAGTGAGGAAGAACATTCATTTTGGCCAGAGCTACTTTACCTAAACAAGATATTGGAAGATCCTCCCTGCGCCGAAGGTCCTGCCTTACTTTCTCTAGCAACTGCACAAAGTTAGCTTTATATAATTGATCAAAGGCCGGGGTGATAAAAATGCCGAAGTACAGGAAGCCTCCCTGTGACCACCTGAAAGGGAAATGGGTTCCATCCCTAAAATCGGATTTTCCAATAAGGCTCCCCACAGGAATGGCCTCCGACTTCATGGGATTAATTTTATATCCTGAGAACAAACCAAATAGATTAATCATTTGTATTAAACGGGGCACAGATGTCATCGGATCAGTTAAAAAGAGAAGGACATCATCCGCATAGAGGGTGATCTTATGCCTGCCTGACCGTACCTCCAGGACAATTATGCTGGGATCCCTCTGGATTGTCCCCACCAGCAGCTCAATCACTAATGTAAATAATAGTGGCGAGAGAGGGCACCTTTGTCGGCTGACTCTGCCGATACTAAAATTATCTGACTTTATGTCATTAGTGAGAACCGCTGCTTTTGGGTCACGATATAACACTGTCACTTACTTGGCAAAAACCCCTCCAAGACCAAGCTGCTCTAGTACGTAAAAGATGTTCAGCCTCTCCACCTGATCAAACGCTTTCTCTGCATCAAGGGAGACTACCAAGCACAGAATCGACCCTTGCTGGCATACTTGGACCATGTTTAAATACTCTTCCAATATTACTGGCATACCTACAACCATTGATAAAATCTGCCTGGTCCTCCTTTACAATGAAAGGCAAATCCCTCTCCAACCTTAACGCCAGCACTTTCAACAATTTTAAAATCTACATTTAGTAACGATATGGGCCTGTATGAAGTGCAATCCTCTGGGGCCTTTACTTTCTGAAGAATAAGAGAAATATTTGCTTCTCTCAAAGAGGATGGGAGGAAGTCCTGACTGTAGGAGTAGTTGTACATATCCAAGAATGGCCCAGCCGGCATGTGTACAAACTACTTCTAAAACACTTTGAAATCCATCTGGACTGGGCGCTTTATCACTCTTTAGCTGCCTCATCACCTCCTGTATTTCCTGGATGGTCAAGGGGGCTTCAGAAAGGACGCCTGCTCTGAAGTTACACCCAGAAGGTCCAGGGTCTTAAAAAAAGGATTCCATCTTCATCAATCTGTCCTCACAGCCCTCTGACTGGTACAGCTCAGAGTAAAACTTCCGAAATGCTGCATTAATCTTTTTGGCATTGCAAGTAAGAGTACCAGCACTCTCTCTGATGGATGTGATAGATTGACGGGCATTCTTCTTTCTGGCCAGGTACGTTATATATCTACCCTGTCTACCACCGTATTCAAATAATCTCTGTTTCACAAAAGAGACTTCCCTCTTTGCTGTCTGGGTGAGCACGGCATTCAAAGTAGCCCTAAGGGCTGTAATCCGCTGCAATTTGCTTACAGATGGTCTGTAAAGTATGCTGACTCAGCTGCCTTCAGGCCAGTCTCCAGCAAACTCTGCTGCTCTCCCCTCTGCTGCTTCCAAGTCGCTGAGTAAGTAGTAATCAAATCCCATGCACAGGCCTTGGCAGTCTCCCAGAGCACTGATGGATTACTGGCCATACCCAAATTAATGTCCTTAAAGATTTTAAATTCCCGCGAAAAATACTCTATAAACCTGCTATCTTTCATGAGGAAAGAATCCATGTGCCAGCACCAGAAGCCTATCCCGTTATCACCAGCCTTGACCTCCATGTATACTGCCGCAAGATCAGAAACGGCTACGTTCTCTATTCTGCAAGACAGAACCAAAGTCAAGGAGGTCGATGGGACAAAAAACATGTCAATTCTGGTATAGCACTTCTGTGGATTAGAGACAGAGGTGAAATCCCTACCTTCAGAGTGAAGACATCTCCACACGTCTACCAACTGCCAGGATTGCGGGTACATACCCGCAAGGCCCCTAGGCATCCTGTCCATTCCGGGGTCAATAAGAGGATTAAAGTCTCTCCCTATATTTGTATGACATGCCCCAAGGGCCATCAACCTGGAAAGCGCATCCGCTAAAAGAAATTTAAGGTGGTGTGCCGGGGGGAACAAAATACATTCAAGATCCCATATTTCTCTCCATGTGAGCTGCAAAATAATCGAGAGTCTATAGCCCACATCTGTTTTAGTTTTGTTGGTGGTAGTTGTGGACTAATATAGCAAAAGGACTATTTTAAGCCAAGGAAAGGAGTTGCTGCACTTGAAAAACAAAGTCACCATGTGATGGAATACCCTCCACACTGCCTGAAAGAAACAGCTCCAACACCACAAATTTCAACACAATAGGACAAAGTAGTCATTTGATTAGAATTTTGTCCATCCTTTTGATCATTCACTCCCTCCATCAATGGTGTACACACTACTGATGCTGTACCATCTTCAAGCTGCACTGTAATAACTCACCAAGGCTGCTTTGACAGCAGCTTTGAAAACTTTTGTTCTCTACCACCCAGAAAGACAAGATTAGATTACATTACAGTGTGGAAACAGGCCCTTCGGCCCAACAAGTCCACACTGACCCACCGAAGCGAAACCCACCCATACCCCTACATTTACCCCTTACCTAACACTACGGGCAATTCAGCATGGCCAATTCACCTGACCCTGCACATCTTTGGACTGTGGGAGGAAACCGGAGCACCCGGAGGAAACCCATGCAGACACGGGGAGAACGTGCAAACTCCACACAGTCAGTCGCCCGAGGCGGGAATTGAACCCGGGTCTCAGGCGCTGTGAGGCAGCAGTGCTAACCACTATGCCACCGTGCCGCCCACCAAGTTAGCAAGAACAGAGAAACTACCACCTGTAAGATCCCCTCCAAGCCACGCCCTGACTTGGAACTATATCAGGATGTTGTGAAACTTGAAAACATTCAGAGAAGATTTACAAGGATGTTGCCAGGGCTGGAGGGTTGGAGCTATAGGGAGAGGCTGAATCTGCAGGGGCTAGTTTCCCTGGAGCATCGGAGGCTGAGGGGGTGACCTTGTAGAGTCTTATAAAATGAGGGTCTAGGTCTTTTCCCTGGGGTGGGGGAGTGCAGAACTAGAGGGCATAGCTTTAGGGTGAGAGGGGAAGATATGAAAAGGGACCTAAGGGGCAACATTTTCACGCAAGGGTGGTGCATGTATGGTTGAGCTGCCAGAGGAAATGGTGGAGGCTGGTCCAATACAACATTTAAAAGGTGTCTGGATGGGTACATGAATAAGAAAAGTTTTGAGGGATAAGGGCCAAGATTAGTTTAGGATATCTGAGCAGCATGGACGAGTTGGACCAAAGAGTCTGTTTCCATGGTGCACATTGGTATGACTCTACTGGTGAAATGAAATCTGGAAATAGCCCAATACCACTTGGGTATGCCTACTCCATAAACAGTAGCTGAAGGAGGCAGCTCATCATCACCTCAATGGCAAGTAGGTATGTATAATAAATGCTGGCCCAGCCAGCAGCGCACACATCCCATGAATGAATTAACTGAAGAAAACTTTAGAAGTACTGCATCAAAAACAACTTGAATAAACTCAAAGCTGTGGAAGCCTTGGCAAAACCTTGGGAAAATGTGGTAGAAAACAGGGGAGTACAGTGATTTATCTCCAAGATGCAGTGCAGCAACTCACCAATGTTTCATTGTCAATACATTCAAAACTGCAATCTCTACGCACACATGGTAATACCACAACCACCAACAATTTCCTATTCAAATCACATAGATACATAAATATGAATTCGGAGCAAGAGAAGGTCAATCAGCAACTCAAGACAAAAGTGAGGATTGCAGATGGAGATTAGAGTGGAGATTAGAGTAAAGATTAGAGTGGTGCTGGAAAAGGTCTTTGCCCTTTTCGCTCCTGATGAAGGGCTGCTGCCCGAAACGTTGATTTTCCTGCTCCTCGGATGCTGCCTGACCTGCTGTGCTTTTCCAGCACCACTCTAATCTCCACTCAGCCGCTCAAGTCTGCTTTATCAATAAGATCATGGTTGATCTGATCACTTCACATTTTCACTTTCCCTGATTAGCTTTTATCCCCATGCTTATCAAATACCATTTTTACTTGGAACTATCTTTCTATTCATCAAGAGTCCTTGGGTCAAAATGCTAGAACACCCTTTACAAAACTGTGCTATTACACTTTAGACCACAGTGATTCAAAAATAAAAATAAACAGAACCAGTACATTCATTTGGCCTCAAGAGCCCTTTCTGTCATTCCAGATGACCATGGTTAACCTTCTGTCTCAGCTCCATCTTTTCATGCATTCCTCATATTTCTTAATTTGACAGAGACCAACTGAATGTCATCAATGGGGCAGCCTACTCAAGTAGAGAATTTGTATCAATCTAAATAAAAAAAAAGGATTTCCTTAATTCACTCTTAAATGATTAGCCCCTTACCCTGTGACAGATTTCCAAGTGAGAAAAAACAGCAACCCAGTATCTAAAATAACAATTATTTGATTCTTAGACTGCCATTATTGTCTTTACATGGGGCCTAACCATGGAGCTTCATCTTAATCATTGGCCTATTGCGATTTCTTATTGGTAGATGGTTAGATTTTTAGAAAGGGTATTTATAGATGGCCTGTTAGATTTCATGTTAAGTACTGTCATTAATTGTCTTAATTAATGCATTTATGTCTAAATATAACATATCTTTTCATGGCCACTGTCACATTATTTACCCGCCTGTTAAGTTAATGACATTCTGATGTTTGTATTTTGACTGCTGTGGCTCACCTTAAGTGTTTGTCCTGTGGGAACCAATAAAATGCTGTTGACACGTTCCACTGGGCGGAGTGGTGAGGTCCGACAGATAAGAAACAGGAGACCTGATGACTGACCTCTACATGAAATTCATTACAAAAATTTGAAAGCTGAGTTACATTCCACATGGGATTCTCTCCTTTCTGTACAGGGAGAAATAATTTCCTCTGCGCTTGTGAACAACCTCAATGATTGGAATATAATCTGTTGGATTTTTGCCATCTACTTTAAATGAAGTTCGCCTGCTCTCTTAAGTATTTAATTTGATTCTCAACTTTCCCCATGATAGATGATAAAAAGCCAAACGTTGGTACAGAACGTTATATGCTGGATGCCAAGCAAATAGCTTCCTTGATTGGGCATTTCTTCAAGCTGATCGTAGACAGGGCCAAAGACAGATAGTATGGGCCCTGCTGTTTTTCCTGTTTCCAGGCCGCATCTTCTCCCCTCCCATTTCACCTTTTAATCATGAACAGCTTCAGTGAGCAGCTTGGCAATACATTTTGGATCCAATAGAATAATGTAGCAAAGGAAGATGCCATTTAGCCCATTGGGTCTGGGCCAGTCAGTCCTACAAGTGTCTACTCCTCTGTTTTTCCCTCTAATTTTTTCTCTAAATACTTATCTAATTTCCTTTGAATATTAATTTTAATCTTTAGCCATCACAATGTTAAAGAGAGATGGCATTCCAATCCTAACTGTTTGTATAAAGCGTTTTCCTCATGCCAGCTTTCGTTCTTTTCCTAATCAGTTTGAATGAAGCTGAATCTGGGTTATCTGATTATCAGTACTACACCCATCAGAAATAATTTCTATTTATTCTACTGAAACCTTTCATAATTTCATGCACCTTCATCAAATCCCCTTAGGCTTCTTGGTTCACAGAAGAGCAATCTCAGCTTCTCTGTAAATGCCTCATCTGTGGAGACATTCTAGAAAATACCTTCTGAACTTTCTACAAAGCTTTCACATCCTTTTGGTGTACAGTAATGGAAACCATAGCCTCAGTGAAGTTGAACTGTTTTATCTAGACTCAGCAAAACTGCTTTTTTACTGTATACATCTATTTATAAATCCCAGACAAATTTCAGTTTGATATACTTTGGTATCACAGCTATGAACACAACTGAACACAACCTGGTTCAAAATGTGCAAACAACTTTGCTTCTTTGATCCTCATGTAATATCAGAACCTTTTTGTTTGAGAGCCCTTGCTCAGGTTTTCTCAAGGCTTACTTGATCATTATGAGGCTACTTATTTTGGTTTTCAGAGGCACCTTTTTCATTGTCAATATCTCATTTATTACGTTGTGCAGTCATATAGCAAGAATGCCTTCTGTATTTGCATTCATATATAGGGTATTTGAACTCCTGTATGAGTAAGATGAGAAGAATCCATCAATATGCCCAATTACCAGCCATTAAACTTAAAGCATGACACACAAGAAAAGCTTAAATTTACCAGACACTAATCTATTTAAATTGACACAAGAAAACAGATGTAAGCAAACAATAAATGCACTTTCCAAAATAACTAATAGACACTTCTACACACAAAATAGAAAGGAATCACCTTTAAGACACCTTCCACAGACTAGTGTCACAGCTATTGTGTTTCCATCATATATACACAAAACTAGAACATTTTAACTAAGCAGCCAATATCCTATTTACTGCATCTCAGATCTCATTGGCAAATACAAATTTAATAATTGCCAGGGTTGATAATAACAGCATCCCTAATAGTCCTCACATAATAGCACCTCTTGATCATATGCAACCCTAAGCTAGAAATTCCACACAAGTTTTCAAAGAATTAATTATCTCTGATTTCTAGTTTCCATTGTTGAGATTGAAAGATGTTCTCTCCTTTCAAGTTTCCTTTCTCCACATCCACACCTAACCTTAGGCTCCACCTTCTGCCCACTTTGCAGTTTGAGCCTCTTTCTACATCCCACTTCCTGCAGCGTCCTCCTGCATCACCCTAACCTCTTGCACCCTCCTTTCTTCTTACCTCCCTCAAACCTCAGCCTGCTGAATTCCAAAAAGAAATAGGTGACTGGTGCTTTATTTGAACACTGTTCAGATCAACAGAGACACAATATAAACAAGCAGCGCACATTGTGAACTCCTGATAGTCAGTTGAAGTTACCATTTGTTCTGAATTAGATAGGTGTTCTAATATTTCTATGAAACTATGGTAAAGAATTTACTGAAGGGCAAGGGACATAACACCCACCAGTTACATATAGGGGTCAATCTAATCACCAGTGACTGATCATTTCATTGTGAAAATGTGGTGTCAGACTTACAGTTCCATCAAGACATCCAAGTTTGGATGAGACTTTCCACAAGGCCTCATTATATACTATGTCACATCAAAGGCAGAGTCAAGTCCCATAAGCTGTCCATGGCATTTCTCTGGTGTCTGCTGAAGGGTGAAAATCAAGGTGCCTTTCCTGAACCCACTCATTTTCTAGAAATACGTGACCTGGTATGTGGCTTATGAGCTTAATGATTAGAAATCTTTTGCACAAATCCTACCAGCTATCAGAAGCAGTTAGATTCCTTTGGAATACTATATTTAATCCAAACAAGAATGCAAAGAACATGTATTATTCGATGAAACAAAATCAGTAATTTATGACTTAGTGCAGCTTAAATAAATTTCCTAACTGATACCATTCATTATGTCAACAGTAAAATACAGAGATCAAAAACATCATTAAGAGTCCACATGGCATAAAGCTGGCTTCAAACATGAGATAATAAACGAGTTTCTCAATCAACCGAATCGTCTTTGAATCCCTGAGAAATTACCTGCTGTGGTACCCATAGATTAAAAGATTTAAATTTGGCATTTTCTTTGAAAAATGTTCCATCTGATTTTGCCAGAAAACAGCAAGTGAATGACGACGCTTCTTCTACGACAATTTTTTTTTGTATAGAACCCAGCTTGTTGAGCAGATGTTCCAACAGCTCTGCTGCAGCACATTGCATTTTGGAAGATACCTTTGCCTTAACTGTGCCATCATGATGTTGCTTGTCCTCATTATCTTCATGCCTTCAAGTGAGATGTGATCACCCTGTTGAGAACTGATGTGTGATGCTGGGCACCAGCTGGTGGAAGAATCCATCAGGTCAGAAAATTGTGGTGGCTTGTAGGTCACACTTGGTGGATCATCTCTGACTGTGGTATGGCATTCAAAATTGCCAGAACTGGAGAAACCATTATCCATGGCAATTGCAATGAGAATTTCATTCCCTTAACACTCATTCCATGGACTGCTCAGCATCCTAACCAGGAGTTAATACCTACTTGAGACCAAAAGTGCTATGGTTTGAACTATCACCATAAGTTAATTCCTTCATGATATCGAAGTCATGATAGGGCCAAGACCCCCTGTTATTTACACGCTCTAAACTTTGCTTCAAACGTCGAATCTCCTGTTCCCTGGATGCTGCCTGACCTGCTGTGCTGTTCCAGCAATAAAGTTTCAACTTCAAATTACCTAGTCAGACACAATATAGAAATCAAGACATACATGTCAGTTCAAAATCCAGATTTAATCTGATGTCATTCACTACGGCGGCTTTTCACACTCATAAATAACACTGTAAATTATAAGAATGCACCTACAGATCCTTTGTTTTTAAATTGCTGATGCTCAGTTTGGAAGTTTGTACTGGAGTAAATGTGGTAGAGTGGATAGTTAATCTGTGTCTGAGCCAGTGGTTCCAGGTTCAAGTCACAACCCAGGACTTGATAGCCAAGCAAGGTGCTTGCATTACACAGCCAAACAGATCGCTTATCAACCAGCAATACCATCAGACATATGCTAATGGCAGGCAGCAAGAGTGGGCGAGATTTTTGGCCAGTCTTGTGGTGGACACACAATGTCTACCTCATTACCCATAATTCCAGAGTACAATGCCCAAGCAAAGGAATGCATAGTGCCACAGATATTTGGACTGAGTGAATGTTAACACACCACCAGAGTAAATGTTGACCACAATATTGCGCAAACAAACCAATGACTCAAAGAACAAACCAAACAGTTTAAAAGTGATTTATTATATGACTGCACGTAATTATTCAAAGGAGAGTACATATCATGAGTGTAAAAACAGTGAATTGAACAATAATAGATTATGAGCTAATTAACAGAAGGAAACTTTTGGTTGATGACAGCATTGTCGTGCTAATTTAGACCTTAACACAAAAGATTGTGACAAGACAAGCATGGAACTACATCTCTAATTCTTGGCATCAGTTTGCAGTCTTCCATTGAAACTATGTTGGATATTCTAGTTTAAAAACCTGGCCCATCATGGGTGATGTCTCAAATCATAATAATTACCAGTTCTATATTAGAGACTAAATTACAGGCACTCTGAAAGCTCTGCTATTTTAGATGAACCACTTTGTTTAGTACAATTGTGGTTAAAGCAATGCAAATGCTTCACTTTAAATCCATTCAATGGCACACATTTAAAAGAACTTTCATTTCATCTGATCAACAGAAGTAGTGGCCTCAAGATTTTTCAAATACAGGCATTAAATGCGTGGCTTAAAGGTTAGTTGGATTGAATTGGTTTCAGTCCCTGGGTGTGACCATCTGCACTGGGGTAGAATCAGAGAAGCCTTACAGTGTGGAAAGAAGTCATTTCGCCCATCAAGTCTGCAGCGACCCTCCTAAACGCACCCCACCCAATCCACGCAACTCCTTAGCCTGCACATCCCAGAACATTATAGGGCAATTTAGCATAACCAATTGACAAAACCTACACATCTTTGGACTGTGGGAGGTAACCGGAGCACCTGGCAGAAACCCACATAGTCACAGGGAGAACATGCAAACTCCACACAAAGTTGCCCAAGGTTGGAATCAAACCTGGATCCCTGGCACTGAGGCAGCAGCACTAACCACTTAGCCACTGTACAGCCCAGAAGGGAGCTGCTCCAGCAGGACAAGCTTCACCTGAACTGTGTTGCGACCAGTGTCCTGGCAAATTGAATACCAAGGGGCAAAGAAAGGGCTTTAAACTTAAAAGGTGGGAGAAGAGGACTTTGGGAGAGGGGATATGTAGGCCTACAAAGTAATATGAAACGATGGCATTGCAGGACAGCTATTTCAAAAATGATATCCGCAGTGGGGCAGGAAGGGACATCATACAAACATTAAAAAAAAGCCAATAGAGAAAAAAATGAAATGGTAAAAAGGTAAAATTAATGGCTTTTAAATGCACGTACTAGTCAGAATAATAAATGAATTAACTGCAGGAAGAGAAATTAATGGGTATGATGTCATAGTCATTGCAGGGACATTGGTATAAGGAGATCAAAACTTGGAACTAAATATGCAGGGTTTGTGACTTTTTGACAGGCAGGCAGGTAGTAGTAATGGGGCAGCTTAGTTAGTACAGGATGGAATGAGTACAATTGGAAGAAATGATCTTGGATAGGTAGATGCAGAATCCATATAGGTGGAGATAACAGATACTGAAAAGCAAGGTGACATTGATCGGAGTGTCTTTAGGCTCACTATTTTAGGCTCTATTTTAGGACAAAGAATACATCGGAAGATAATAGGCTATGTGACAAGAACAGTGCAACAATCATTGGTGACTTTATTCTTCACATAAATGTAAATGGAGAAAGACTACAGAAAGTTACAGCACCAATGGAATTTAGGATCCTTTGGATAAAGAATCACAAAAAGCTAGCATAAAATTTCAGCAGGTAATAGGATCGTCAAGTCAAATGTTGGCCTTCAAAGGGAATGGATTATAAATATACTGGTTAAAACTATACAAGACACGCCTAGAATACTGTGAACATTTGGTCCCCTTTTCTAAGGAAAGATATACTGGCACTGGAGGCTGTCCAGAAAAGTTCATTAACTTGATCCTGGGTGTGGAGGGATTTATATTTATAAGAAGTTGAGTTGCAAGAAAATGTTCTAATTGGAGCTTTGAAAAATGAAACCACCTTATGGAAACATATTCCTATGAGTAGGTACTGAGGATTTTTTTTCTTTCCCCTCTTGTGGGGAAGTCTAGGACCAGAGAGCATAACCTCATGAATAAAGAGTCACCCATTTAAGACAGAGATGAGGAAAATTTCTTCTCTCAGAGTGATGAATCTACAGAATGTTTGATTGTCGAAAGCTATAGAGGCTGTGTAATCAGGTATATTCAAGGCTAAGACAAACAGATTTTAATCACTAAGGGAATTAAGGACAATGAGAAAAAGGCAGGATAGTGAAGTTGAATATTATCTGATCAGTCATGATTTCATTGAATGGCAGAGCAGGCTAAATGGGTCGAACGGCCGACATCTGCTCCTATGTCTTATGGTCAAATTCACTATATAAAGCTCAAAACCCATTTCTCTGAGACCACCAAAATCACTTAACCAAATGATTTGCTAAAACATAACAGATCTTCAAGAAATTAAGGTTCTGAATTAATTATTTAAGTCTTGGCTGGTTAGATGTCCTTTTGAATACTTTCCAAATCCTTGATGTAGGATTATGTATTGACGGTTTGAAAATGAATTCACTTGTCAAATGATGCATGTTCAATTTCATAATGTTGAACTCCATGCAATTACATTTATAAGCTAATACTGTACCCAGTGATGACACCCAACATCGGAACAAACACAATTTGATTTTCCAGCCTGGATATGAATGGAAACAAATTAAGAGGTGTGCTTATTTGTTACAACATTAAGCCAGCTGGAGAGTCTATTAACCTCTACAAACTTTATTAGCCAAGCCATCAATTAATGGTTGCTGCATCACTGTATTGTACTTTGCCAAGTAAATTAAACCAGCGCTTCAACAGAGGCTCAGATAATGTTACCTAGTGTGATGACGAAACTTCTGAGAACAAACCTATCAGCTCAGTGAGCAAGCTTACAATTGGATCAAATGAATTGGACCAAAGGGGCTGTTTCCATGCTATTCAGCTCTATAAAAGTATATTTAACAAAAGTATTGCAGATACTGGAAATCTGAAACAAACACAGAAATTGCTGGAAAATCTCAGTGGGTCTAGCAGCATCTGTGGAGAACAATCAGAGTTAATGGTTTGGGTCCAGTGACCCTTCCTCAGAACAGAGGTTCTGAAGGAGGGTCTCTGGACCCGAAACATTGACAGATTTCTCTCTATAGATACTGCAGACCTGCTGAGATTTTCCAGCAATTTGATTTTGTTTCACCAAATGTAAATCTTTTCCAAGCAACTACCAAATAAGTATTCAAAGCTATTTTGCTTCAACTTCCTTTTCAAAAAATTGAACATGTGTTTCTTTTAAGCACATACTCTGCCACTACATCACTTCGACAAAATCTGTGACTTAGAAGGAATCTTGGCCACATAAACATAACTGAAAATATTACTCCTAAAAACACACAAGTGTCACTGGTTAGTAAGAGTGCAAGTAGATTGCCACAATAAATAAAACACAGATAGCAACCTGATCACAGGTGCTTGAAAATGATGAATATCTGTTAACAGTAAAGATGAAATTCAAATAATTAGATGTATTTTCACAAGAACTCAAGCTTTCGAAACAATGTAAAGCACAGCAACATTTTCTGTATGTGTTCATGACTACTGTTAGCACCAGCAATTGTTTGTTCTGGATTCTGTTTCTAAAACTGCTTATGTATATTCTCATGTTTCCAAGGGACACCAAATCCAGTTAGAGAGTAATGAAATATGAGACACATCGCAAGTTGGTGCTGAGGTCTAAATGACAGACAGCAAAACAATTCACACTTCTATTATGATTTTTTAAAATACTAGTTTTGCTTACCCTGGGTTGCACGGATGCATAGCCAAGTGGCCAAAGAGCAAAAATGGATGTGACTTATCAACTGGTCTTATTTTTGCCGCGCAAGGAATTTAACTACATTAGAACAGATATCTTAAAAAGGCTTGGCTTTGACAACTTTGTTTCCGAAAAACTACAAGGGAATGTTTCAACAACCTAGGCTTGCTACACACAACAAATATACATTCCATTTTAGTACCACAATTCAAAATTTGTTCAATTCACCAGAGTTTTCAAACACCACCTTCCAAAACAATAGGCACAACCATCGAGAAGGGCAAGGAGAGCAGAAAGGGGTAAGGGGGTTGAAAGCAAAAAGAAAAGTGGTAGTTGCAGGGGAATACATAGCATTCGTTGCGAGCAGGATCAAG
This sequence comes from Chiloscyllium plagiosum, assembly GCF_004010195.1. NCBI lineage: Eukaryota > Metazoa > Chordata > Chondrichthyes > Orectolobiformes > Hemiscylliidae > Chiloscyllium > Chiloscyllium plagiosum. Next base: position 11,839,600 of record NC_057716.1, on the reverse strand, counting down.
AATCCTACATGGTATGTTGCCTGCCCAGTGCCAGGGTGAGGAACATCTCTGACCAGCTTGAACGGAGATTGGAGAGGGAGGGGGAGAAACAACATAGGCAAGATTAAAAAAGAAGACCTGTTTGTGGATATCCGAAAGTAGGAGCTAAACTAAAGAACAGATCCTCAAGGGTTACAGTCTCCAGATTACAACCTGAGCCACATGCAAATTGACATAGGGACACAAGAATAAGGGAAATAAACATATTGCTAAAGGAGTGGTGTGGGAAAGAGGGGTTCCATTTCATAGAACACTGGCATCAGTATTGTAACAGGAGGGATCTGTATCATTTGGGATGGTCTCCATCTGAACCATGCTGGGACCAATGGCCTAGCAAAAAGGGTGGTTAACATGACTTTAAACTGTTGGGTGCGGGTGTGGTGACCGGGCAGGGGGTGGGAGGGTGTTAAACCTGCAAATATAATAGCCAATGGGAAACAAAACAGCAGGTTAACATCTGTGGGGTGGATTCAACTGCATGGAAAGATATGTAAAAGTGCAAAGAAAGGAGACATTATTAAGGTCTCCAGAACACAAAATAGGATAGTGTTTCAAAAAGGTTGGAACGTGTATGGAATGAGCTGCCAGAGGAAGTGGTGGAGGCTGGTACAACTGTAACATTTAAAAGGCATTTGAATGGGTATATGAATAGGAAGGGTTTGGAGGGATATGGGCTGGGTGCTGGCAGGTGGGACTAGATTGGGTTGGGATATCTGGTCGGCATGAACAGGTTGAACCGAAGGATCTGTTTCCATTCTGTACAACTCTATGACTCATTGACAATTTTCTAAATGGGAAGAAAATTCAGAAGTCATTTATTTTGAGGAGATGAGAGTATAAATGCAGGGATGTACTTCTGAGGCTTTAGAAAGTTTTAGTCAGACCACATTTAGAATATTGAGAGCAATCTTGGGCCTCATATCTCGGGAAGGATGTACTGACCATGGAGCAGGTCTGGAGGTGGTTCATGAGGAGGATCCCAGGGATGAAAGGTTTAACATATGAGGAAATTTGAGGATTCTGGGTCTATATTTGATGAAGTTTAAAAGGAGGAAGGGAGACCTCATTGAAACTTGCAAAATACTCTTAAGGCCTGGATAGAGTGGACATTGGGAAAATGTTGCCATTAATAGGAAATACTAGGACTCGGGGACCCAGCCTTAGAATAAAAGGAAGACCGTTTATAACATAGATGAGGTAAAACTTGTTCAGCCAGAGAGTGTTGAATCTTTGGAATTCATTGCCACAAAAGGCTATGGAAGCCAGTTCATTGTGTATATTTAAGAAAGAAATGGATAGAATCTTGATTGTAATGGGGATCAAAGGTTATGGGGAGAAGGTGGGAGAATGGGATTGAGAAACTGATCAGCCATGATTGATTTGCAGAGCATACTCAATGGGCCAAATGGCCTGATTTTCACTCCTTTGTCTTATGGTCTGTCATCCAAAGTCAGAAGTGGGAATGTTCACCATTAGCATGAAGTCAGGAGTGTGATGGAATCATAGAATCCCAACAATACACAGACAGAGGCCATTTGGCCCATTGAGTCTGCACTGACCCTCCAAAAAGCATTCCACCCAGATGCATCCCACCCACACCCCAACATAGGGTCTTTACCATGGCTAATCCATTTAAATACTCTCCACTTGTTTTGACTGCAGCTTCAACAACATTCAAGAAACATGATACCATTCAGGACAAAAGCAGGTCACTTGATTGGCACCATAACCATTCACTCCCTTCACCTGCAGCAGTGTACACCATCTACAAGATGTACTGCTGAAGTTCATGTAAGCACTCAAATGCACAACCACTATCATTTAGAAGTAAAAGGGCAGCAGATACATGAGAACACTATTACCTGCAAGTTCCCCTCCCAAGTCACTCACCATCCTGGCTTGGAAATATATTTCCATTCCTTCAGAGTTACTGGCACAAAATGGCATAATGGGTGTACCTATAGCACATGGACTGCAGCAGTTCAAGATGGCAGCTCACCACTGCCTTCTCAAGGGCAACTGGGAATGGGTTACAGATGCTGTCCCAGCTAGTGATGCCCACATCCTATGAATGAGTAGAAAAAAAAAGTGCTTCAAATATGGCTTTTCCAAACTTATCACTATTTCTTCAGTTATCAGTCTTCATTACTTGAGTATTTTCCAGAGTCTTGACTCTGCTCATATTCAATACCACACTGATATCCAATCATTAATCTATATGGTCTGTGAAATTCTATTAATTAACTTTATCAATTCAGTCTCAAACTATCTACGAAAGTACGAATGAAGAGCGGGAGTCGGACATTCAGTCCCTCAAGCCTGCTCCTCCATTCAATAAGATCACATAGATCCATTTTTCTGAGTACTCTAACATCCATGCTTAATAACAATCCATTCACCTCTGCCATAACTATTCCAGAACTCTATTTTCATCATCTCTTTAGGAGTAGAGCTCCGAAGATTTGCACCACTCAGAAAAAGTCTTACCAGTTTTAAATAGGCGATGCCTGATTTTTAAAACTGTGGCCTTTATTTCTTGCTTTTCCCATAACAGGGAAATTACCTCACATTGTGTCAAGACCCTGTTAGTGTATTCTGTTTTAGTCAATCTAGTTATAGTGAATCACAGATGTACAGCACGAAACAAACCCTTCAGCCCAATTTGTCCATACTGACCAGATACCCTAAATTGATCTAGTCCCATATGCAAACACTTGGTCCATATCCCTCTGACCCCTTTCTATTCATATACCCTTCCAGATGCCTTTTAAATGTTGCAATTGTACCAGCCTCCACCACTTCCTCTGGCAGTTCATTCCATACACGCATCACCCTCTGCGTGAAAAAGTTGTCCCATAGGTCTCTTTGAAAACTTTCCCCCATCACCCTATAATCTATGCCTCTAATTCTGGACTACGCCTCGCCTCCCCCCCACCACCACCACCACACCAACCCCAGGAAAAAAATCTTGATTATTTGTCCTATCCAAGCCCCTCATGATTTTATAAACCACTAAGGTCACCCATCAGCCTCTGAAGCTCCAGAGAAATCAGCCCCAGCCTATTCAGCCTCTCCTCATAGCTCAAATCTTCCAACCCAGGCAACATCCTTGTAAATCTTTTCTGAACCCTTTCAAGTTTCACAACATCTTTTGTATAGGAGGGAGAACGGAATGGCACACAATATTCCAAAACTGGTCTAACCAATGTCTTGTACAGCCATAACTGACCCCCCAACTCCTGTACTCAACACTCCAACCAATAAAGGAAAGCGTGCCAAATGTCTAGTTATCTAGCAACATCATCAGCAACCCATCAGCTTAAAAACATTTCCTTTGTTCAAACTAACAGAATTGGCAGTAAATAAAAGCTTTAAAAAGTTTCAAAATTGACTACAATTCTGGCAGCTCCACTGCATACACTGTGCCACAGATAGTAGGAAATTCTTACATTGCTCCCAGTTGGATGATCTTCACCAGAACAACAACTAGGAACATTAAATTTGGATAAAAGCATGGTTTTGAATTTTGGTAAAGTGAACAGGGGCAGGACTTACACAGTTAATGATAGGGCCTTGAGAGATCAAACAGAGATCTCGGGGTTCAGGTGCATAGTTCTTTGAAAGTTACATCAATGGGAGGCAGGGTGGTTAAGAGGGTATTTAGCATGCTACCTTTCATTGCTCAGACTACTGAGAATAGGAGTTGGTATGTCATGTTGACGTTGTACAGGATGTTGGTAAGGCCACTTTTGGGGTACTGAATAGCTCTGGTCACCCTGCTATAGAAAGGATATTATTAAATTGGAGAGGATTCAGAAAAGACTTACCAGGGTGTTGCCAGTTCTGGAGGGTTTCAGTTATGAGGAGAGGCTACATAGGCTGGGATTGTTTTCATTGGAGTGTAGGAGACTAAAGGTTGAGGGTTATAAAATCATGAGGGACATGTATTAGGGAAAAAGGCCTTTACTATTCACCTTCAGTTGGGGGTTTCAAAACTAGGAAACAAACTTTTAAGGTCAGAGGATATAGATTTAAAAGGGACCTGAGGGGCAACTTTTTCCACAGAGAGTGGTTCACATGTGGATTGAATTTCCAAAGAAAGTGGTAGGTGCAGGTATAGATACAAAATTTAAAAGATATTCTGACAGCTACACAAATCAAACATTGAGAGGGATAGAGGCCAAATGCTGGCAAGTGAGACTAGTTTAGTCTGGGAAGCTTGGTTGGCATGGTTGAGATAAACTAAAGGGTCTATTTCCATGCTTTTTAACCAGGTTTCATAATCTTGGTTGTTATCTGATGACTTCCAGAAGAAGTGAATTGATATGGGGGTAAAGGAGATCAGGTCAAGTTTAATTGCAATACCCAATTCCCCAAAGTATACCACTTATTACTGTCTGAACAAATCAAAATACACTGATGTATGGCCAACAGATGCAAAACGCAAGATAAGAACAACAAAGGAGGTCACCTGAAACTTGGAACTAACTTTACCAGGCATTTTAACTCTGCTATGGTCATGCATTAATCCACCGACATGGGAAACGTCCAAAAAAAAAGGGTTGGGAAGATAAAACAAGAAAGGTAACCATTGTATAAACTGTAAAGACCTGCTCGTGTTAAAGGCTGTAACACAAGATGCTACTCACAAACCATTTCGTCGGATCCCTGTGATTTATGACATAACTGGAACTGTTCCAGTCAATTACTCCCAAGGGTCTTATTGTATGTAACACATCACAATGATCGCTCGCACATTGGCCTTTTAAAACAGATAACAACAACAACTGGGCTGAGCTTCCCTATCGCAATTTCGGCAGCTGGAACACCATCAAAAGTCTCGTGCTGAATATTTGCTGCCCCCTTGAGCCATGCCATTCATACATTCAGAACAAAAGCCCTTTTTTAATTTCTCTCCAAGCATGTAACAAACCCGAATCATTTTGCGCCTTTTGTGCAATAGTTCCCTGTAACCCGAGGGTTGCACATCCCAAATCGGCACAGAAAGGGTTAATGCATGACCGAATCCTGGATTGCTTCTTTTCAAATTGCTTCCAATTTTCTTTTTCGGTTTGGAAAGCGAAATTGGTTTGCACACAAATACTAAAGCCTCAGATGCGAAAGTATACAACGAGGAACATCTGCCTCTTAGACCATGCAGAGACAAATAAAGGAACCGGATCAGGCCATTGAACCGCCTGGCTTTGTGTGCAGTGGTTACTATGTAAAATGAATGTCAGTTGCAGCGTTAACAGCGGAATTGGAGGACCCGGCTCCCAGCACCATCTGGCAGACAGGTGGGTTGTGCTGCAGCTCTTCCCTTGGAGACCATCAGCACCGCCGACCCCCACCCCAAGGTGGAGGGGGTGCTGAGACGCAGACGCGCTCGGTCTCCGGGAATACCCCTGATGTTAATCTTGTTCATTGCCAGAGCCCACTGCAGCACGCACATCAATCCCTTTTCTCGCTGCCATTAGCAGCAGTACCGTTAGCTGAGGCTGGGAGGCGGTTCACGCTGCATCGCACAGCCGCTGGAATATTCTGTCAATTGCTGATAATACCAGAGCCTGCCATTACCAGCGTGAGAGCACACAATGGAGAAAGCCAGTGGGATAACTGCGCTGGTCCACACGCATTTTAAATACCATTGCCCACTCCCCCAAACAGATGCCTGGAATAATGTGTGCTTTGAAAATAATTATCTCTCCGCAGTCCTGCTCTTGTTTTTTTTTTAAAAAAGGCATGTGTTCCAATCGATTCTTACAATACGATATAAAAAGGTTCCTGCACCGATTTTGATCTATAACTGTCAATCGAGTGGGGAGGGGGAAGATCTTAATTCGTAAATCAATAATGGGAAGCTAGAAACAGAACAAAAGAGAGACACCATTCAGACTTCTCTCCACTTACACCCCCCTCAAACCCCCACCCAAACCTATAATGAGCTGCAGACAACCGGCAGCTTAACAAGAGATACGCACAATTTTCCTGAAATTCCCACGCAGACAAAGACACGTTAGATCCATTATCCTCAACAAATATTTCCAGTTTTTTCCCCTCTTTTACCCCAGCACATCCCCTCAATAATATATTAAAGATAATGGGGCGTGGGTGTATGGGGGTTTGTATATGAGGGGGTGTATGGAGGTGGG
>NC_057716.1:11798462-11833387 GCF_004010195.1 Chiloscyllium plagiosum | reverse complement strand
ATTTCCTCTCCCGTTGTTCGCAGCTGAGCCAAGAATGGATGACAGTGCTGGAAAAAAAGAATGAGAACAGGGAGGAAAGGGCTCCGGCTGCATCAGTTTGACATGTGTGGGGAGGGTTAAACCCCCCAAAAAAGAAATAAAATGGGACTGGAGGGGGTAACGAGCAGACGAGAAGTAGCAGGGAACAATTAAAAAAAATGTCCAAATAGTGTGTTGGAGCCCAAAGCCCCTGTCAAAGCTTCCCCATCCATCGTGGACCACAGTCTGAAAAAAAGCAGCAAAGTGATCCTTTCTGACAGCGTCTCCTTCGCGCTCTCTCTCTCTCACACACACACAAACTCAAATAGAGATGGTTTCTAGAGCCAGGCAGACTCTTTCCACCGACAAGAAAAAGAGAGGCGGGTGTTTTCTTTTTCGCCCAGGCGTGTTACATTCTTTGTCTGTGCTTTACGTTGCACCTACCTGCAGAACTCGAGCTGCTGCTGCTGCTGCTGCCGGCTCGGCGCTTGCAGACTGAGAGTCAGACAGAAGCGTGAGGGGCGGGGTTGCGCCCGGAGGGGCGGGGCGGGGCAGGAGTGGGGACGCGCCCGTGCGCGCTCGCGCCGGAGCCTCGCCCAGCCACCGCCCGCAGCGCGAGGCGCGCCTCCGAGGAGAGGGTGAGTGTGTTGCACGCGCGCACTCTCTACTTCAAAAGTGCCTGTGCACATCTGCTGGGATTCACTGGAGCTTTCCGGATGCAACTTTCCCGGTCACTTTCCCAGAAGTTGGCGCAAAGCAGCAGTCCATTTCTAGAAAATGCAAAGCAAAGTTGTCAGGAAAGGAAGAGATTATTCACTGCCGCGCCAAAAGAAGTGAGGCAAACGTCAAGAACGAAAATCAGCCTTTTAAACATGGTATGGATTTGGATAAAATGAGGTGGGAATGGATTCCGAATGAATTTCTCTCCTGTACAAGTAAACACGTATTACACAAGCAGCAATTCCTAAGCAGAGACAAGTCTCAATGCCTTTGCTTCGCTCTCACTCAGCCTGGAACATTCACGTCGCTCGAATACCTATGGAAGTCGAAATACTATGTAATGTTTGGAAAGATATCTTCAGCCTGTTTGCACATTAAATAATGCTGAGGTAAACTACTTGTTTGTGTATGATGCTTTTCTTCAGGATGGGAAGGATAAAACACGCAATTCAGGGACCCTGAAGAGAGCACCTCAGGAGTCACAGTCCTTACAAAAGTCCCAACGGATTCCAAAAGAGACCATGCTGGAAAATCTCAGCAGGTCTGGCAGCATCTGTAAGGAGAGAAAAAAGCTGACGTTTCGAGTCTAACAGATTCCTGCGGAACAAGGGCAGCGATGTCAGAGAGAATGAGCAAATTAACAGCAGCGCTGCAGGGATATTAGATTGGAGGGACAGTGATAAGGAACATGCACCTTAAGATCAGAAGTGATGTTTGATAATGATTATACAGTGCTCAGTACTGCTCAGGATTTCCCCCAATACTGAACTAGTTTGGGTCCACCTGCAGCAATAGCTAGACAGTATTCAGGCTTGGGCTGAGAAACGGCAAGTATTTTTCATGCTCGGCAATTTCCTTCCCTGACAAGAGAGAATCAAACCATTCACCCATCACATTCAAGTGTTACCATCACTGAATTCTCCCCCATCAACATCCTGAGGGTTAGAATGACTGAAACATAACTGGGTTCTGGATTAGTGGTGCTGGAAGAGCACAGCAGTTCAGGCAGCATCCGAGGAGCAGTAAAATCGACGTTTCAGGCAAAAGCCCTTCATCAGGAATACAGGCAGAGAGCCTGAAGGGTGGAGAGATAAGTGAGAGGAGGGTGGGGGTGGGGAGAAAGTAGCATAGAGTACAATAGGTGAGTGGGGAAGGGGATTAAGGTGATAGGTTGGGGGGGAGGGTGGAATGGATAGGTGGAAAAGAAGATAGGCAGGTAGGACAAATCATGGGGACAGTGCTGAGCTGGAAGTTTGGAACTGGGGTGAGGTGGGGGAAGGGCAAATGAGGAAACTGTTGAAGTCCACATTGATGCCCTGGGGCTGAAACATAACTGGACTAGCCATATAAATACTGTGGCTACAAGATCCAAATCAGAAGCTGGAAATTTTGTGGTCAGTTATGTACATCCTGTCTCTCCAAAGCCTGTCCACCATCTACAAGGTCTAAGTCAAGAGTATGATGAGATATTGTCCACTTGCCTGGATAAGTGCAATTGCAACAAAATTCAAGAAGCTCAACACTATCCAGGACAAAACAGTCCTCTTGATTAGCATCACACCCACTACTTCAAACATTCATTCTCTCCATCACCAATGCACAGTAGCAACATAGTATGCCATCTACAACAGGTACTGCAGTAACTCACCAGGCCTCCTTTGATACTGCCTGATAAATTTTTGATCTTTGTCATTAAGATCAGGACAGCAGATATATGAGATCAACACAAACTACTGGTTCTCATTCAAGACACATGGGCATACTGATTTGGAATTATATCACCATTCCTTGACTGTCACTTGGCTGGAAAGAAAAAACTGCAATTGCCTTCCTAATGGCACCGTGGTCCAGGGACATAGTTTGCCATTTCTTCCCAAAGACAATTAAGAATGGGTATCAAATATTGGACTTGTAAGCAATGCTCACATGTTTGAAAATAATTTTTTAAGTAGGGCTATACAGTTAACAGGATGGAAACTGCTGTCTGCAGATGAGAGTATGAGTTTCAAAGACTGTGTTGTCTGCCCATCTCCAGATTTAAGAACAAGTCCTCATGACTGGGTGAAACTTGGAGTAGGAGGTTGAAGATATACTTGAGATCCAGATGAGTACTAATGACATTGGTAGGACTAAGAGTGAAGAGATTCATTTTTGTAGGAAGAACAAGGAGAGACAGTATAAAATAAAGGGTATAATTCTAAAGGACACATAGAAGCAGAGGGTGGTCAGGTGAACCTTCATACAAATCATGGGAGGTAGAAGGGCAGATTAACTTGTTAATAAAGTAGTAAATAAAGCTTATAGGTTCCTGGGCTTTACAAGTAGCAGAATATAGTACAAGAGCAAGGGAGTTATGACGAACCTTTAAAAGTACTGTTCCAGTCCAGATCATGCCACTGCTGAGTTCTTTTTTTCTGAGTTTCTTACACACGTGATACAACTGCAATACGCCAACTTCTGTGAACAACAACCAAATGTTATTAAGCACAGTACAGTATGATACAAGCATTGGAGAAACGCTGAACACTCTTTGCCATGCTTGCGAAGCGTGTCCAGGGAAGCTCTCTCTGAACAACGGAAACAGTCCTTCCTTTATACAAAATGTTTGCATCACAGTTAGTAATGTCCATAAGACAAGCCCCAGCCATCCCTCTCTTAGTCACATGCCACTCAAGATACAATGCAGTGACCATATCATCTCCAGAAACAATGTAATGCAAATCATCCCATGATGGCCAGATCTGGTGTGAATTGTATTTTTTTTTGTAACAATAGGGAAGCAGTCAAATTCCAACTGTAATGTTCTTATTGATTTCTGGATAGGGGGTGAAAATGTAAATAGCTCTGAGTGGCAAGGAAATAGCCATATAAATGGCTCTGAATAATAGGAAATGATAATGTAAGTTTCTTACAATCAATCTGTAAGTCAGATGCATCCCACCCGAGCCGTGGGACATCAAATTTCCTGCAGGTCAGCAGAGCAAATTAACTCTTTAATATCACAGTCACCACAATTAAGAAATGATTTGGAGGTGCCGGCATTGGACTGGGGTTTATAATGTTAACACTCCGAAAGGCTAGTGCTTCCAATTAAACCTGTTGGACTATAACAGGGGGCCCATGCAGTCATTTGGGCTCTGCTGACGCCTCAGCTAATTATATGGGCATATGATTGAAAAATGTACAGACGTGTATAAAAATGATAAGTTTTGATCTCTGTATGTAAATGTTTACATACGTATGGCATGACCAATTGTACAGACCATCAAATTATTTATGAATAAAGTATATTTTTGAAAAAAAAATAACCTGGTGTTGTGTGATTTTTAACTTTGTACACAGTTAAGAAAGAATTTGAAGGTACTATAGATAGTGCAAATAAGAATGGTTTGAGGGATTGTTGAAAATCAGCCATGGAATAAACTTAGAACTTTTCTTCTTGGTAAATAGAAGATTGAAAATAGATTCGTTGAAGGTTTTCAAATTTATGAGGATTCTGGAACAGGTAGAGAGTGAGAAACTGTTTCCATTGATTTAGGGGTTGAGAACCAAAAGGCACTAACACAAGGTAACTGGAAGAAATAAATGGGGACATGATGAAAAGCATTCAGGCAACTGAATTAGAATCTGGAATGTTCTGCCTGAGAGTACAGAAGAGGCAGCTTCAATCAGGGACCTGAAAAGATAATTAGCAAAAAGAAGCAAAATGAAATTGCAGGGCCCTGCAGAAAAGGTAGGAGAATGAACTTCCACTGAATTACTCTCCCAGAGCTGGAATGGGATCAATGGGCAGGAACAGCCTGCAACCTCACTGGATTAGTGGTGCTGGAAGAGCACAGCAGTTCAGGCAGCATCCGAGGACAGGCAAAATCGATGTTTCGGGCAAAAGCCCTTATTCCTGATGAAGGGCTTTTGCCCGAAACGTCGATTTTGCCTGTCCTCGGATTTTGCCTGAACTGCTGTGCTCTTCCAGCACCACTAATCCAGAATCTGGTTTCCAGCATCTGCAGTCATTGTTTTTACCCCTTTGCAACCTCACTGGTCCATGCTTTGATGAGAATAACAACATTTTTCTGAGAATGAGCATCTAGACTATGGGGCACCATTTCAAACTAAGAGAGATTATCCACTTAAAATGCTGATGAAGAAAAATATAATATCTGTAGGAAGTCATGAATGTTTGGGGTTCTCAACTGGGGAGAGCTGTGAAGGTTAAGGCATTGAATATATTCTGAGCTGACAGATAAACCCTTGAACTATAGAGGAATAAGTAGAAAAGTGGAGGCCAAATCAAATCAACTATGTTCTTAGTGAATGTCAGAATAGGCTCAAAAGGGAGTATGATTTACCCCTGCTGTTATTTCTCACATTATTTGTTCTTTAGCTTTTGATACCATTTAAAATCAAATACCTTTGTATTGATTAGGCATTTTCATAACTTTTTCCACCTAAAATCAGCCTTTGATATTGATTTCTTCTCATTGTTCCTCTTTTTACCATCTCTTTTATCACAAGCTCACAAAGTTTATTTATTCACTTCATGTTTAATAGTGATCATGCAATTGTTTTTATAACTTTTTTGTTTCTGTTATGCTAATTAATCAATCCAAACATTTCAGTCTTTTAAAAGTAAACTACATCAAATTACATTATTTCTGCAAACCATTAATACAATAACATGGTACCAAAATATTTCATTTTATTTTGCACTCAGTCATTATTTAGATCAAAATGTGATATTTTGCACACACTGCTCCCCAAATAGGCCAACTGATGATGTGTTTAGTGAAATGGTCAAACAATAAATGGACACCATTATAATTTTCACATTTCATAGAGAACAATGAATTATGTCCATTTAGGACATTTCTTAGCCTCAGGAACTTATCCTCAAAAAAATGTTTGTCAGCCAACGAAATATATCAACGTTGGGCTCCATTGTATTATGTAGGACCAAATAACAGGAATACCCCATGGACAACTGGGAGATAATGACTGGATAATTTGTTTGTGATGTTGAGGGCAAAGTAAATGTACACTGTGACATTGAGAGAAATTCCCAGCTTTCTTTCAAATAATGCATTCTTACACGTTCACCAGAGGGTCAGTTAGCTCAGTTCGCTGCTTTGCAATGTAATGCGATGCCAACAGTATGAGTTCAATTCTCACAACAGCTGAGAATACCATGAAGGACTCTCCTTTTCAAATTCTCCCCTACCTGGGGTGTGGTGACCCTCAGGTCAAACCACCACCAGTCATCTCTCTCTCTCTGATGAGAGCAGACCTATGGTCTGGTAAGGTTATGACAACTTTACCTTTTTAAACATTTACCTGAGAAGAAAAATGGTACCCTGCTTGAATTTTCCTTCCATTAAACTTCTCTGGCAGTTCACTATTTCATGACTATTGCACTGAAGTAGCCTCTGTTTTCATTACAACAGGAGGTGTTGGCAATCTGAGATCTGGCTGTAGGCATTCAGAAAGAAGAAAGATAAATTAACGCATAAAATGAGTTTAAAAAAAAGCTTCTGCACACTTTTGGCCTCCTTCATCATTTTCAAAGTCTTTCTTTCTTTAATCCATTTTTTTTTTACGTAAGCCAATCTAAAGAGGGAAAAGAAAACATTTTGTCTCAAACTAACTCTAGTAAAAAAATGTACATTGTAAATTTTTTTCCATACACCTATTATTACTTTATTATTAAACGTTTTGCGCTATCTATTTTCCCTGACTCTGCACTTGCTAATACGATGCGAAAATCTGTAATTTTATTCAGTTCTGATGCAAGGTCATCAACATAAAGCAAGAATTTAGTATGTTCTTTATCTGCTTTTCCTTGCATCTGCATCTATGTGCTGATCATCTTGCGGCTTCTCTGCTTGTAGATTTCATTTATGTCTGTCAGCCAGAGAGCTTCTTTCTTAACCTTCTCCAGGTTAAGGAGGGAAGGTTACATGAACCAGTATTCCTCATTATCCAATAAAATTACACATTCTTAAAAGTTATTTACAAACATTACTAAAAATGATTCCAGATTCCAGACAGCCTTAAAAAAATAACTAAAAGTTTTCTTTACCACCTTGCACCAGTTTTAGCTTTTTAAATTAGTCAGGTCCGTTTGCCTTCAATGGCTGTTTCAGATTTATCAGTTCAAAAAGTTAACTGTTGTCATACAATTTGCACAGTTTTAATTAAACAAGGGTACAGTTGGTTGAGTTTAGGTAACTTTGTAAAGAGACACTAACATCCCTGTGATTTTTGAATCCCATTACATATAATTCAAATAGAAATGAAATTCTTTGTCACAGCTCTTCTTGTGGCTTTTGCATGAGTTGGTTTTTTTTAAACACAGATGTTACATTATCAACAAGGATGTTGACTTGTTAAACACAGTACTCAAACCACCTTCTTCAGGTTGGTGTTTGGGGTTTCAATGTTTTTCGATGGCTGTTGGCCCTTTGATGTCCAAGTTAATATGAAAGAACTCAGCCAGGCAAACAATGGAATTAAAGATTAATGGACAGTTAATGTCTGAAGCTGAACCATATTTGAGATGGACAAGCAATAAAGGTTAAAGAGAATTGAGGTGACGGCTTCGGAGCATGTCAACAGCTCAGAGCCCGGAGTGGTGTGGTCAGGAGGCCCGGAGCAGAGCAGTTGGCTAGGGGTTGGCAAATCCTAAGCAGAGCGGGATTGCCAGCAGTAGGTGGGCCTGGAGCAGAGCGGGATTGCCAGCAGTCGGTGGGTCTGGAGCAGAGCGGGATTGCCAGAACTCGTTGGCCTGGAGCAGAGCGGGATTGCCAGCAGTAGGTGGGCCTGGAGCAGAGCGGGATTGCCAGAACTCGTTGGCCTGGAGCAGAGCGGGATTGCCAGCAGTCAGTGGGTCTGGAGCAGAGCGGGATTGCCAGAACTCGTTGGTCTGGAGCAGAGCAGGATTGCCAGAACTCGTTGGCCTGGAGCAGAGCAGGATTGCCAGCAGTCGGTGGGTCTGCAGCAAAAGTGGTTGTGGAAAAGTTACCCAAAGAAATGCAATCAGATCAAGGATCGAGTTATATGTCACAAATATTCAAAGAAATGATGACTAGTTTGGGAATTAAACAATTTATGTCTTCTGTCTGTCACCCACAATATTAAGGTACATTGGAAATATAGCCAGGTATTTTTAGACCATGACTCTTGCTTATTGTCAATTATGTACTGATAACTGGAATAAGGGAATTCCTTCATTCTCTTTAGGGATGTTGCTAATGAGGATTTAGTCCATTTGAATTAATATATTGATACAAAGTCAGAGGACCAATTAAATTTATTAAGAAATTACAGTTCCAATCAATGTTTCAAATTTCAAAGCTGATAAAAACATGTGAATTGTCCAAAAATAATTTGGAGAATGCTGAACAAAAGATTTTACAAGTTTAAACAGATTAAATTTTGCTTCTGGAGACCAAGTATTCGTATTGCCACCTGGCTCTGGAGAGCCATTAAAAACAAGGTTCATTGGACCTTATCAAATCAGAATGAAACTCATTTATGTGAATTATTTAGTAAGTACTCCAGACTGGTGAAAGAGTCAGCAAGTGTGTCATGTTAATGTGTCAAAGGTGTGTTATGACAGAGATGAGAGGACAAGGTAGGGAGTGAAACAGAAACTTCAGAGTAATTGGAGAATGAATACAAAATGGAGCATTCAAAACTTAATCTGCAACTATTGGGTTGGAAAGTATAGAGGTACTTCAAAGGTTAGATATAATTGTATTTCATCTTGCAGAAAACCAAAGACATGACTTCCAAAGGCTATTACAGAATTATTACAGAATTATAAGCCAATTTGTGGGATCAAGCCAGGACAACCGTTTTAGCAAATCATGGTGTGAATGTGGGGAATATGTTAGAACATAAAACATAGAACAGTACAGCACAGTGCAGGCCCTTGATGTTGTGCCAACCTTTTATCCTATTCTAAGATCAAACTAACCTACATACCCTTCAACTATCATCCATGTGCCTATCCAAGAGTTACTTAAATGTCCCTAAAATATCTGACTCTACTACTACTGCTGGCAGTGCATACAGTGTTGCTTATAATGTAATGCCCATAAGTACTCAATGCAGAGAAATTAGATCAGATGAGGAAAGAGGTTAAGTTCATGATCAACAATATTATTGAACTGGCTCATAGAAGCTGGAGTTTACCAATTGTGATGGTGTCAAAACTGGACGGGTCACAAAGATTATGTATTTCGAGTCATAGAGTCATAGAGACCTCAACACAGAAACAGACCCTCTGGTCCAACTCATCCATGCCGACCAGGTGTCCTAAATAAATCTAGTCCCATTTTCCACTATTTGGCCAATATCTCTCTAAAACCTTCTTGTTCATCTTGCTATGCAGATGCCATTTTAAATGTTGTAATTGTACCAGCCTCCACCACTTCCCCTTGCAGCTCATTCCATACATGCACCACCCTCTGCATGAAAAATTGGCGTTGTGTCCCTATTAAATCTTTCTGATCTCACCTCTCCATCTATCCCCTCAAGTTTTGGACTCCCCCAACTTGGGGAAGAGACTTTGTCTATTTACCCTATGCATGCCCCTCATGATTTTATAAATCTCTATGAGGTCATCCCTCAGCCTCTGACGGTCCAGGGAAAATAACTCCAGTTTATTCAGCCTCTCCATATAGCTTAAAACTTCCAACCCTGACAACATCCTTTTCTGAGGAGAAAGTGAGGACTGCAGATGCTGGAGATCAGAGTTGAAAAGTGTGGTACTGGAAAAGCTCTCATTCCTGCTGAAGACCTCAAGCTTGAAACATTGACTCTCCTGCTCCTTGGATGCTGCCTGACCAGCTGTGCTTTTCCAGCACCACACGTTTTGACCAACATCCTTTTCTGAACTTTTTCAAGTTTCACAACATGCTTCTTATAGCACAAAGACCAGAATTACATGCATTCCAATAGTATTCCAATAGTAGCCTAATCAATGTCCTGTATAACCGCAACATGACCTCTCAACTCTTTTACTCATTGCACTGACCAATAAGGGCAAGCACACCAAATGCTTTCTTCACTATCCCATCTAGCTGTGACTCCGCTTTCAAGGAATAATGAACCTGCACTCCAAGGCCTCTTTGTTCAGCAACACTCCCCAGGACCTTACTTATTACACAAACTCAACACGATAATGAAAGTGGACTCATATCTTATACGTAGAGTGGAGTACTATTTTAATTCACTTGGATAGGCACGATTTGTCACAAAAATTGACTTTGTATAAGATTATTGGCAAATTTCATTAACTGATAGAATTAATGAAATATCAGCTTTTGTAACATCTGATAGACCGTAAAACGTGTAATATAAAATGAAACATGCATGAACAACATTTAAATAAGTAACCAATAAATTAATAAAAAGATTATACAATTGTGTCATTTATATCACTTTTCGTCAAACTTGGGAAGAAAACTTATATAATTTGACTGAACTATTTGACTGAACTACAAACAGCCATAATGTTTATCAATTTGGCTAAGAGTGAATTTATCAGGTCTTACGTGACTGCCATACCATGGGATAAATTCAAATAACATCTAGAAAAATGAAAGTACTGACCATATTTTATTTTCCTATTCCGAGGACAAAATGGGAAATTTGATGTCATTTTGGTAGAGTAGATTGGGTCACAGGATTGTTTCAAATTTCAGCACTATCATTGCACACTTAACAATCCTGTTTAAAAAGGCAGAAAATTTGAATGGACGCAAAATGGTCAAAGTGCTTTTAAAACTTTGAAGGCTGTGCTGAAACATACAGACTATATCTTTGAAAAATAACTGTCAATCCCCATCTTGTCATCTTGCAGTAAAACAGCCCCCACCCCAATGTTGATGATGGCAACAGTTGTAGTATACGCTTGAAATTTTTGGTTGAGAAGAAAAAGTGTAAAATGTCACGGCAGTGCAAGTTAGGGATTCTGTGAGGATCCAGGTGGGATCTGAGAAAGTGAGTGCTATGAGAGCAAGTTGAGGTCCCCAGATATTTAGCCAGGTCACATCTATGAGCTGGGTGCATGTCCCTGAATGCACTCTATCTTTGCAGCAGCATGACAAAAATAGTGTTCGTTGCAGCCAGAGGTAAAGCGTGGAAGCATCTGTGCCATTAGAATTGTGTGGTTCAGAATTATAAGATTGACTTTTATTTAGCATCAATTTGGTATCAAATTGATGAGAGGAAGATAAATGCTAAAATGATGCAGTCATGCCAATGGCAAGAGGCTGTGACCAATGCCTGTCGTAGTCAAGAAACCAGTGACTCCTGGAAGTGCTTGATACTGTTGCTGAAGTTCAAAAAGAAATTACATAGCAAGCAGTCCTCAACCTTTACAGTTTGTCATTTAAGAATTAACATATTATTTTAAATCTGAAACCTGTATGATGTATTCTAGGTATATATGTGAAACTTAGAATCGAGCTCTTGATAATATACTTTCCCTTATTTTGTAAATGCTCTTATTTGAATTAACTTGTATTAGTCAGACAAAGCTGTGCCTGGTTAAATTTGAGTTTTTCATTAATCTGTATCTTTCTAAGTAAGAATTTATCCTCTCTTTTTTTAAATTGTTATTCATTCACAGGATCAAGGCATCTCTAGCCAGGCCTGCATTTATTGCCCATCATTAATTGGCCAAAGGGCAGTTGTGAGTCAACCACATTGTTCTAGGTCCGGAGTCACGTGTAGGCCAGACCTGGTAAGGATGGCAGTTTCCCTCCCTTAAGGGCATAAGTGAACCAGATGGGTTTTTCCAACAATTGATTCATGGTTATCAATAGACTCTTAATTCTAGATTTTTTTTATTGAATTCAAATTCTACCAACTGGTATGACAGGACTCAAACTGCAGTTCCCAGAACATTATCTGGGTCTCTCGATTAATAGTCTAGAGATGATACCACTGGGCCATTGCCTCTCCTTTAGAATCAGTCCAATAATTTCCTACTGTTAAGAGTCAAATTGGGGAATCAGAAATAAATTCAATGGAGCAGTGAGGAGTTGGAGGATATTTTGGACAGAAACAGAAAATACTGGTGAAACTCAGCAGATCTGACAGCATCTGTGGGAAGAAAGGAAAGTTAACGTTCGGGTTCAGTGACCTTTCATCAGAATGGTGCTTAAACTTGTAAAGGATTTTGATAGACTGAATTGAAAAAAAAAACACTGGTTGTAAGATTGCTGTTAAAGATTGTCAATTTAAAATTGTTGCTAATTGAATGAGGAGAGTTAGTGGAAATTTTGTTACAGTGTGTTGTCGGATCTTATAATACTTTGCTATAGAACAGTGGTTCACAATGTAGATGTTGTGGAAACAGCGTTTGGGGTGATGAGCTCCCTCACCCAAGACAGCAATGATAACTGGAGTGGGGCTTAGTGAAAAGGGGAAGAGGTATCTGCATGTATGGGTGGACAGAGGAGACAGGTACCCTGTGTATAGGGTTGTGATGGAAAGGGGAGTGAATACTGTATGTGTTCAGGTGATGTTAGTGGATCAGGGGCCCATTACTGTGTGCCTACGGGATTGAAGAGGAGACAGGAGAAGGGCTAATTACTGTGAGTTGGATGGGGCTAGGGGCTGGTTAGTGTGTGTGTGGGCATGGCTGATAGTGGTGGAACATAGGCTGATTATTGTGTGAGTGTGGGGAGACAAGATCTTCACTGAATCTTCTGTCACTGGGCGATATGAAGAACAAGGCTGAGACCTGCATAAGTATATAAAATAATCTTGTGTT
This sequence comes from Chiloscyllium plagiosum, assembly GCF_004010195.1. Classification (NCBI taxonomy): domain Eukaryota; kingdom Metazoa; phylum Chordata; class Chondrichthyes; order Orectolobiformes; family Hemiscylliidae; genus Chiloscyllium; species Chiloscyllium plagiosum. Next base: position 11,820,864 of record NC_057716.1, on the reverse strand, counting down.
TGTGTTTATATGAAAGAAATGTTGATCTATCAATGATTAATGATTATTTCTGAATGTTACCATGCTGTGTTATTGCTGTTTAGTTTTTGCTGGTGTCTCGGATTGTACTAATTTCCAGTACTGGTAATATGCTGTCATATTGCAAAATATTTCAGAAAGTGCTGCCATTGATAATGGTTGCAGAAGGGAGCATTTTATCTTTTGACAGAAAATTAGATAAATATCTAAATAGAGGATGTTTCAGGGCAATGAAAGAGAGCAGGAGAATGGGATTACTTTAGTGAAAACATCTGTAGAGATACAGTTGTCTAAATGGTGCTGTAAAACCTCTTTGATATGAGAATCCAAAGCGAACATGCAAAAAAAAAGCTTTCTCTTGTTATTTTTGATTTGGTTTGTAAAATGTTTTGAAAACATGCACAAAACCAAAGCTGAGGCAACTTTGTTGATGGTGTTATCGGCTGGCATTAATTCAACTCCCTGATGCTGCAAATCCTCGGAGTCAGTGGCTCAGTAATGTCTTGAGGACTCGTTTAATTCAAATTCTATTTGTAAATACTTGATGAAACAGACATGGAAAGAATTATCAAATAAAACTGCTTTGTTTGTAGCTCATTTGAATGTTTAAAGAAGTTACTTCTTTTTGATAACATTTATATTTTCCATAACCTGCAGCGAACCAGTGTCAGACCAATGAATGTATAATCCCATCTTCACAAAGAGGAATGTAATCCAATTACAGTTGCTTATGAGCTCTTTGGGCTTTCAGTTCCTTCACCAATATTGCCTGTTACTGTTTGCTCCTGATGAGAAAGAATATATGTAATAATGCTTACTGCCACCGTGTGTAATTGTTATGTTTGTATAATTATGGCAAAGTGACTAATATTGGGGAAGGAGGCAAGATTGTGGACATGGAGAAAGGGAAGCAACAAAGTCAAAATTTTGTTGCTATATTTTGGCAAGACTGTTTTAGAAATAATTTTTAGTTTTTATAGTTCTAAACGGCTTCAAATATTTATCTTAAAAGTCTAAAAGTAATATGTCTTAAAGTAATATTTCACTTTTTCTTCTGTATCCACACATCCCCATTACCTCTACTAATCAGCCCTCATCCCTCCCATTATCCCCATCACTGTTACCCGCTACATTCCACTCTTCACTCTTACATATTCCCCACCACTTTCCTACATTTTGCTTCATTCTCCTTTACTTCCCCAACTATCTGCCCTCATCCCCCATTCTAACTGATGTTCCCATTGACCGCACTATCCCATTCCCTTACTAACCCAAACCCCCACCCCATTCTCTCACACTCCTACCCAACCTCTGCATTGATTACTAATTCATATGCTGGAAATGTGTTGCTGGAAAAGCGCAGCAGGTCAGGCAGCATCCAGGGAACAGGAGAATCGACGTTTCGGGCATAAGCCCTTCTTCAGGAATCCTACTAATTCATATGACCAACAAGCAGAAAGATGTATTCTACAGCAACATTCACTTTATATATCATTTTTGGCAAAAGAAAATTCAAGCACATTTCTGACACATGTAAAAGGGCATAGTTTGATACTCCAAAGTGTAAATAATAATTACAATTAAAATCTTAGTCAAACAGATAACTTTATTTCATTAAGACCCTCCTTAAAACTTATGTGGCAGGAATATTCCAAAGCCTAATACCTAGACAACTATAAACATGGCTACCAACACTGCAAAACAGAGCAGAGGAATACAAAGGTAAAGTTTCCATAGTCCTACTGGACCATAGAAATGCTCTGTCAATAGAGAGAGAAAATTAGTGGTCAGGCAAAAGGATTGGCTGAGAAGGGAAGTCTTCCATGATACCCTCAGCTGATGCAGAAATTGAAACTAAAGATTGCTTGGAATATAGGTGTATGATCGTAGGGTTAGAACCAGTTACAGATATGGATAGGAACAAGGCATTTCTGGGATTTCAATTTGAGGAAATGAACTTTAAGTATGTTTAAAAGTGTTAACTAGCCCTGAGGTTAACTATAATATGTTTTATGAATTACGTTTTGCCCCCTCGTATCCTTAGTCTTCCAAAAAGGTGTTGATAACTTCACATCATTTACAACAATGCTAACTATGTTTCAGAGTTGATTTCAACAGCTGGGACCAGCCTTTCTTAGAAATAAACTAATATTGATCTTAATTTTTAAAGCAGATTCTGTTTCTTCTAAATCAATAAATTTGTCATTGTGGCAGTTAAGTTTATATAGGTGAAACTACTTACATTTAGAGCACCTCTGCTCACTCAGCATTATTAGAATGCATAGATTTAGACTCACTTTAGGAATTTAACTGTACACTCTCAAATATAATTGTTAATTATAATTACCACCTAACTTCCTGAATGTTTTGAATTCCCAGAGAACATCCCTTTGTTTTATTTTGTTGTTATGAGAATTTTTCCTTGTATCCACCAATTTAGTTAAATGTAAGTTCATTTGATTATGGTGAGCTGCTGTTCCGCATAAGAAGAGTCCATCAACCAAATTCCTGCTCACAAGGAATCCAATTGATGTCACAGAATCCTTACAGTGTGGAAGCAGGCCATTCAGCCCCACAAGTCCACACCGACCCTCCAAAGAGTCCACCCAGACCTATTCCCTTACCTTATTACTCTACATTTCCCATGACTAATGCAGCTTACCTACATATCCCTGAACACTATGGGCAATTTAGCATGGCCAGTTCACCTAACCTGCACATCTTTGGACTTTGGGAGGAAACTCTCACAGACACGAAGAGAATGTGTTAACTCCACACTTACAGTCACTCAAGGATGGAATTGAACTCAGGTCCCTGGTGCTATGAGGCACATTGCTAACCAATGAGCCACTGTGCCACCCTCATTCAGCTATTTTCTGTAGAGACTAAATAAATCATTTCAGGTTGAATAAGAAAAAAGTTCCTTTGATAAATAGTGCTATTCATCACCTTAAACAGCCAAGGAAATATTTTTTAACATGAATTAATATTGGAATGTAAGAAATGTGTATGGTCAATTTGCACGCACCTAGTTCCCAGAATGGCAACCAGATAATGCTCAGTTAATCTGTTTTGTATGTTAATTCTGATTCAGAGGGACCAGTACTACCAATGCATTCATGAGTGCCCATTGTTAGCCATGTCATCACATCTTATCATATTACTTAGTTTATCTTTAATATACCAGAATCATTTTATGACTCAGAACAGAAGTGTCTTTATCGAGTGCTCCTGACTTGAGGAGCTTCAGTTCTGATAGGTTGAGCTGGAGGTCAGGTGGCAAACCTCACATTGCATCGGGGGCAGAAAGGTTAACTGGAAAATTTGTTCCAGGATACAGTCACACCCCTCATAATAGGGTCTTCTAATATGGTCAGGGAAAGGTAGGTTGACTGCAAGTAAGACAAGTAAAGGAATCAAGAGGGAACTGTAGAGGATGCACAGACCTTGCAATTGTCCAACAGTTTAGAGATTCTTGTAGCCTGTATGGAGAAAACCAAGAGCCACAAGGTAGATAAGTGAACTGGCCATGGTACTGCGGTACAAAAAGCCAGTCAAGATTTTGGGTGGGGGTGGGGGAGTAAATAGTAATGTAGTAGAGATCGGGATGGGTACAGTCATGGGAATAGACACAGTTCACTGCAGCCAGTAGCAAGAGTCCAGATGGTTGTTTTGCCTAGCTGATGCCAGACTTCAGAACATCCAATCTGGGCTGCAGAGGAACATGCAGTGGTAAGGGGTAGATCTGGATGTCATGATCCTGGTAGGTATCATAGGTACTCGGAAGGTAACAGAGAGAGATGAAAGAAAGAGTTTCGGTTAAGGACATACGAATAGCTGGGGGATAGCTTAAAATTAAACCTCAGAAATAATAACCTCTGATTTTTGATATAAGGTTAAGTTAGAAAGTTTAGTATGTTCTCCTGGGACCTCAAGGAATGAAATGGAAAATTGATAGCTAAATGGAAGATTATTATAGATTTAGGTAAAGAAAAGCTCTTCCCATTGCCTGATGATGCAAAGACAATGGGACTCAGAAGTAATATTTTGGCAAGAATGTGCGAAAAACCTTATCCACACAGCAAATAGTAATGATGTGGAACTCACTGCCCACAAGGGTGGAGGAGACAGAAACAATCAGTGACTTAAAATGGAAATTGGATGACAGTTGGAAGGGATACATTTGCAGGGTTACATGGTTTTAATTACAATGTGGGACTGAGATAGCTCTACGGGGAGCCATGGAACACAGGAACATAAAAATAAGGAGTAGCCATTCAGCCATTAAGCCATAGTTGGTCTTATTGTAACCTCAGATCCACTTACCTGTCTATCCCTGATAACATTTCACCATCTTACTTAACAAGAATCTATCTACTTCTCTCAAAAATACTCAAGTCCTTTGCTTTCACCCTCTTTGCAGGATGAGAACCTCAAAGGCTAACAGGCCTTGAATATACCATAATGAAGTATAGCATTCCATTGCTCTTCTAAATTACTTGATGTACCTTCATACTAATGTTTTGTGACTCATGCACTAGGACACATGGATACCACTGTACCTTGGAATTCTGCTGTCATTCTCTTTTAAGTAAACCCTGATTTTTAAAAATTCTTCCTACTAAAGTGAACAACTTCATACCAAACTAAAGAACTTCACATTTTCCCAGATGATACTCCGTCTGCCAGATTTTTGCCCACACATTTACTTATCTGTGTATCTGTCTGTGGGCATCTTATATCCTCTGCAGAACAGACTTTCCTGTCTACCAAATTCAGCTTACATTTTTTTTCTCCCCTTGTCTAAGTAATTGATAAAGCCTATAAAAAATTAAGGTCCCAGCATCAAACCCTGCAAGACTCTATCAGGAAAAGATACATTTGTGAATACTATCTGTTTTCTGCCAACCAGCCCAGCCAGTTTTTGATACATGCTAATATATTACTCCGTATAGCATGAGCTCCTACTTTGCATGATAGCCTTTTGTATGGAACCTTATCAAATGCCTTCTGGAAGTCCAAGTACAATTCATATACAGGCTCATCTTTATCTTCAGCATATTTCACTCCCTCAAAGAATACTAATACATGATTTCCTTTCACAAAATCAGTGCTGATTCTTGTTTCTTTAATTATGCAACATAACAGGGAGCTGGAGCAGTGGTAAAGAGTAAGCTCTGGATATTGGTATCTGCCCAGCCAGAAATTGATGCCTCCATCTACCACCCCTTTTAAGCTGTGCCCTTACACAGCCATACTGCAGCCCATTAGCACACATGCATTATGGAGAGTATTCAGCTGCTGTGCCAACTGATGAAGCTTTAGTGCCACTGGTTCCAACAATGATTGATCCTGCCCGATATGTGTTCAGACCGCATAGCAATGGCTGACTGCTGGCAGCATGAGCAAAGAAACAGAACTCGGGGAGCAGGACTATGTGGAGTAAAGTCTTTTGAGGAGGTTTTCTGGCTTGCTGAAAGCTGGTGAGTAGATTCTAAGAAATTATGAGCTCTGTGGATATAAGTATTTATTTCTTAAGTGAAATTTTGGGTTTGAAATTGTCCTTGAAGAGTTGGAGCTGTTCTCATTAACTGGCAAGGATCCAGTGTGGACCAGCAGCACCAGAGGATTTACAAAATCAATTATGCTCATCCTTATTAAAGGCAAAGTGTTGACTCAGGGATCCCATGGTCTACTTCATAGTCACCTATGTCTTTACTCCAAAAGAGTGACGGGTGCTCCTAACCCAATCACCAAGGGGCACCATCTCCCCGGTGGAAGAATGGAAGGCCCTTACCCAGGTCATATCTCTCTTGTTCTTCGTGAAACAAATCACAATGGGCTAACAAAGTGTTACCGCTCCCTAAATTTGTGAATGGGGGAGGATGTTTATAAAACTCAGCATCCATCAACCTTTCTGACCATTATTGAATGATTAGTCAACAGTTCATTTTCAACACCTTACTCACCGTTTTTGTTCTAACTATTCTGCATAAATGAACACTGAGGTTCATATCATGAAAAAACAGTTCTATGTTCAGATACTGCTACTTTCTGTCAACTCTTGCCAAACTTGGCTAACTTTTTTTTTCCTTTCTCGTCCCCTTCCCTGAGTGTTGGCAGTGGCGGGTTCCCTCGTGAAATGTCAGTGCCAGGAGACAGCAACAGCAGCAATGTAAGTCAGAGCAAGGCACCAGCTGCTTCGGTGTGGCCCCAGCGTCGAGTGTGAGCCCATTTCGGGACGCGGGAGCTTCAGCGGTGACTCCATTGCTGAGATCGGCCCGGCGCAGAATCATGGCGGTGATGATGCTAGTGGAGGCAAGATAGCGCCGAAGAGCAGTGACATGGTTCCAGCAGCAGCAGCAGCCCGGCTCCAGGCCATGGCTGGGCCTGGCTATCTGATGCATTCCAGCTGTGGTGGTGTGCAGGGCCTCAGGGTACCTGAGTCTTTACAGACTCAGGGATGGACGTTGTTTTTCTGAAAGCGAGGACTCATGGTGCAGGTGGGGGAGTGATCTGGGCGTTTCCTTTTCATTTGGATATTCCTTTTATTTCTGCTTCTGCTTTTAATCTTGTCTTTTGGAAACTAAGATGAATTTGGAGCATCTTTTTTTTAATTCATTCATGGGATAAGGGCATCACTGGCAAGGCCAGCATTTATTGCCCAACCCTAATTGCCCAGAGGGCAGTTAAGAGTCACCTACATTGCTGTGGGTCTAGAGTGACATGTTGGTCAGACCAGGTAAAGATGTCAGTTTCCTTTCCTCAGGGACATTAGTGAAGCAGATGGGTTTTTCCAACAAACAATTAATGGTCATCATTATACTCCTAATTCCTGCTTTTTTTTTATTAAGTTCAAACTCCACCATCTGTCATGGCTGGATTCAAACCCACTTTCCCAGGACATTATCTGAGTCTCTGAGTAATGCCACTAGGTCATCACCTCCCCATAGCGATTTTGTACACTTTTCATTGCACTCCTGTATTCATGTACTGTGACAATAAAAATCTAAATCTAAAAAAAATCTAAATTAAAAAAAAACTAATTGTCTTTCAAGAGTAACACTTCAGTTAAATCAGAGTGAATTGTCAATGGGTGGGCTATTTAGAAGGGTTTGAATTCATTAGTTCTATATATGTTTATGCTGAGGATAGTGAGATTTTGTCTACATTGTCTATAGACATAGATTTTGTCTATGAAAATTACTTATGGCTGTCTTGTGGGAGACTGAAACAGCATCCTAAAGGACACTCTGGCTGCACTGAAATGAAAGTGGCTGGATAATTAGTAGAAGCAATCTCAACAATTTAGATTGAAGATTTATGTACAATTAGAAAATAATCCAATTCTGTGTTGACATAGGTTTGATCTATACTGAAGCTTGAATACCCAACAGCCTCTCAGTTGACAAAAAAAAATTGAAAGCTTGATGCAAGATGCCTGAAAAGGTACTGATAAATTAATGTCTGTATACATTTTAAGAGTAAACAGGACAAACCTGCTCACTATTATTCTCCTACCCTTAGTCAATATTATCTTTTCAGGCTACTTTAAGTATTGGGCATGATATCTGATATTACGTGTGGCTTCCTGGCAATTTGGTGATTTTTAACTGGTACAGTTCATAGGATTTCATAGAATCCCTGCAAAATGTTAGAGTCCATTCTGCACTGACCCTCCAAAGAGCACCCCATGCAGACCCAAACCCTGTCCTTGTAATCCTGCATTTTTCACGGCTAACCCACTTAGCCTGCACATCACTGAATGCTGCAAGCAATTTAGTGTGGCCAATCCACTTTGAAATTTGGGAGGAAACCAGAGCACCCAGCACAGAGACATAGAGAGAACATGCAACACAGACAGACCCCGAGGCTGGAATCAAATCTGGGTTCCTGGTGCTGTGAGGCAGCAGATCTAACCACTGAGTCACCATGCTGCCCTCTAATCGGAGGAATAAACTCGAATGGAATAACCTGATGTTTTGTGTCTTAAGCTTTTCCACAGATTTTGGCAGGTTGCAGTCAGCAGTAACTGAAGTCTCTCTTCCTAAAACGATTGGCAGGTAGGAATAAACCAAGGATTTTTTCTCCACTATGGAGTACTATTTCTGATGCTTGTTTAGTTTTTTTGGAGAAGTAGCTGGTTAGTCTCTCTATCCCGGATTCATTGTTCTTAAGAAGTGCAGCTGCTAGCCCAATGTTACTCTTGTTGATGGCTACAGTAAATCCATTCATTACCATTCAGATCTTGCAGCACAGGCTTACTTGTTAAAATGACCTTCAGACTTTTGAAAGCTGTCTGGCATTTCTCAGTCCATGCTACCTTTGCTTTTTGCCATTGTAGGTCTGTTAGCCGGGAGGCTGTTATGCTGATGTTTATGATGAACTTGTGGAGAGCTATGCATCCTCAACCAACCTCATTATTTCCCATTTTGTGATGGGAATGGGGAATCATGCTTCTGCATTTGTGAACATGGGTAATACATGTGTTAATAGATCATTTGAGCTTGGCGAACTTCTATTTTGTAAAGTTGGCCAGATTAGCCTGAGATAGCTGCCTGTATTTTCTGGAAGAGGCCTTCTCGTTGTGCTTGCCAGCTGTTGATATGCAACAGGAAGCTGTTAAGATACACTACACATTTATCTAAGCTTGTTACTACTTGGTTTTTCAGCTATGGACAAATGGCTGGGGCATTTAGGAGTTTAAATGGTGTGACATGGCACTGAAATAACTTGTTTGGGTTATGAAGGTGGTGATTTCTTTCATGAATGCTATTAAGGTGCCAGTACCTCTTGAGTGAATCTGTTTTGCTAATGCAATCGTCCAGTTGAGGTATCAGGGAGGAAGTGGCTCTGGTCACTGCGTTAACTTATCAGTAGTTAATGCAAAACCTCATAAAGCCATCCAGCTTGGGAAGGAGCACAAATGAGAACACCAGCTGCTACTGCTGGGTTCTATGCATTAGTGCTCTAGCATGTAGCTAATCTCCTCCTCAACCTGACTTTTCTTTGTCGTAGATGATAGGACATTTTTTTGAGGAAGCGTGTCTCCTGGATTCACATCATGTAGAGCTGGGATGGTGAAGCCTGGCTTGCCACTGCATAAGCCTTTAATTGCAGTGAGTAGCCTTGTTGAATCCTCTAACTGTTCAGCGCCTAAATGAGTGAATAAGCAGTTTAGGTTTTTGAGTTTTTTGGCATTGGTTAGCTGGGTATAGAGGGTTAAGGGTGGCCTCACCCACATCTCCCTCCAACTTACCCACATTGATTACCCTTGTCCTCTTTGTATGTAGCAATGGAATAAACCATTACCTGCTTGTGCCTTTCTTGGCAGTGATTTTGCTTTATCATAACATGATACAGCCTTCATTTTCTCCCCTGATCTGGGATCTCAATTTGATCATTAACTTTGCGAGTCTCCTGCTCTGCTCTGTATTGGCTACTGAAGGGTTTTAAGGGTTCACCAGGCATTGACAGGAACACCAACATGTAATCTCCTGATCTGATTGTAATCTCAAATCCATATTCCTGGCTGGCCCTGATAATATTTCAACTCATCACCTCAAAAAATTTATCTACCTCCCCCTTAAAAGGACCTACTTCCACCATCAATTCAGGAAGAGAGTTCTTAAGACTTATGACCTTATGAAAAGAATAATTTCACCTTGTCTATTTTAATAGGCAACAATTCTAGATTCTCCATAATAGGAAACATGCTCTCTACATCTACACTGTCATGGCCCCTCAGGATGTTCAATCAAGTTAGCTCTTACACTTCTAAACTCCAGGGAGTAGAAACCTTGCCTTTCCGACCTTTCCTCATAAGACAGATCATCCATTCCAGACAATAGGTTTGCATACCTTCTCTGAACTGCCTCCAGTGCATTTATAAGCTGCCTTAAATAAGAAGATTAATTCAGATGTGGTCTCACCAGTGCCCAGCATAATGAAAGCAAAACCTCCCCACTTCTCTATTCAATTCCCCTTGCAATAAATGATAACATTCTATTGTGTAGAATGTTATCAAGTAGGCGGCCTGTCTTGTGGACCGTTTCAGAGAACACCTCTGGGACACCCGGACCAACCAACCCAACCACCCTGTGGCTCAACACTTCAACTCCCCCTCCCACTCCACCAAGGATATGCAGGTCTTTGGACTCCTCCATCGCCAGACCACAACAACACGACGGTTAGAGGAAGACCGCCTCATCTTCCGCCTAGGAACCCTCCAACCTCAAGGGATGAACTCGGATTTCACCAGTTTCCTCATTTTCCCTCCCCCAACCTTGTCTCAGTCAAATCCATCGAACTCAGCACTGCCTTCCTAACCTGCAATCTTCTTCCTGACCTCTCCGCCCCCACCCCAGTCTGACCTATCACCCTCACCTTGACCTCTTTCCACCTATCGCATTTCCAACGCCCCTCCCCCAAGTCCCTCCTCCCTACCTTTTATCTTAGCCTGCTGGACACACTTTCCTCATTCCTGAAGAAGGGCTTATGCCCAAAACGTCGATTCTCCTGTTCCCTGGATGCTGCCAGATCTGCTGCGCTGTTCCAGCAACACATTTTCAGCTCTGCTTATAAGCATGGTCAGACTTAGACAAATTTAGAAGGACTGAGGACAGTACTATGGAAGAGTACATAATGGAACTCAGTAGGTTGTATGCAAGAATGCAGATATTTCATTTGGAAATCCCCTAATCTGTGCTGAAATTTAAGTTATTGGACTGTGCCAAAGTTTCAAGCATGGACTGATTTCTGGTTCAACCTCCAGCTTGGGAAAGGGCTACAATTTGTTTTATTTTTATTTGAATGAACTGCATATTGGCAGAAAGGCAAAATCTCAGAAAGAATTTGGTAAGCCTGAAGATATGAGGTAAGGCCATTGGAAACTAATTTCAACTGGGATATCGTTTCTTATAAGAGAGAAGGATGAAAAGAAATTTGATGGTGAAATAATAATTATTGAGAATTAGACTGTTCGGGTGCACATTCCAGATTTCTTGGTATAGATTATATAGATTTGCAAAATCTGAAGGAGTTATAGAAAAAGGTACCTCATAGCCAAATGTTGCACAGCTCTGAGGATGAAACTGTTGCATTTGCTAGTTTGCCTGATGATAAACAGATACGTTTAGATGGTCAATATGAGGCCACTGGCACAAAAGGACATCAGCCAGAAGTAGGTAATAAAGTCAAATATTTCTGAGAAGGTGCTAGTCAGTGGAGAAATGTGACTATTATAAATAGAGCAGGGAAGGCCTTGGGAAAATAGAAAAGCTGAATGAATGTATAGGATGAAGGGCAGGAGGTAGGAGGCTAGTCCCATCGATTAGAAACATGAAAAATGGAACATGGAATGTAAGCTCAGACAGTGAGTCTAGGAGATAACATATCCCAAGAAAGAGATCACGAACCATTGAAAGAAATATTAACAATTAGTAGCGGGAGGTGATACATTGGCAACCCAGAAACAGGTGGAAGGCAAGATAGAGTGCACAGTTCAGTAAGGACAAGAAATATAGTACAAATCATAAATACTTGCAGGAGAAGACCATGTGTTTGGCAGGTTTTAGTGGCCATGATCAATATAGAAGATAAGTTAATAATTGATGTCGAAGAACAAGAATTTCTAAGCTGGAGAGAATTTGGAATGTGCGTAGAGATGCCAAAAAGGGACAACCAGCCATAGCACATACACAAAAGGTATTCCCTGAAGTTTCCATCATCAGGAGATGCCAAGAATTTGAAACTTCTTGTTTTCAGTACTGTCTCATATGCAAATCTCTGTAAAAGGTCATCCAGTGCAGGAGGATCTATATTTTTTCTTCTAGCAAAAAGAGGTGAATGTTTCCCTTTAGCTTGGGAAGATAAAATGTTCAGAAGGATAATAAAGATTACCTTAGCTGTGGAAACCCTTGTTCTTGGTGAGATGCTACAGCATTGTTCTAAGTGAAAATATTGGAAGGACTTGTAAATAGGGATTCAGCAGCAATATCCATTGAGTGCTACATCAATAATAAGTAATTATGGGATAATGTACTCAATGAAACGTGTGAATCAAACAAAGCTGACGATTGGTATTCCAGTTTTAATATAGGTGGTGGAAAGTGGAGAGATCACCAAATGAATAGCAGTGGTAGCTTATCTGATTGTTTTATAAAGAGCATGGCAAGTTCTAAGAAACTGTTGGGCATACTGGAGACGATACGTTTGAAATTTTATTGTATGGGTGAAACTTGATTAATATCTTTTTAATTTTGTATGTGTCTAGATAGATTATTCTGTAAAATAATTTCAGGTGACTCAGGTATAGGTTAATGATGGTTTATTTCATCAATGCATTGAAAGTGTACCACCCGGAGAAACTCCAAAGTTCTGCCCTCAGAAATCTCAGATATTTATGCATCATAGGTCACGTAGACAATGCATTAACTCCTATTCCAAAATGGTATACTTTAGACATAAAATACAGGGGGTGCCCAATCTAGTCCCCTTATCCTCCTAGAAGCTATCCTATCTCCTTTCTAGGGTCATTATGGGATAATGTACTCAATGAAATGTGTGAATAAAACAAGACTGATGATTGATGTTCCAGTTTTAATAAAGATGGTGATAAGTGGAGTGATCATCAAATGGATAACAGCAGTAGGCTATAAAGAGCACAGCCCCACAGCCTTGAGATCCCCATGGCTTTGTCTGGTGGTACCTTTACTTGATGTGATGTGGGATTATCAATATTTGAGCTTCAGATAAACTCAAAGGTTATTGTAAGTTCTGTCACTCTGTCCTTTTGTAGAATTATGTGAACCTGCCACATGAGTATAGAGAGAGGCTGAACAGGCTGGGCTGTTTTCCCTGGAGCGTTGGAGGCTGAGGGGTGACCTTATAGAGGTTTATAAAATTATGAGGGGCATGGATAGGGTAAATAGGCAAAGTCTTTTCCCTGGGGTCGGGGCAACTTTTTCACACAGAGGGTGGTACAGGTATGGAATGTGTTGCCAGCAGAAGTGGTGGAGGCTGGTACAATTGCAACATTTAAGAGGCATTTGGATGGGTATATGAATAGGAAGGGTTTGGAGGGGTATGGGCCGGGTGCTAACAGGTGGGACTAGATTGGGTTGGGATATCTGGTCGGCATGGACAGGTTGGACCGAAGGGTCTGTTTCCATGCTGTACATCTCTATGACTCTATGAGTATTTCGACCTTGGCCTGTGTGATTAATTTTGTTTTATGTAACCCCACAACCTTTCTTAAATAGGAATAAATAAATTATACTTATGAATCTTACTTGTTAAGCTAACTAAATTCCTTATTCTTTCTAATGTAATTGCTTAATTCAATTTAAAAGTTTATTAAAATTACTCAAATAGATTGATGTGAGGTTAACCCATGCCATATCCAATGTGTTCCCTTTTTAAAAAAAAATTATAAACGGAAACTGTTGTAATCTAATATGGTTTGAAACAATGCCCGACACCATGTGGAGTGAGGGAACGGGAGATTTTATGTCAATTAAGAGTTAACTGGATTTGAATTTGTTGTATAGCCGCTCATAATAGGAGGGTGATTTTTTTTATGCAGTGTGGCTAACTGAAACAAAGCTCTCACATAAAAGTATTGACGAGAGTAATGTTTAAATGTAGTTAATCTTTTAGAGATTAACATGATCTTTGTTCCTCCAGATGCGGTCTTATTGCAACATACATGGAGTTTTCAAGGGAGCATTGTGTACTGGAGTTTTTCATAAATGGCCTCTGTTTTAAGTGCTCACATTCACTGGTCAAAAGCAAGTTGCTTAAGCCTTTCAATTTCTGCATAACTCTGGAGGATACAGAATGTTTGGACAGTAGGTCTCCACAACTAACTGGTTCTCATTTAAAGCAGCCCTTTTCATTGTCTCATAGACCGTGGCACTTACCTCAGGTACGAGAGAGAAAATGTCATGAGCTTTCCCTTCAAGTTTACTCTGTAGTAATGTAAGACTTGTATTGAACTGGCCACTTTAACTGCTGCACTAACTATTCAAAGAGGTAAAGAAGGTTTCCAACTCTGTTTTGTCAAATTTAGAGATTAAATGAGTAAACCAATTTGCAGCAGCCCTTAAATCTCATCTAGTGGAGTGCTCAAGGGAAACAGTAGGATTTCTACCCCTCCATTTATGATATTTTAGCTTAAGCTCCCTATGCTTGGCTGCAGCCTTAATAAATCTTCCTGTCAAAATCGAGGTTTAAATCCTGAGTGACCCAATTTTCTAAAAATCATAAAATTATTCTCACTTCCATCTTCTGTTCGATCCATTCTTAAATATTTTTTAATTGCCTTAAATAAAGTCGAAGGCCTTTCTGATTTTACAGTTCTGGTATAAATGACTTAACCGGCCCTTGGAGTTATACCACATGGAGTTTGTTCATAATGACAACAATGTTTGTTTTCAGAGGTGAGAACTCCCATTTTTCGCTCCCATACCTTTCCTGTCTGGTTTATATACTTTTTTTGGAAGTCCTATTTCCTCTAACTTCTAGAACCATCAACAGCACCACCCAGATTCTTACTTACGAATAAATGAACATGGAAATTAGCCTATTCAGTCCCTTAAACCTGCCTCATTGTTCAATAATATCATGGCTGATATGGTTACAATTTCAAATCCACACACAGAGAGACCAATGCAGTCCCTACCTATATATCAAATGTGTTGTACTTCTAATCACCTGGATGCTGTATTGAAGTCAGGAGTCTGTCCTAGCTAGGAAAAGCTTAATAGAATGCTTCAAGAGTATCACCGGCAGCTCACCAATCCACTTCCTCATAATGGAGTTGCATACTATGAGAGAGAGAGAGAGAGAGCTTAAAGAAGGGACGAAAACAAAATAGAAATTTTTAATTTGATCAATACCCCCGTAGTCATTAGTGTAGAAAGTACCCACAAGACCATAAACAGAAGACAAAGGAACAGTAGTAGGCCATTCAGCCCGTAGAGTTTGTTCCCCCATTCAAGGATCTGATAATCCTCAACTCCACTTTCCTGCCTTTTCTCCATAACCTTTGATTCAGTTATTCATCAACAATCTGTCCACCTCAATCTTGAATATACTTAATGACCCAGACTCGACAGTCTTCTATGGTAAAGAATTCCATAGATTCCCTACCCTTTGAGAGAAGAAATTCCTCCTCATCTCTGTCTTAAATGTGCAACTCCTTTTTCTGAGATTATGCCCTCTGGTCTTAGACTCTCCCATGAGAGGAAATAACCTTTCCTCGTATACCCTGTTAAGTTCTCTATGATGTTTTAAAGTTTCCAGAGTGTGACAATGAGGCGAATGACACAGCATTTCTCCCTCGGCTCCATTTTCTGACTAAGACTTGCAATTTCAGGATATTGATGAGACGCTAAAAATATACAAGTATAAATTGCACCATCTAGTGGAATGAAAACAGTAGTGTGAAACAACAAAGCACTGGGTCCATTAGGAATGCAACAGAAATTCAGAGATAAGTCTTGATTCTACATGCCGTAAGAAGTGATAGGTTTTACCTGGAAACTGTTTAAATGTTCCCAGAAGTACTGCAAAAATACACATTGTTGAACAAAGGAGCCATGACCAGGAGATAAGCGATTACATTATCATCCTCTCATGGCTGAAAATGAACTGGTAGGGCCAAGTGGGAGTACGGTGCAAACCTCACAGGATCCAACAATTAGAGGAATGTTCTTTGAGGGAATTTGAGGCATTAGGCTCCAAGTTAAAATGCTGAACCTGAAATAATTATAGCCTCTGTGTTGCTTCCTGATTGCCAATTTGCAGAGGGTCAAGCAGATTAGAGAATCAAACTTGTGGCTCAAGGAATGACATGAAAAGAAGTGGTTTTTATTCATGGAGCATTGGCCCCAGCATTTGCAAACTAGGGACTTGTTCCATTAGAAAGGACACTTTCATAGAATTGCAATAAAAGAGTCCTGGAGAACTGTATTACTATGGCTGTGTGTCAAAGCCATTCCTTTAACAAGGATATGCAGCCTTTGACTTGTTTTTTTTTTCAGAGAGGTCGTAAACAACACAGACCCTGAAAAGTTTGGGGGTTGTAGGGTTTTAGGGCCAGTTTGATAATAGCTAATGGATACTGCCTCAGACAGAAGGCTTTCAAGTTTTAAAAGAGAACACGTGTACAATGAAAGGGGAGTGGCCAGTTCTCCCAGCTCAGCTTTTCTCTAGTTTCTTTTTTTTTCAGCAGTAGTGTGAAGAAAGGCTACTGGACCCAAAGAAGCAGATCCAGACTGGTACACTCTCTGTCTCTCTGATTTCTGTCCCATAAGAACTTGTGTAAGATTTTACCTTTTGTGTCAAGGGGTGTTTATGGGGACTGTTGCAAGTATTTGGAACAGCTTCATTAAGTTGGGATGATCTGTTGGGTTTTCGGAGGAGTTAAGTTATTTTTAGATTAGATTACAGATTAGATTACATTACAGCGTGGAAACAGGCCCTTCGGCCCAACAAGCCCACACTGACCCGCCGAAGCGCAACCCACCCATACCCCTACATTTACCCCTTACCTAACACTACGGGTAATTTAGCATGGCCAATTCACCTAACCTGCACATCTTTGGACTGTGGGAGGAAACCGGAGCACCCGGAGGAAACCCACGCAGACACAGGGAGAATGTGCAAACTCCACACAGTCAGTCGCCTGAGGTGGGAATTGAACCCGGGTCTCAGGCGCTGTGAGGCAGCAGTGCTAACCACTGTGCCACCGTGCCGCCCATAATCTAATCTTATTTGGTATCCTGTTTTCTGCCGTTTGTGTTTCATTCAGTAATCTTGTAAATACATTCTGTTTTGTTTAAAACTAAGTGGTTTGACCTGTTGATTCTCTCTTGGAATACCCTGCTTAAAACAACTGGCAAAGTTAGGGCCTGGGCTACCTTCTTGAAATGTTTTGAAGGGGTCTTGCCTGGTCCATAACAGGTTGGGGGCTCTTTGCGGGATTTGTTCTATAGTTTCAAATTGGGGTTAGAGTTGTTGGACTCAAAGGCAGTGTGTGGGAGGTGTTAGTGTCTTTTGGTTAGTTTAAACAGTGCAATAGCAATGGCTCTTTCAGTCACCAAGAGGTTTCTGGGGGTGGAAGAAGTGACCTTGGGGGTTTTACGAAAGGTGATTAAGGCTAAGCTGCTGGAATTAGCAGACAAGCTGGTGAGGAAACGGGAGATAATTACAGCAATAGCTCAGTATTTAAATTTGCTGGAAGCACCATCAGAATCTTTGGAATGACTAAAATTCAATTGAAAATGAAGCAGCTTGAGTTAGAAGCAAAAGACAAGGAAAAGGCAACAGAAATGAAACAGTTTGAATTATGATTAAAAGCAGAGGGAAGACAAAAGGAAAGAGAGAGAGAGGAGAGAGAAAAGGAGGAGAGGAAAGGAAGAAAGAGAGGGAGGTTGAACTTCCGAAATTGGCACTTAGGCAGGAGTTCAAAAATTCACTTTCTGAAATAGGGAGAACTCATGTGGAAGAGCAGAGAGTTAAAATGGCAAGATTAGCAGCTAAAATGGCTGATGATTGTGTGTTGGTCCATAAAGCAAAGTTTGGATTCCAGAATCAATTTTAATCCACGAGGGATAGAAACTGGGGGAAAGAGAAATCCTCACGTGAAAAGGGAAAGGTAGATCTCGGTCAAAATCATAAAAATAACTTATTAGAAAGTAAAAAGGAAACGCTTGAAAGGGACAGAGAAGTTAAAAATCTCCGGTGTTTTCACTGCAATAAAGTAGGCCACATGAAAACACAGTGTTGGTGGGTTAGGAGAATCACTGGGAAGCTGGATGTAGGAAAACAGGATAAGCCAGAGAACTTTGTTGGAGAAAGCACAGTAGAGGGTAGAAAGCTGCACCAGAATGTACAAGCTGGGCAGAGGTTGGTTAAGGAGGAAGTGCCAGATCTTCTTAAACCATATACCTGTGAAGGTAAAGTTTATTTGCATAGGCTAGGAGCAGCAGGTAAAGAGGTTACAATATTAAAAGATACAAGATACTCTTAGTCTGTGATACAGAAAGATGAGGAGATATGTACTTCTGAAGGAATGTTGCCAGAAAAGGTACTAGTAATGGGAATTCACGGTGAGACAAGAAGCACTCAATTATGTAAAGTGAGCTTAGAGTGTCTAGTGAAGAATGGAGAATTTGTGGTAGGAGTATTGGACAAACTCTCAGTGCCGGGAATACCATTTGTCCTTCCTAATGATTTAGCTGATTCACTGATAGGAGTGCTGCCTACTGTGGTTGAAAAGTCAGTGGAAACTCAGGCAACTGAAAACTTGCAGGCTACATATCCTGGGATTTTTCCCGACTGTGTTATAACAAGGTCACAAAGTCACCAGCTGAAACAGGAAAGATCAGAGTATAGATAAGAAAGTTGAAGTGGAATTAGCAGAGACCCTGTTTGATCAGATTGTTGTCACAAACCGGGAGTAGATAGATGACAATGCAAACATCTTTAGCTCAGATAAATTAACTGTGTTATAGCAGAAAGATGAAAACTTAAAAATGATTTCTTAATGGTGAAATGGAGACCATCACATTTCAGACATATGAGAAATGGGCAGAAGTTCATCAAATCGTATTGCCAATAGGTTATAGAAAGTAAGTGTTGTGAGTGGTGCACGAGCTATTACTTGGGGGTCATTTAGGAGTGAGGAAAAAAACAGGCTAAAATACAAAGACATTTTTACTGGTCTGGACTGCACAAGGATGTAGTTAAATTTTGCTAGATGTGTCATACATGCCAGGTAATTGGAAACCACAGGCAATAATAAAACCCGTACCTTTAACACCTGTTCCTTCATTTGAGGAACCGTTTTCAAGAATCTCAATTGATTGCGTAGGTCATCTCCTCAAACAGAAAGTGGGAATCAGTATTTGTTACCAATAATTGTTATGTCAACTAGAAGTCCAGAGGCCATTCCATTACACAATATCATAGCTAAAAGGATTGTAGAGGAAATTATTTAATTTTTTCACGAAATACAGACTACTGACAGAGATACAATCAATCAAGGGTCAACCTTCACATCAAGATTATTCAAGGAAGTTATGGACAGCTTAGGAATAAAACAATTCAAATCTACTGTGTACCATCCAGAATTGCAGGGAGTGCTAAGAAGGTGGTATCAGACGTTAAAGACCATGTTGAAGGCTTATGGTCAAGACTTTCCAGGTGATTGGGATTAGGGAATTCCATTTGTGCCTTTTGCAATCAGAGATGCACCAGATGAATTGACCAAATTCACTCTATTTGAATTTGTTTTTGGACATGAATTGAGAGGCCCATTAAAATTGATTAAGGAAGAATTTGTAAGTGAGAATTCAGAGACCACACATTTGGACTATGTGTCAACTTGTAGGGAATGATTAAATAGAACTGGGGAGTTGGCTAGGCAGCATTTAAAAGTGTCACAGCGTACAATGAAACAGGAAGCAGACAAGAAATCAAAAATTAACAATTTTGCAATTGGAAATAAGGTATTAGTGTTACTTCCAGTGATAGGTGAACCTTTAAAAGCAAGGTTTAGTGAACCTTATCAATTCGAAAGGAAATTGAGTGAGGTGAACTACTTGACAGGGATTCCAAACAGAAAGAAATCTCACAGAGTGTTTCACGTGACTATGCTCAAATGGTATTTGAATAGGGAAGGGAAGCAAGAAGAGACTGTGTTATTGATCACAACACAGAGCGAAGAACTCAGAGGATTCTGAATTGGGCATTTCTCAAATTAAATTATACAATGATGAAGTTGTCAAATATTGGGATAAATTGTTGAGTTACCCTGCTGAGGAAAATCGAAATGACCTGAAAGAGGTACTACTATCACATGGGGAGATAAGTAGAAATAAGCTGGGAAGTACTAACCTAATTATGCATGATGTACATAGAACATAGAACAATACAGCACAGAACAGGCCCTTTGGCCCACGATGTTGTGCCGAACATTTGTCCTAGCTTAAGCACCTATCCATGTACCTATCCAATTGCCACTTAAAGGTCACCAATGATTCTGACTCTGCCACTCCCACAGGCAGCGCATTCCATGCCCCCACCACTCTCTGGGTAAAGAACCTACCACTGATATCCCCCCATACCTTCCACCCTTCACCTTAAATTTATGTCCCTTTGTAACACTCTGTTGTACCCGGGGAAAAAGTCTCTGACTGTCTACTCTATCTATTCCTCTGATCATCCTATAAACCTCCATCAAGTCACCCCTCATCCTTCACCTTTCCAATGAGAAAAGGCCTAGCACTCTCAACCTATCCTCATACGACCTATTCTCCATTCCAGGCAATATCCTGGTAAATCTCCTCTGCACCCTCTCCAAAGCTTCCACATCTTTCCTAAAGTGAGGTGACCAGAACTGCACACAGTACTCCAAATGTGGCCTTACCAAGGTCCTATACAGCTGCAACATCACCTCATCACTCTTGAATTCAATCCCTCTGCTAATGAATGCTAATACACCACAGGCCTTCTTACAAGCTCTATCCATCTGAGTGGCAACTTTCAAAGAGCTAATGAACATAGACCCCAAGATCCCTCTGCTCCTCCACCTTACTAAGAACCCTACCGTTAACCCTGTATTCCGCATTCTTATTTGTCCTTCCAAAATGGACAACCTCACAGTTGACAGGGTTGAACTCCATCTACCACTCCTCAGCCCAGGTCTGCATCATATCTAAGTCCCTTTGCAGCCGACAACAGCCCTCCTCACTATCCACAACTCCACCAATCTTCGTATCGTCTGCAAATTTACTGACCCAGCCTTCGACTCCCTCTTCCAAGTCATTAATAAAAATTACAAACAGCAGAGGACCCAGAAATGATCCCTGCAGAACTCCACTTGTAACTGGGCTCCAGGCTGAATATTTACCATCTACCACCACTCTCTAACTTCGACTGGTTAGCCAGTTCTCTATCCAACTGTCCAAATTTGCCACTATCCCATGCCTCCTGACTCTCCGCATAAGCCTACCATGGGGAACCTTATCAAATGCCTTACTAAAATCCATGTACACTACATCCACTGCTCTACCCTCATCCACATGCTTGGTCACCTCCTCAAAGAAGGTGTTTTAACTTTGCTCATTAACATCTTATCAAAAGCTTGCTGAAAATCCAAACAGATCACATCCGATGGTTCTCCCTTATCTATTAGACCTTACATCTTCAAAAATTTTTGAAGTTATATCCTCAAAACACTCCAGTAGATTGATTAAGCATGATTTGCCTTTCATTAACGTTTGCTGCCTTTATCCATTTTAGCTTCTGTTTTCTTACGCATTGACAAAGATTATATTACTTGATACTACGTAAAAGGAAAATCCCTTGCATTCTTTCATTCTCTAGTTTAGTTTTACATTTTTAGAGGAAATCTATTTCTGGCACAGCCATTAAAAGGAAAACAAGTTACACACAGCTCAGGACAACATCAGCTCACCAAATTGTGAACAACAGGATATAACAGCAAAAACCACTTCCTACAAAAAAAACCCATTGTGGCAGGACAGGGCCACAAGTGCATCTGATTGTAGAATGGCATAGGCACATTCTTAGCATCAGGCGTCCTTCCTTCCTTAAAGCCAAGATATTGGGTCCCAAAACAGTCCAGTCACTCACCATATCATCAGTTGGAGCTTTCTAATCATTTCCAGCTTAGTGCAAGATGAAGGCATACTAAATACTAAGTCAACCACTGATATAGGCAATATCAGAGCCTGCACAAAAGGGTTAGGAAAATGTTTCTGCTAAGAAAAATGTAGGTGTTAGATTTTCAAATAGAGATGCAAAAAGGCATCAGATCAAGATCAACTACAATGGTGGCATTCATGGAATGAAAAGAATCTTTGATCACCAGTGCGTGAAAGACACAATGAAAATGAAGCAGATTTGAAGTGATTTAATGCAACACACAACAGCAAACGTGAATAAACCTGAGTTTGACGCAACATCATCCAGACGTAACAGAAATCACACAAAGCAGATGTGCAATGATTGATACGACTTTATTTTTATTAAATGAACATGAAATAAGATCTGCAGACAAGAGACGTCATTCTGAAAATCCACCTCACACTCTTTCAGAGGAGCTCTAATTTGTGGAATTTAGTTTTTAAAAGTACCATGTGTAGCATACGTCCAGTGTTTATCACATAATGTCATTTAGGACCAAATAAAACAGAGTGCTGGAGAAACTCAGCAGGTCTGGCAGCCTCTGTGGAGAAAGCAACAGAGTTAATATTTCGAGTCTGGTCTGACTCTTCGTCAAAATTCAGTTCCCAAATTCAAACCTAAAGAAGAGTCATACTGGACTCAAAACGTTAACTCTGTTTCTCTC
>NC_057716.1:11786028-11797050 GCF_004010195.1 Chiloscyllium plagiosum | reverse complement strand
ATCTATCACCCTCTCAGCCTCTCGAATAATCCTCAGTTCATCCAACTCCAGCTCCAGTTCCCTAACGCGGTCTGTGAGGAGCTGGAGCTGGCTGCACTTCCTGCAGGTGAAGTCGGCAGGAGCATCGGTGGTCACCCCTACCTCAAACATCCTGCAGGAGGAACATTCCACTGCCTGCGCTGCCATTACTCTACACTTAGTCTCCAAAACAAGAACACCAAGTAGCTTACCTTTTTTTTAGGTTAGAGGAGGAGGGAGGGTGGGAGACACTACACGTGTAATGTCTCGGGTTCCTTCTCCACTCAATTAACAATTACTTACCTTCCCAACCGGCTTTGCGCTCTGACTTCACTTCCGCCCAGCTGCTGCCACTCTCTGCTGCAAAAAGACCGTTGGCGTCGAGATAAGCTGTTAAATAACAATTACTTACCTTCCCGACTGGCTTTGTAGATATAGGGGATGCTGTTCCGATTAAGCAACATCCTTATAAGCGTAACCCTCAAAGTTGGCACAGGTTCAGAAGGAAATAGAATGCATGCTCCAAGATGGCATAATCAAAGTGAGTTACAGTGGCTGCAGCTCACCCATAATAATAGTGCCAAAACCAGATGGTACCCAATGGTTATGTGTGGACTATTGCAAAGTCAATGCAGTTACAAAAACTGATCCATATCCGATTCTGGGTTTGGAAGACTGTATTGAGAAGGTGGGACAAGCAACTTACATTTCTAATTTTGACAGGGATTTCAGCTTTTTTTTAGATTAGGTTAGATTACTTACAGTGTGGAAACAGGCCCTTCGGCCCAACAAGTCCACACCGACCCGCCGAAGCGCAACTCACCCATTTCCCTACATTTACCCCTTTACCTAACACTACCACAAATGCCAGATGGACATGGCCAATTCACCTGACCTGCACATTTTTGGACTGTGGGAGGAAACCGGAGCACCCGGAGGAAACCCACGCAGACACGGGGAGAATGTGCAAACTCCACACAGTCAGTCGCCTGAGTCGGGAATTGAACCCGGGTCTCTGGTGCTGTGAGGCAGCAGTGCTAACCACTGTGCCACCATGCCGCCCACAAATGCCAGATGGACTGTATCAGTTTAAAGTCATGTCATTTGGCATGAAAAATGCGCCAGCCACATTTCAGAGACTAACCAATAAGGTCTTTGCCAGATTACTCAACTGTGTCGTATATATTGATGACCTGATGATTTTTAGTCACTCGTGAAAGGAACATTTACAACATCTATCAGACTTGTCCGATAGACTTCGGAAGGCAGGCTTGGTGATAAACCTGGCTAAAAGTGAATTTGCCAAAGCCCAAGTCACCCTCCTGGGCTATGTTATTGGACTTGGACAAATGGCCCCACAGGATGCAAAAACAAAGGTAACTGGGGAGTTTGCCATATCATTGATAAAAAGAGCAGTACTACGGTTCCTGCGATTGAATGGATTTTATCTAAAATTTGTACCAAATTTGTACCAAATTTTAGCAGTATGGCTGCTCCACTCACTGAATTGCTAAAGAAAGGCAAGAAATTTCATTTGACAGCGGACTATCAGAAGGCATTTGACAGCCTGAAAGCTGTGTTAACACTGCCTGGGTATTAGCCACACTTAATTAGGCAAAGCCATTCAAGGTGGCTATCGACACAAGTGATGTGGGTGTCGGTGCTGTGCTCTTGCAAGAAGATGTTGAAAAAATGGAAAGACCTATTGGCTATTTCTCCAGGAAGCTGTACATTCATCAGCAGAAATATTCGACAGTTGAGAAGGAAATTTTGAGCTAGGTGCTGGCGTTACAACATTTCAGTGTTAATGTGACCAATAATGTATCTGAGACAATCATATACACTGATCATAACCCATTGAAGTTTGTGGAGAAATTTGTTGTTACAGCCATTCAATTTGAAAATTGTGCATGTGGCAGGATGAGAACACATGATTGTCAATGCATTATCAAGACTGGAATGAGAAATGGAGGCATTGGTGACAGGAGTAAAACAGACTGAGATGGAATGTAGTGGTGCATGTTTGCAAGTTTATAGTCAATGTAATGTATATGTGTGTTTTAGAGTACTAACAATTTAGGTTTAACGGATTTTTAAATGAAACCATCTTTGGATATTGATTTTTTTTAATGGAAGAGATGTGATGAAGCTGCTCCTTTAACAAAGTTATGCAGTGCTTGGCTTTTCAGAGAGGTCGTAAATGACTCGGACTCCAAATTGTCTAGAGTTTGAAGGGTTTTAGGGCTAATTTGGTAATAGCCAACAGATACTGCATAAACCAGAAGACTTCCAAGTTTAAGAAAAACTTGTATAATGAAAGGGGTGTGGCCAGTTCTCCCAGCTCAACTTTACTCTGGTTTGTTGTTTTTTCGCAGTAGTGTGTGAAGAGAGGCTGCTAGACACAAAGAAGTAGGTCCAGACTGGTACTCTCTCTCTTGCTGACTTCTATCCTGTATGGATTTGTGTTTGATTTAACTTTTGTGCCAAGTGGTGTTTATGGGGATTGTTACAAGTATTTGGAACATCACCATTAAGCTGGGATGATATTTTGGGGTTTTGGAGTGGTTGAGTTATTCGGTATTCTGTTTTCTGCCGTCTGTGTTTCATTTAGTAATCTCGTAAATAAATTCTGTTTTCTTTAAAACTAAGTGGTTTGACCACCGGATTCTCTCTTGAAATATCCACTTTACACCTGCATAAAACAATTAGCAAAGTTAGGGCCTGGGCTACCTTCTTGAAATGTTTTGAGGAGGTCTGGCCTAGTCCATAACAGGTTTTAAACTAAAAGTGGGGAGAGAGGAGGGGATGGTGAAGAGACTTAGAAATTTAAGGAGAAAAATTCTGATCACAGTGTAGTGATTTGGATAAAGACAAGCAGACTGAGACAGAAAGGCACTGAAAGTTTGGAGGTAATTAGAGTATCACTGAATAAGGTTCATATAATAATTGTGGTAACAATAAACTAAAGTCTTTTTATCTGAATGTCCAAAGCGTTCTCAAGAACTACTAACACAATTAAAGGTAATTGATTCAGATCTAATTTTCATTTCAAAGACATGCTTAAAAGATGACCAAAGTTGGAGAATAAATAAAACAAGGAAGAAGAAGAGATAGTCAGAGGTGGCATTAAGACAGGAGAAGAGAAGTTCCTTGCCCAGAATATAAGGAGGTAAAATCATTAGTTCCTGATGAGAGTACTTTATAGGCCTTATAACTGTCAATGTACAACTGGAGAAAGAATTAAGCAAAAATCCATTGGAAAATCAGCAACATCATGGAACAAACCATTGGTTTACAAGCAGACTTTCACCCATTTAAATCACTTAAGGGATCTCTGCTCACTGCTCCTTCAGATTTGAGTGTTGTATCCTCTCCAGTCTCACAATTATGAGTGCACTGCACTGGCTTCTAGGATCTGGAGTCCATCTTAGTAGGAGGAGCAAAGGGAGAAGACCATATGCACAACATCCAACTCAACAGAGAAGAGGGGCTACATTGTGAATCTTTAAGTTAAAAGGAAATTGCATACCCCAACTTAAAATCATAAGCCATTTCTAACCACTAAGTCCCTTTACCAACATAATTCAAGAAAAGTCAGCAATGAAAAAGCTCCATTCAACAAATATTATCCAATAATACATCAATAACACAAACAACTTCCAGAACTGAACAGCTGTAGACTTTTACTCCCACTTTCCCAGGATTTGTCAAGTTTACTCCAGATATCAATAACCCAAGGCAGTTCTAACAATGGAATTTACCCACTGTTCTTTATTAAAGTGAAGTACACTATGAAAAATACTACAAAAATCTTACCCATGCAATGCTTACAATTACAAGTGAACCATTTTACCTGGACTGGTGTAAAGATCAGATCAAGTGATCAGTTTGCTGCAATCATTGATCAGAAGACGTCCTCACCTTGCTAACAAGGGTGTTTAATACTCTTTCCATGCAAAGAAACTATGTACTCAAATTGTTGACACTATCCAGCTTCCAACAAATGATCCGATTGACCACTGGAAAACATCACCAACATGTCTTCTACCACAACCAGTTTAATCAATGACCTCATTAAGACTTGGTTGTGTCTCTTCTGAAAGAGGCTTATCTCTTGCTTTTATTGAACTCTCTGACCTCAGTTTTAACTTGCTTCTGCTTTATGTCATTCCGTCAACTGTATGATAGTTATACAGCACAGTTCTGTGGCAATCACAAATTCAACTGATAACTAATTCGTATTATCACATCTGATTCACTGTCAAGAGTGTGATGCTGGATAAGCACAGCTGGTTAGGCAGCATCCGAGGAGCAGGAAAATCGACGTTTCGGGAAAAAGCCCTTCATCAAGAATTCACTGTGTTTGTTTTAAACAAAGCTTCAGCTTTTCCAGAATTACTGTGACAGTTCAATACTGCCTGAGTTGAAAAAAAACACAGAAACACTTAAAAACCTTTCTCATCATTACGTCAACATCAGACGTTATGTAATTGCTCCTCATTTCATTGTTAGGCTGAAAGTACCTAACAGGTTCTTTAAGGTATGTTCAAAATGATTACAATAAGACATGTGCACTTCGATATGTAGCTAACTTATTGGGTTAAAATATGTAATACATTTATGAATTAGTAATTGTTCGTTTATACGACTGATATTTTTATTTTAAAGCTATATAATTAGGTTAAACAACTGAGATAAACAAGTGAGTCTCACACTGCCTTTCTATCTGTCAGGTCTTTGGTGACGATGGCACTCAGAGCTCCATCTCAGATTCCATGATGCCAGTAACACTAGCCCAATGCTGTGAAGTCCAAGGAGCGGGCTGAAGTCCCTGATATTGATATAGTTCTGAATCTAAGAGTATGTGCTGAATCCCTATTTCATAATAACTTCAGTACTTTCCCAGCCCTCCAACAATAGATGGAAAACAAGCCTATGTGGCTCCATGTAGACCTTACAAGCAGACCGTCCAACCAAACTCAAGGTCAGGCAGATCTCCCCCTACACCCCCAAAACAGGCTGTTTTTGGACTAGACCTGATTCTCATGTACTTTTCCACTTTATTTCAATTGCCCATAGTCATGTCCAATTAGCCCTTCACAATTAACACAACAGGCTGGTTTGAAGGTACAATTTTTAATACTAATCCAGCAAACTTTGGGTTCATACCTACACTGACTGGTGCATCCCTTATTCTTTAGGGTGAATTTTGCTATGTGACTATTAGATTGAGTGATAGTGTGCCTTCCTCATTACTTTCTTCCTTCTTTCTCCCTTCCATATGACACTGCAGGGAGTTGGCAGCTGACAACACTGAGCTGTCTGAGCTCACAAAAGCCAGAGGGGCCACTTGTGCAGTAGTAAGATCCATATCCCTGGACTGGGAGCCCCAGGTTCAAGTCCCACGTACTCCAGAGGTATGTAATAACATCTTTGAACAGGTCGTCAGGGAAAAATGGGTTAAATAATAAAAAATACAAAAGACAGGGCAGTAGTAGGGAATCATAGAATCCCTACAATGTGGAAGCAGGCCATTGGCCCATTAATTCGCTGCCTGTCCTCTGGAAAGCATCACACCCAGACCCACCCCATCTCTGTAACTCTGCATTTTCCATGGCTAATCCACCTCAACAGAGCACTATGGGAAATGTTTACCATGGTCAATCCATCTAACCTCCACATCCTTGGACTGTAGGAGGAAACTGGAGTACCTAGAGAGAACCCGCACAGACACCAGGAGAATGTGCAAACTCCACATAGTCACACAGATTCCTGGCTGGAATCAAACCCAGGTCCTTGGTGCTGTGAGACAGCAGTGCTGACCACTGAGCCATTGTGCCAGGAAGTGAGGGTTAGGAAGAAAATAGAAGTTCCTTAAGGTGACTCCATCTGCAATTTCCATTTCTCTTGCATTGGGCTGTACCTTACAGTAAATGTTATCACTTTGAGGGTCAAGCAGGAGAGAAAGAAGT
Organism: Chiloscyllium plagiosum; assembly: GCF_004010195.1. Taxonomy (NCBI): domain Eukaryota; kingdom Metazoa; phylum Chordata; class Chondrichthyes; order Orectolobiformes; family Hemiscylliidae; genus Chiloscyllium; species Chiloscyllium plagiosum. The sequence continues at coordinate 11,791,060 of NC_057716.1, read as the reverse complement.
TTGAACCTTTTGGAATGAGGATGAGGAGCGTGTCAAGAAGGTGGAGGATGTAACAAACTTACTGTCATCTAGACAGCTTGGGCAGGTTTGGCTGCATTGTCATCCTGAATCCTCAGGACCATCTGTTTGAGAGCACTGAGGAGATGGATCCATCATGGACTTCCAGACGTCAGTTGGCTCTCGTGTCCTTTAAGTGACTTTCTCCTGCAGGTGGCAGGACAAAAAGTTAACGGACTTGGGCGATGTGCATTCTTTGGCTGCATCGGTTGATAGAGACAGTGAGAAGTACAGGATGTAAGTATCAGGGTGTGGTACTGCGTGAGTGAGGGGGTTGGCAGTTGGAAGGGAGGGTGCATTGAGCAGGGTCAAAGGTGGGCATTGTGATGGCAAGATGTGACTTACAGATAAAATTCACTCACCTCAGCTCCCCAAAGGAGGTCATTCAAATGTTGTGGCACTAATGCCAGGTTCTTAATTGTCAACCTCTGGGCATTTCTTATTCTCACCAGTTGCTCACACTCCCTTCATAGTGTTATTCTGGAGGATATCAACTCCCCCACCCTAGAAATATGAGATCCTTCCCACCCTGGAGCTTCCAGCACAGTTGGCAGAGTCTTGTAGAGTTTCAGAGTTTCAACTGCTGGCTGGACAGCTGGTGAGACTCTTTCCCCCTTGCACACTGTGATTCCTCATTTCAGAATAGCAAGCTGAATCTTGGTGGTCTTCTTCAAAGGCAGACATGTCAGTGCCAACAGCAGGCAGTCCCCAGCCAGGATTAAGAGCCCCTTGAGCAGAGGCCCCACTCACAGATAACCTTAAGCCCCTGGCTAAACAACTGTTGGCAGTCTTTCTGTACCCAGTAGCACCCACTGAGGGAGATGGTGGCTGCTGCCAGTGCCCACACACATTTGAGGGTCTGAGATCGAGAGAGCCCAGGGCATGTGCAAGTGATGGTAGGAGGAGTGCTGGGTAGCAAGGGTGGGGGGGTGCTGTCACTGGCTTTGAAGAAGACTGCCACCCCACCCCTGAAACCTCAAAGCAAACAGTACAAGGATTTGTTTGTCAGGCTCCTCATGTGGTGGGGTTCCCGACTGTCCCCAGGGATTGATGCTGCTGGGATGTGGCCCTCATTAATTACCCACTTATGAGCTTCAATTGACAGCACAATGAGAAGGTCATCCACTTGCCATTAAATCCACCCAAGACTAAATGAGGGTGGAAGTGGGAAGCTGGTGGAGTTCATCATCCCAGCACATTCCCCTCCACCAAACTCACTCACAGGACAGGGCACAGGATTTCACTGAGTGGCATCACAAAATCTTGGAGTGCCCTGCTTCTCCCACAAAGGCCAGAAGTGATTATCCTGTAAGCTTTGGTGCATTGCTGCTATTTTCCTTTTGTACTTTTAAAAGGGGACAGAACTTTCTAAATAATTGTGCAGAGGTACCAGCACTGAAATGCAAGGGTTATGCAGGAGTCTGTGTGAGCAGTCATGGGAATGTATTTTGTGTCTCACCTACCTCAAGGTCCAATCAGGTGTGAATTACAGCTCCTGCTTCCTAATAATGGAGTGTGTTAATTGTGCATTGCATTAGTTTAAGTTGCTATCATAGCTCCAAATGCCTTGCGAGACAGACCATCCTTCAAACGGACCTGCAGCTGACCAAGTGAAATTGTAGATATATGTAATAAACATGTTCAGACATATTATGACTGGAGTAGGTGGGACTTGAATCCAGGCTTCCTGGCCCAGAGATGGGGACACTACCACTGTACCACAAGAGCCCCAAGGGGCATTATAATCCTCAGATGTGGCATTGTAGTCACCTGTTCCAGTCTGCTGATAATTCTGGAAAAGCAGTCCAGTCAGTTCTGCTATAATCAGTGGCTCTGTTCACGTGCAGTCCCATGTTATAAGAAAATCATGAAATAGCAGCACCATTTAAACTAATGGGGCCAGAATCACATTATAACCAATTTCACTTTAAAACTTCATGCTTTAGAAATAGTGTCCTCAGTTCATCAATCATGTTATAATGAATTTATGTTAACAAAACATGTGTTATACCATAACAACCTGTAATCTATAAATGACACAAATTTACATTTGATATTCTCACTCTTTTAAGTCACTGGTTTGTTGGAGAAGGAAATTTGCTTGACTTCCCATCTTTTGTCTTCAGCGGGAAGTTCCAGCAGATGGAGCTCTGAGACTTTGCAATACATCGTGTTGATCTAAAGAAACTGTTAAAAGTACCACAAAAATCACTGAATGAGCTAAGCACTGGATTATAATTTATGGTGTTATGCATTGCACATATGGTCCTTCACCATAGCTGATAATTAGTATATATAACATACTACATAGTATAATATGGTGTAAAATGTAATGTATTATATACTGACAATATTTTTTGTCACGTAGTTAAGCAAACATGGCTGCCAATTTATACTCAAGAATAAATGCCCAGAAAATCTGTTACAAATCACACAACACCTGTTTAAAAACTGTTGGACCATAACCTGGTGTTGTGTGATTTGTAACTTTCTACACCCCAGTCCAACATTGGCATCTCCAAATCATGACTACTATCAACACCACTAACCGCCGGCTTAAAGTGGAGAGGATCTCCAAGAAGATTGCACATATCGACACAGATCCAATTAAACCTGTTGGACTACAACCTGGTGTTGTGTGATTTGTAACTTTGTATACCCCAGTCCAACATCGGCACCTCCAAATCAGAAAATCTGTAGTAGTGATTTTGGGAGAGGGTTAACGTTTGGTCAAGACATCAGAAAAATCCTTTGTTCTTTTTCTAATTGTATCTGGGGATCTTTTACAGCTTCCCAAGATGGCTGACTTTGTTTTAATGCCTCATTTCAAAATTGATGCCTTGGAGAGAGCAGCACTCCCTCAGTATTATCATGAAACTTCCATTCAATCATGTCTTATATTTTCCACGAGGGGCTGACACCATCACTTCCCTGCTCCAACTTCTTTCCTTCTGTGTCGTAAGACAGCCACTTGGAGTGGTATGTGGCTACAATGCCAACTGGGTATTCAAGATAGTACAATGACAGGTGAGAAGCTGGTAAGATGATAGGGTTGGTAGGGTTGGGGGGGGTCAGACTGTTGGTGAGGTGGTAGTGTCAGTAGGAAGGTTAATGTGTCACTGGAGAGTTGGATGGTGGGACGTCAAGGGTATTTGGAGTGTCACAAAGTGACTGGAGGGTCAGTGGGGTATGGAGCTTCAGGGCCAGGTAGTGGATAAGGGGAGGAAATTGGAGGACCAGAGTGAAGAGTGATTGAAGATTTGGGTAGGAGTTAGTTTGGGAAGAGTGAGGCGGAGATCAGGTATATAGATATGCAGAAGTTAAAACAATGTTCAACATTCTAACGTTTCATGGCTAACAATCCAGATAAGCAAGTTGGAATGCTCCGACTCTAACTCAAAGTTGGAGATATTCATGCCAAATCCTGCGCAGCTGGGTAATTGCCCATTGGAAATTTAACTGACCAAGCAATTCAGGCAGAGTGAGAGCATCAGGGTTTCTGAGGGGTTTCCAAACTGGACCTTTGGGAATACATCCAGGTTCTGACCATCTGCAGGCCAGAAGCTATGTCCAAGTTGAAATGTCTACCACTACAGTGTAATGTAGCATCTCATGGACAACAGGCCTTAGCCTAGGTCATCCCAAAAATTTATATTGATATATTATTCCCATAATATACATATTGTTGCCAAAAATGCAATAAACAACACCTTCTTTACTCTAATACCCCTTTCTTATTAGGCCAGGACATGTTTACCAGAAAATGACAGTACACACAAATTGGAAACATGGCCACATCATGGGCGAAGGTGTGCCTGTTTGAAAAGTTTTTCTCAATTCTCTGGTTCTTCTCCTCGCCCCCTAATAGCCCTTTAGCCCCTAACCACACTTCATGCCCATACATATCAATTCATGAAACTCCATTCCATCACTCATTTTCCTTACACCATCCATGCCAACTCAACCAGTATTCACCAGGTAGTCATGTGAGGAGCCATGCTGAATTGGAATGAAATCTAAATGCCTCTTACAGATTTTACTGTATAAAAAAATTCTATTCATAATGGCCATTCAAAATATTTAAATTGTTCGAAGTACTTAATTCCTTATCAAAACAAACAGTTTAGAAACTCTTTTAATAACCTGTGTATCAATCTATGGATTTACCGTCCCTACTATGATATTGATAGATTATATAAGGCAGGCAATCATTAATAATGCTATACTTACATTACGCAGGGTCTGTCAACAAATAGCCATTGAACTAATGGAACATACATTTCTAACTCTCAAAGGAACAGACAGGCAGAATTTTTCAAATTTTAAAGAAGTGGATATTTAAATACCCTGACAGTTGTATTCACTCTTCAAGAAGATTTCCAACTTTTCCATAAGATTTGAAATTACAGTAACATGTTTTGAGACCGGATCAGGTGTACCCTAGAACTCTGTGGGACGTTAGAGAAGTGATTGCTGGGCGTCTTGCTGAGATATTTGTATCATCGATAGTCACAGGTGAGATGCCGGAAGACTGGAGGTTGACAAACGTGGTGCCACTGTTTAAGAAGGGTGGTAAAGACAAGCCAGGGAACTATAGACCGGTGAGCCTGACCTCAGTGGTGGACAAGTTGTTGGAGGGAATCCTGAGGGTCAGGACGTACATGTATTTGGAAAGGCAAGGACTGATTCGGGATAGTCAACATGGCTTTGTGCGTGGGAAATCATGTCTCACAAACTTGATTGAGTTTTTTGAAGAAGTAACAAAGAAGATTGATGAGGGCAGAGCAGTAGATGTGATCTATATGGACTTCAGTAAGGCATTCGACAAGGTTCCCCATGGGAGACTGATTAGCAAGGTTAGATCTCACGGAATACAGGGAGAACTAGCCATTTGGAAACAGAACTGGCTCAAAGGTAGAAGACAGAGGATGGTGGTGGAGGGGTGTTTTTCAAACTGGAGGCCTGTGACCAGTGG
>NC_057716.1:11778150-11785684 GCF_004010195.1 Chiloscyllium plagiosum | reverse complement strand
ACGCAGAGGGTGGTACGTGTATGGAATGAGCTGCCAAAGAATGTGGTGGAGGCTGGTACAATTGCAACATTTAAGAGGCATTTGGATGGGTATATGAATAGGAAGAGTTTGGAGGGATATGGGCCGGGTGCTGGCAGATGGGACTAGATTGGGTTGGGATATCTGGTTGGCCTAGACCGAAGGGTCTGTTTCCATGCTTTACATCTCTATGACTCTATGACTCTATAAGATCCTTGCTGCAGTGAAACTGGAGTTTGCTGAATTCAAAAGTCCATGTTGTGTTCAGCTTTCTCATATTGTGGGAGATACATCCTACTCCTACTTCCTCCCACTCCAGCAGAAATAGGATTGGGGCAGGCCTTATGTATCCAGGTACCATCTGTCATTTCTAAAGGTAAATGAAGTCTCCACAACTGGGCAAAATTCCAGGCCGTTTACTTTGTTTTTTTTCCCCCACCGATCCTACCAGATCAGTTGAATAATTCCCACATTATCAGTTTTAATTTTTGACCAGTTTGGTTGGTTTACTGTGATTTTCCTTAGAGTAAATCATCCCAACAGTACAAAAAAAGTACACAAAATGATTTAATCAAAATTATGCATTTTGCTACACTTCATAGTCTGTATTATTTTCCATCAAACTTTGCCATCAAAAGAAAATCTAAAATAATTACCCAAGTGATTCCACACATTGAAGGTTTGCAATTCTGATAAGCACAAGCTCCCAGTAGAAAGAAGAGGTAAATTTGATAAATACCATCCAGGTCCTTTGGAAATAAACCCAGGTTCAGTCATTCTTGTTGACTTCCAAAGATTTCTTATTACTTTTATAACTGATTGTTTTTTTTTCATCAATTGCCTACAGACCTATGGAACTGTGAAAATAACAGAACCTCCTGCAGGGAAAACAATAGTTTCCAATTAATCATATCCTGTATTCTTTCAAGTTAAATCATATTAAATCAGCCTCAGCCAGCCAGAAAGGATACCATATTAGAACTAAAAACTTCATCTAGCTTTTTCCTATTTATATTATTATTTTAGCCTTCCGAGGGAAGTTATTCTCATGCAGAATGTACACATTTGTTTGCATCTTTGCTAAAGGGTAAGTAGTAAAAAGATTCAATTCCTTGCTTTCAAATTGTCCAATAACGCACAATCTCAAGCTGATTTTTAATATTTTACCTGAGTTTTACATACATTTGGAAATCATTTTTATTGTTCAACTGTACACTGTATACGACAGCTATTGGATATACAATCAGCACTTATATTATTGGAATATCTCAACTGGTCCTCTCTCTAGCCAAACTTGCACTGATTTTCTAAAACACCTTGATGTCTACATTCCTACCTCATGGCTTTATTCTGCTTTATTACAAACGGCCAAAACTTTTCAGTGTGGAGTTACCTGTAAGCTGTTACCTCATTGCAAACCTGAGCTTAGAAATGTTCATTTGTCCTAAATGTTTGAGGAACCATCCACCTTATAAAGGGAATGATATTATCCCAATGGCTTCACCTCCTGGGAAAAGTTAGCAAAATTAATAAAGTGAACTTTAAAAGATCTATCCATCTTAATACTTTTAAAATTCAACGTTAACTAACCCAACAAGTCCTGACAACCTCTGCATTGCTGCAAAAGCACAGCAATTGTCATCATAAATTTGATATTCAGTCTTATTATTTACCAAGTAATTGTTCAGTCCCTTTATAGCTAAACAAATAAACTTAAAACCAACTGTATTGGCTAATCATATATTTTGCTACAGTGTGCAATCAAAATAGTTTCAAAATTATTTCCATTATGGGATAAGGCCAAGAATCTGAGTTTGACACTGAGAAAACAGTTCAACGTTTGGAACAAATTAACCCTATAGTTTAAAATAATAATGCCATCTTTGCCCGATGATGTGTTTTAGATCAGTCATATCATTCATATTTGGATATTGAGATTTGGATATTGTTGGATGCTATGATTGAAACATAGAATGATTACAATAGAGAAGGATCTTGTTTGGTTCACAGTGCCTCTGCTGGTACTCAATTAGAGCAATCAGCTGATTGGACTGATCCATGCAGCTTCCTATATCAATGATCCATTGACACTGTTTGTGGAGACCAGCAGTGCCCTAGCATCTCCCTCACTTTTTCTCTCTCTCTCTTTCTCTTTCTCTCTCTCTCTCTCTCTATCGATTTATCTCCTCTGCCCTTGCTGGAGAACTGGACGCATAATGTTCACAAAAGGGCTGATCAGATCTGATCAGTTCAGGTTATTCACACCATCATTATCATGAAAAAGCAAACAGTGAGAGAATAGGCAGGGTTCCCACCCATGAGCAAGTTATGAAAATGAGTGGAAAGTAGAATTTATAGGTTAAGGGATGTAGCACATTTAGGCTATCCAGCAGCAAACCTTACCTACTAATAGCATACCAAATGTGGCACAGTGGCTCAGTGGTTAGCACTGCTCCCCAATTCAATTCCACTTTTGGGCAAGTGTCTGTGCAGAGTTTGCACATTCTCCTTGTGTCTGTTTGAGTTTCCTCCCACAGTCCAAAGATGTCCAGGTCAGGTAGGTTGGCCATGCAAAATTGCCTACAGTGTCCAGGAATGTACAGGCTAGGGTGATTAGCCTTGGGAAATACAGGGTTACAGGGATAGGGTTGGGGTTGAGTCTGGGTTGAATGCTCTTCAGAGGATAGATATGGACTCGATGGGCTAAGTGGTCTGCTTCCACACAGTAGGCATTCTACGAAAGGCATAGCTGCATTGGGAGGCCTCAGCACTGAAGAGGCTTCTGCTCTCAAAGTCTTTTTGCTGTGATCTCTTCCTGTGTCTCCCCCAGATTCCCATGTCGAAGGGGAGTGTGTCAATGCTGCCCCTTTAACAAGGTTATTCTGTCCTTGATTTTTTCAAATATGGGTTATAAAAGCAGAGATGCTGATATGTCTTGCACAGAGCTTACTTAAAACAATGGCAGGGGAGTGGTCAGTTCTTCCAGCTTGGTTTTTGTAGTTTGGTGTTGTTTTAGTAGGCAGTCAAAACAAAACTTCTGGGAACCTAGGTAAGCAGCCATAATGAAAAGAGGTTCCATGTTTTAACAGAGATTTTGTTTGAACACTGTCTCTGAAATCTCTCCCGCCTGTAAGAACCTGTGTTTGAATTTAACTTTTACCAAGGGGTTTGTTTATGCATGTTGCAAAAATTGGAACAGATCCTTCGTTAATTTGCAACAGAGTCAGTTGGATTTTCAAATAAGTTATTCTAAATTTTGTTTTCTTCTGTCCTTGTTTCATATGTAGTGTTTAAATAAATACTGTTTTGTTAAAAGCTGATTGTTTTGTTCAGCTACATCACTCCTGGAAAATCCACTTGACATCTGCCTAAAATAAAATAAAAGTTATGATCTGGGCTACCTTCTTAAACATTTGAGAGGGCTTGGCCTGGTCCATAACAGGGGGAACAGAACTCTGTGTCTGTATTGGGTAACACATTGCCAGAAGGAACCTCAAAATAATTATCATCGCATCTCAGAAGTCCATCCTCCACCAGGGCAGATACAATGAACACAATGGGGCCTGACATGCATAGAGATATAATGGAACTTGGTGATAAGCATACCTCTAGTACAAATGATGAGGTATCAGGGGCAGAGGCAATTGTGAGTTGCCCCACCGTTGGAGGATAGAGGACAGATCCAGCCCAATTGATTTGTGCACAGATGTAGGAGAAAAAAGGAAGAAGGCACAATTTCAACCAGCAGCAATAAGTGTGCTCACAAAATTCAGAGTTTCCTGATTCAGTGAGTGGTCACGGGGTGAGAATGAAATAATCCATTCATTTGGATCACTATGGCTTAGGATTTGGTGTGTACAAGGTCCTCTAGGCTCATGGAGAGTTTTGTGCAGCTTCATTCATGCCACACGTAAGGACTGTACATTGATGTTCACAGAATGTGTGCCAAACCATGTAGCCTTGTTCTGGCAATGCAAGGATGGATGACGAAGATGTTAGTCATGGCCAAGCTCATTCTTTGTTCCAACCATCTGCTGTGCTAGCTGATTGAGACAGTCACTGAGAATGTCCTTTGAGTGGCACCTTAACCCCTCTGACTCACATAGCATCTCTGCAGGAGGCCAGCTCCAATGCAACAACCTGGAGGTGCCCTCAAGGACATTTCCATGACAAGGACGACTGCCAAATGCATCTCAGCCTCAAAATGAAACAAGTGAACAGGCAGCCTCCACCTTCTCCAAGGTCACAAGGTAGAAAATTACAGAGAAACAGCTGGGAGCAGAGGGCAGTGCACTGGGCAGAGCACTGAGTGGGCCACTGGGACTTGTTACACCTGTGAAAAGTAGACTTTGCCTATTTTTCAACAGTGTGTAAATATTGACACATCACATTTGATATGTGAGTTTGCTTTTCTTTTTAAAATGGGTGACAAATAAAGAGGGATGAAGAGGTACAGGATCCTTGAATAAAGATAATGAACCCTCTGGGAAGATGTGTATCCTTCATTGGCAGTGAGTGTGGAGCAACCTCAGCCTATGGCTTCAATGTAACTGTGAGCACATGCAGATCAGAGTGGGCTTCATCCATTTTGTTCTTTCTGGGCCTTAACCGAAACATGCCTAGGTAAGATAATTCCAGACCTTGATGGCACCCAGAGAAGACCCTCAGGTTCCACACTGGGTCCAGCTATCTCTCTGTGTAGCTGGGTAACCACAGTGTTCTGCACCATCCCTTGCATCGCTTCTCCCTCCTCCTCTTCCTTCAATGAATTTTGCTTTTTCATTGCCTCATCTTGTTCCACGTCTATGTGAGATAGAACCAGAATATTGAGAGCTGGACAGAAAACAATTTTTTTAAAAACTCGAAGAACTGCGGATGCTGTAAATCAAAAACAAAAATAGAAGCTGTTGGAAAAGCTCAGCAGGTCTGGCAGCGTCTGTGAAGAGAAATCAAAGTTAACGTTTCGGGTCTGAGGATGGGTCACCGGTCTCGAAATGTTAACTTTGATTTCTCAGCACAGAAAACAATCGCACCTTCAGTAAGTGTGAGGCACTCCTCTATTATCTTTACTACAGTTGTCCAATCTGAATGGACCATTCCACTGCTGGCTGTGTGACTGATGCCAACTAGAGATAACAAGCTTTGATCTAAAGTGCCAGATAAGTCACTGAATACTGCAAAATCATCAGCAAAAATAAAATGATTCCTTTGCTGACTTTTAGGAATGGTGTGGGGGTGGCTGAGGGGTGGGGGTATGTGCGCAGGGGCTGTGAAATCTTTAAAAGTCTTCCCAAACTGACTCCAAAATTTACCATTCGTCTGCAAACCTAGAAAGAAAACCTTTCAAATGATGTGTGACCTGCGTCTAACCAGAATATTAGGAACTAGCAGAAGAACTGAGAGATCGAAGCAGAAACCTTTCTTTCACCCAATTCTGTCTGTCTTTGACTGGTTTTGCTTCACCAGGAAAAATGAACCTGTGAATTGGGGGACTGAACAGAACCACTGAAGTGGAAGTACAAAGACAGACATGGGGCTGGTGATCATGGCACCGGGCCTATGTAAAGGTTTGATTCTTCAACTTTTATTTCATGTACTGACTGTTTCGGTGAGAGAAAAGTGTTTGCAGACACGGTCCATCTCACCCCAGGTTCCAAATCTGAGGATCTCATTGGCTGGTGGTTGTTATGTCACCCATTGCTAAACCCCATTTTGGAACCAGAAGTCCCACCCCTGCTCTGTGTTGATTGGTCAGAGCCTAGTGAAAACTGAGAGCCAGTTGGCCTTTGCAATCCTCAGCGAGGTCAGTAAGTTTGAATCCAGTGTAATTAAATGAAACAAAGAATTGCGAATGCTGGAAATCTGAAACAAAAACAGAAACTGTTGGAGAAACACAGCCAGTCTGGCAGTTTAAATTCAAGCCTGCTGAAAACCAGCCACTTGCAACGTGGAGTCAAAAAGATAGATTTCAGTCTACTATTAACAATCCATAAAGTTCTGCAAACATGTAGTTGGTGGATATGTTAAGGAGCTTATTTTTGTATTCATTACAGTAACTTGTTGAGTAACACAGTTGCTGCCAGACCTGCTGTGTTGCACCAGCACTTTATTAAAGTATCAAAGTGAGGGCGATGGAGTGGCTAATTTAGGAGATAGGATTGCTGCTGCTTTATTGATATATCTGTACTCAATTGGGATTAGTCTGCAATTTTGTTGGAGCACTTTTTAAAAGATTTGCCTGGACAATTTCAATGAAATCTTGCTGAATTATTTTCTTTTGCATGCTTACCATCATGCTTCATCCTCCATCTCTGCACCAAGGGTCTAATTATACAGAGAGTGTGACAAAAGAGGTAAGAGTAACCTGGGTCTCTAATATCAACACAAGATCGCAACAAAAAAAAATGTTTCCCGGAGATGAATTGCTCCTGGAGGCACAGAGATGAGTTTCAGACTCATGGTGAGAAAATAAAAATAAACATTTAAAATGTGGATGGACAGATTTAATGATCCATGAAAGCACGTATAAATCATACAAGTAAATGGTTTCTTCACAAAATATCCATTCACAGCTAAGTGCTTCCTTTAGTTCTTCCAAGTTTTTCAAAGCTTTACGTAATATCCTGCCTAATGCACAGGCTCAGTTCATTCAGCTACAAATGGAATTTTTCCTATTTTGAGTTAGCGGTATCAATATCATATAAAGATAAGACATATTGGGGAAAGAATTAAATTAAAAATATAAGTGTTTCAGATCAGTGTTTTTCTGCGCAAGTTTTACATGCTCAATGTGAACAAAAGCCAACTGCCAAGTAACTTCAGTAAAGCATTTGACAAGGCTCTCCATGGGAGAATGGTGAGCAAGGTTAGATCTCATGGAATACAGGGAGAACTCGCCATTTGGATACAGAACTGGCTCAAAGGTAGAAGACAGAGGTGGTGATGGAGGGCTGGTTTTCAGACTGGAGGCTTGTGACCAGTGGAGTGCCACAAGGATCAGTGCTGGTCCACTACTTTTTGTCATTTATATAAATTATTTGGATGTGAGCATAAGGGGTATAGTTAGTAAGTTTGCAGATGACACCCAAAATTGGAGATGTAGTGGATGGCGAAGAAGATTATCTCAGAGTACAACGGAATCTTGATCAGATGGGGCCAATGGGCAAAGGAGTGGCAGATGGAGTTTAATTCAGATAAATGCGAGGTGCTACATGTTGGGAAAGCAAACCTTAGCAGGACTTATACACTTAATGGTAAGGTCCTGGGGAGTGTTGCTGAACAAAGAGACCTTGGAGTGCAGGGTCATAGCTCCTTGAAAGTGGAGTCACAGGTAGATAGGATAGTGAAGAAGGCATTTGGTATGCTTTCCTTTATTGGTCAGAGTATTGAGTACAGGAGTTGGGAGGTCATGTTGCAGCTGTACAGGACATTGGTTAGGCCAGTTTTGGAATATTGCGTACAATTCTGGTCTCCTTTTTATCGGAAAGATGTTGTGAAACTTGAAAGGGTTCAGAAA
>NC_057716.1:11728019-11777650 GCF_004010195.1 Chiloscyllium plagiosum | reverse complement strand
CTCTAGGTTTTAGGCTTAATTTAGTGTTGACTTCAATGTTCAGTCTGGAGAATATGATGGGCTCTTCCTTGTGTCTTCATACACATCAGTGTGAACTTTCCTAGCTTCAAACAACCACTTCAGGGTTTCATCCAAACAGTTCTCATTAGAATAAAGCCCCTTACTCTGAGGTAATTTCTTTTTGAACAAATTTCCCCTTAAGCTTAAAGAAACCAAAACCAGAATTTCCCTTCAAAAATCTCATGGCACTGTACACTTTGTTCACTCATAAACTCTGAATATGTAAAAAGAGGTTCTTTGAGACTACTTTCAAACTATTTTAAAAGAAATTATGGCAACAGAAATATTTACAAGTTAGTCATTGAACCACACCACGCACAGAGAAAATGTCATCTGTTACTAGTTTAAAATTCCAAAATCTAAACTTCAAAATAAGTAATATTAAAATATATATAAGTCACACATTCTACAACACACTACCAAGGTATGAACAGAGGCAGTCTGCTTTAAAAAGGCTGTGGGGGCATTCCAAGGCTCGATCTCTGTAAGTAAAGAAATGGAATCCCTTGTAAAAGAGACAGTTTAAGTAAGATTTGGTGATTCAATGTCACTAATGACTGGGTAAGATCTGTCTTTACTATATCGACTAAAGGAGAAAGTGAGGTCTGCAGATGCTGGAGATCAGAGCTGGAAATGTGTTGCTGGAAAAGCACAGCAGGTCAGGCAGCACCCAGGGAACAGGAGAATCGACGTTTCGGGCATAAGCTGAAGAAGGGCTTATGCCCGAAACGTCGATTCTCCTGTTCCCTGGATGCTGCCTGACCTGCTGTGCTTTTCCAGCAACACATTTCCAGCTATATCGACTAAAGTACAGTCTATGCAATGTTCAATCTCTGTTTGTGTGTTAACTGATGTGTACCAGAGCAGATGATGAAATTTAAATTTACTAGAAATCTGAAATGAAAGTTGACCATGAAATCCCTGTGTTTAATAAGAGCCTCAACTGGTTCAGTAATGTCCTTGCAGAAGGAAATCTGCCATTCTTACCTGGTCTCACCTATAAGTGACTCCAGCCCCAGAGAAATTGACTCTTAACTGCCCGCTAAGTCATTCAGTTCAATTGTAATGATGGATGGCCAAAAAATCTTGGCCTTGAAGGTGATACAAATATCCCATTCACAAATGAAAAAGCCTCATGTCAATCCTGAATGTTAGAATATGAGTTGTGCATCTGTTGATCTTGTTTGGTTAATTATTTTCCGTAGTCAGTGATCATATTAATTATTGTTACTTCGGTTTGTTTTAGTCAGGTTTGTATTCTGAAAAAATATTTTGTGACATTTCAATTCAACCCTCGAAATGTGCTGTTTATTTTCATATCCTTACTTTTTCCACATATTCTATTCTTTTAGAGTGTATGAGCCATCAACTTCGTTCATAACAAATATCTGGGGTTGTCCAGTATTGTTGGAACTGGGATCATAACATGCAGTCTGAACTCATCTAAACTACAATTAAAAAGTGGAAAACTCTTTCTCTTTGACAGAGTCTACAAAGACATTTTTTCAATAATGAGGTAAACATACAAGTTGTTAACTAATCATTTGCATTAAACCTTGTAGAATCACACTACCTTCTTTTTCTACCAGTCTTGGGATCGAAGCATCAGTTTCTGAATCAGTACTAATGGATTGCTCTTGAGAAGATGGGGGAGTTTGAGTGGTTGTAGACCATTCGGTCAATGTACAGCTATAGTACTGTTCAGGAAGGCCTGTCAGGATTTTGACTCAATAATAGTGAAAGAACGGCAATATATTTCCAAGTCAGGATTATGGGCAGCTTGGAGGGAAACCTGCAAGTGGTGGTTTTCAAATGCGAGCACTAGACAGTAGCATGTAAGGGTTTAGAATGTGATGTCTGAGAAGCTTTGGTGAATTTCTGCAGTGCGTCTTGTATATGATGCATACTGCTTCTATTATGTGTGAGTAGCGATGGGAGTGAATGTTTGATTCTGTGGCATGTCAATCAGACTCCTTTGTCCAGGATGGTGTCCTGGATGTTGTCAAGCTTCTTGAGTATTGTTGGAGCTGCACTCATCCAAGCAAGTGGGGAGCATTCTGTTGTGCCCTTAACATAGAAATCTAGAAGACATGAGCATGCAGACATCATTTAATACCTTCATCTGCTCTGCCGTTCATTATGATCATGGCTGATCATTGAGCTCAAACCCTGCACTTCCCTATATCCCTTGATCCCTTTAGCCACAAGAACTATATTGTTCTCCTTCTTGAAAACTCACAATGTTTTGGCCTCAACTACTTTCTGTGGCAGTGAATTCCACAGGCCCATCACTGTCCGGGTGAAGAAACTTTCCTCATCTCAGTCCTAAAATGCTTACCCCTTATCTGTAAATTATGTTCCTGTAGATGATGGACAAGCTTTGGGGGAGTCAGGAGTTGAGTTAATAGCTGCAGGAATCCTGCAGCTCTGACCTACTCCTGTAATCACAGTATTTATTTCATTGGATCAGTTTCAGGTCAATGTTAACTCATTGGATGTTTCTTGTGGATTCAGTCATCGTAATGCCATTGAATGTCAAGAGGCAATGGTTAGATTCTCTCTTTTTAGAGGTGATCATTGGCTGGCATGTATGAGGCATTAAGTTACTTGTCACTTGTCAGGCTGAACTTAAATATTTTCCAGGTCTTGCTGCCCTTGGCAGCAAGGCAGTCACTCTCACCTCGTGTCTGCACCTCATTTCTTTTGCCCATGTTTGAACAAAGGCTATAATAGGTTAAGAGCTGAATGACCCTGGTGGAACCTAACCTGAGTGTCAGTGAGCAGGTTGTTGGTCAGCAAGTTAGGAACCAACCTTGGATTAATGAAGAGTAGAGGTGCAAATGTAAAATAAGATGCCAATTTGGTGAAGCTACAAGACAAGACATGTGCTAGCAGTATGTTTCAGTCAGACAGAGCTACAGAATGCCACAGCCAATGGCTCAGATCAAAGCTAGCAGTCCTACTTCATCAGATCATGAATCATAGTGGATAATTAAACATCTAACTGGAGGAGGATGCTCCAAATATTGTCATCTAGATTGATGGGAGTCTCTTGCATGTAATTGCAAAAGACAAGGAATTTGTCAAGTCATTCATAAGGCAGTATTTGCAAACACCTTTGGGTGGAACTGCTGAGCAGACCATTTGTCTTAGCTTCCTCCTGAGTTTGCCACCATCAGGAATGCCAGTTTTCAGTCAATTTAGTTCTTACTACATGACATCCTGAGCATACTGGGTACAACAGTGGGCTATGGGTCCTGACAACATTCTGACATAGTTCTGGAGCAGATTTCATCAGTAGAAACTAGCCCCTAGCCAGGTTCTTCCTGTGTATCTGCAACATTGGAAAATTGCCCAGCAATGTCCTGTCCAAAAAAATGCAGGATAAATCCACTTCAGTCAATCACTGCTTCATCAGTAAACTCTCAAGCATCATCAAAACAATAGAAAATGTCATCAACAGAACTGTCAACTTGCTCAATGATGTCCAGTTTAGATTCTGGCAGACCCATTAAGCTTCAGAACTCATTATGGTGTTGGTCAAAACGTGAACAAAAAGCTCAATATTAGAGATGAGTTGGCAGTGACTGTCCATGACATCAAGGCAGCATTTAGCCAAGTGAGGCATCACCAAGCTCTGATAAAATTAAAGTGAATAGGAGTCAGAAAGAATACTTCACACTGGCTGGCATCATACGTGGGAAAAAGGAAAATCTGGAGATAACAGCTTTAGTCGTCTTCCTCATTAACCTACTAATTAACTCTCTCAATTCTTGTTGCAGGACCTCATTTTTATAACCCATGTCCCTTGATACCAAATGCACCATGACTGCTAGCTTTTTTAATCTCCCCCACCACCCCAGCTTGTTAAAGGAAGTGTGGATGGAAATAACAGAAGGGCTTGCCATAATCTTCCAATCTTTTATAGATCTGAGTTGGTGCCAGAGGATTAGAAAGTAGCAAACATAGCATGCTAATTCAAATACGTTTTAAGGATATTCCTAGTAATGACAAGCTTGTCAGTTTAACATCAATGGTGTATAATAACAAATAATAAGCAGAATTAAAGAACAAAGCATAATTTGATGTGATTTCAGTTAATTAAGGAGAGCTGGCATAAATTTCTAAACAGCAGACTGATCTTATTGTATTTTTTGATGAGATAACTAAGAACTTTGATGAAGGGATTGGGTGTGCATTGGGTGCACTAATTTTGAGGAAGTATTTGGCAAAGTAGATGTATAGAATTTTACAGCAAACCAAATTTGGAAGTATGGAACACAGTGATGATGGTACCATAGAATTATAATAGGTGGGCAGAATGGACAGAAAGGTGGCAGATAAAATTTGATCTAGAAAAGTGTGAGGTGACTTATTTTGGCAGAAAGGTAGGGAGAAGCAATGTAGATTTAATGGTATAGTACTAAAAGTTTTGAATAATTTTCCTACCAGTGAGGTCAAGCTAACTAATCTGTAATTAGAAGAGCAGCAGGGATTGGCTAGGTACTTCCAGACCAGTTAGGGAAATGATTATGAAAACGTTTGACAGACAAGATTAATCAATACTTGGAAAGGGCAGGGATTGATCAGGGGCAGTGAGTGTGGAATTGAGAGAGGGAGATCCTGTCTGAATAATTTAATTGAACTTCTTGAAAGGTCAATAAATATATTGATGAGGGTAGTGCAGTTGATATGGTTTGCATAAACGTCAACAAGGCCTTTGACAAAGGTCTGAAAGGTAAGAGCCCATGGGATTTAAAGCAAGTTGGCAAACTTGATCCAAAATTGGATAACAAATAGAAACAAGGAGTAATGGTGGAAGCTTGTTTTTGTCTTGGAGACCTGTGACTAGTGGTGTACCACAAGGATGAGTTCTGAGACCCTTGCTTTATGTTCTGTATCTTACTGACTTAGATGTGAAAGTAAAAGATACAATTAGTAAGGTTGAGGATGACATGAAAGTTGGTGGTGTTTTTGACAGTGATGATGGTCTCAGGCTATAATCTGATATTGATCCACTGGTAAATTGGGCAGACAAGTGGCAGATGGAATTTAATTCTAGTAAGTTTGAGGTAAGCATTTGTGGAGGTCTAAAAATGGAAGACATACAAGTGAATGGTAGGTCCCGAGGGAGTACTGAGGAACAAAGAGCCCTTGGCGTACAAGTTCATAGATCCTTGAAAACGTCAGGACAAGTAGTTAGGGTGGTGAAGAAGGCATATGGGATTCTTACCTTCATTAGCTACGTGTAGTGTATAGGAGCAAGGAAGTCTTGTTATAACTTTATAAAACATTGTTTAGCCTATATTTGAACACTGTGTGCAGCTCTGGTTGCCACATGATTGGAAGTACATGATTGCACGGGAGATGGTGCAGAGGAGATTCACCAGGATGTTGCCTGGGATGGAAAATCTCAATTTTGGGAATGACTGGATAGGCCGGGTTTGTTTTCCTTGGAGCAGAGGAGGCTGAAATATACAAAATTATGAGAGATACAGACAGAATAGATCGTGAGAATCTCTTCTCCATGGAAGACATGTCTAAGACCAGTGGGCATAAGTTTAATGTGAGGAGCAAGTGGAGTGGAGGAGGTCCGAGAAAAGATTTTTTCACCTGGGGTGGTAGAGATATGGAGTACCTTGCCTGAGAGGGTGGTGGAGTTAGATACTCTTGACATTTAAGAAGCATCCAGATTAAAATGCCAGGCCATTGTAGGCTATGGACCAAAGCAAATGGGATTAGTGTAGTTTGGTGTTTGTTGGTCAGCAAAGACATCGTGGGCTGAAAGTTCTGTTTCTATGCTGTTTGACTCAATGAATTTACGTAAATAGGAAGAACTAGGGTTTCAGGTATTGTGCTTTCAAGTTGGCAAGACAAACTCAGAGCAATAATCAAAGCATATCGGACTTTGGACCTCATATTTACATGATAAGTGAAGTTTTATAAAACTCTGTTATTAGTAATAAAATTATTTCACCAGATTTAAGATTTTAGGCAAGATATATAGGAGCTTACAAGGTAGAATTTATGTTCATGACCTGGAACTTCAACATATGAGAGTAGTGAAGACAGAAATGACTGATAACCTTGAAATGAGATTGGATGCACTCTAGAGCATGAGAATGGGATTCCCTGGAATACTCTACGTAGTTCTGGTATGGACTAAATTGGCAGAATGGCTATTTCTGCTATACTTACTCTGCACCTCCATGATTCTATGACCACAATTTGTCATGGCAATTGGAGTGTCTAACATTTACGCTATAATATAATTAGTACCAAGTGAAGGACGTCAAAACTTTACTGCACACGTCTTTTCAAAAACCTTGTGACAATCGACATCAATTTCATTTTAATTGATCTTATATTAAAGGTCTGTCCTTCTTTATATTTGCATTTAATGCTTCCACAGAAGTACTAATGGTTTTGGGGATGGGGAGGGGACAATGGTGCAGTGATAATCCAGATGTCCAGGCTAATGCCCTGGGGTGATGGGTTCAAATCCCACTATGACAGCTGGTAGAATTCAGATTCAGCTGAACAGCTCCATAAATAAAGCAAGTTACAAGAATGATCACCATGACAGCTATTAGTAATTGTTTTAAAATTCATCTAACTCACTAACATCCTTTCTGGAAGGAAATCTGCTTTCTTAACCTGGTCTAGCTCCAGATCTCTTTACTGCTTAACTGTGCTCTGAAATAATCTTGCAAGCCATTCACTACAAGGGCTGCCTTTTTCAGTGATGATCATCTCTATGATATAATCTTTGCTTATTCTATCAGCTCTTAGCATATTTAAATATATAGAAATCAATCCTATTATTCACTGTCAGAAAAAGCGACATTTTGTAAGTTACACAGTATGTTGATTAGACACTTCAATCGAAAACCAATTAAAATAATTTGTTAGCTCCCATTTACCTATTCAATCAAAACCAAATTATGTTTAAATTACTGTACAGTGAAGACACTCCTGGATGCATTATAAATAAATGCCTCAGAATAAACATGTTCACTGTTTATAGTAATTATGCAAAGCATCTGATTCAGATTGGACAAGTTACCAAGTTACGTAGTGTTCCATCCTTGTAAACATTTAAATGTCATCATACTCCCTTTTTCTGGCAAAGTGAAGATAATTAAATGCTTTTGGACAAATGAATCATAAACATGATTAAGCATCTTTGCATTTTTCAACAAAACTTCATAATACTCAAATACAAATGGAAACCTTCAGCTGTCCCAGCACCACCTCACGGAGGTTAAGAAAGGTAACAGAAAATAACACCGCTATAGCAGTGGTTCAGAACTCATTGGAATGCACCATCTAATACTGTGAACCATCTGATCTATATTTTTCCATCCCTTTAAGGTCAAAGGCAGTTGCATCAGACATTTATGGATATCCAATTGGAGAATGATACACAAACTCAAAGGAGTATCTGGGATTTCAGGGAACAACAGCTCTAATGGAATAAAACAAAGAACTGCAGAGGCTGGAGATCTGAAACAAAAGCTCTGGGGTTCTGATGAAGGGGCAACGGATTTGAAATTTTAACTCTGTTTTCTCTCCACAGATGCTGCCAGGCTTCCCATGCTTTGCCAGCAACTTCTGTTTTTCAACCAGGACTAATGGTGTCTATTAAATTATTAAATTAAAAATATAGAAAAGAAAAAAGGTATTGCAGAAAATGAAAGAGAATAAATTCAAACTGAATAAGAGGCAGAACAAGAAAAAAAAGTTGGTGGGAAGAAATATTGAATTAGATTAGATACAGTGTGGAAACAGGTCCTTCGGCCCAAAAAGTCCACACCGACCCACCACCCATACCCCTACACCTAACACTATGGGCAGTCCACCTGACCTGCACATCTTTGGACTGTGGGAGGAAACTAGAGCACCCGGAGGAAACCCACACAGACACAGGGAGAATGTGCAAACTCCACACAGTCAGTCGCCTGAGGTGGGAATATGAACCCAGGTCTCTGGTACTGTGAGGCAGCAGTGCTAACCACTGTGCCACCGTGCCACCCATATAAAGTGAGAAACGGAGTAATTTAAAAACCTAGAAAGACTTGCAGGAATGAGACTTCACAGTTATATCTGTTCCATTTTGGAGGTGTACAGGTTGAGTGACCCTGCAGGAACATTAAATTATTCTTATGTCATTAGTACCAGTCTTAATTTCCTGCATTGAGTTGAAATTGATTTAACAGTGCAAATGCAGCAAGTTTTCTCAGGGCTAACAGTCATGCAGTGCAAATCATCCAGCCATTGTCCAGGTCACAACTCATGGCACATGTCTTCCTTGCTGCAAGTTGCTAGGATTTGTACACTTGCATAAACACTTATTTAACATTCTAAGCAAAATTTTAGATGAAAATAGCAAAGTATTCCTGCATGGTAGAAATTTAAATGCAGGTTACACACCCATGCCACCATGTTTCCAGTCTTAGTTGCATTGTTCCAAGCAGGCATTGCCCAAAGGCACACACCTCTTCACTGCAATTGCCTCGAAAGACTCATTTGTAGAATTTTGGAAATAAATTGGAAGTTGTGGAGTAAATCTAGATTATGCCATAATTTACCTGGGTCGAGTGGAGAGCATGGTAGTGACAGTGGAGTGAGAGAAAGAAAACTCAACAGAAGAAAGAAGCACTGCTGGAAATGGAAAGAACAAAGGAAGAACATTGTCTCATCTTTATTTGTATCGCAACAGTCAACAGCACAAAAACATGATACAGGTACACAATCCTTTATCTGAAATCCTCGAGACCAGTTGTTTTTGGAATTCGGAATTTTTTTAGATTTTGGAATAAATGACATTTTCACTGTGAAATAAAAAAAACCTAACAGAAAACACAAACAGTATGAGCAGTGAGACACAATTGATGCCTTCTACTGCTGGGCCACACTGCCATGCCACATCTGAGTGACGTGATTCAAGTGGGTGTGGAGTTGGGTCACCTGTTGGCACGCCAAAATGACGCTCCACACTCCATGAAAAGGATTTTGGATTTTGGAATTTCGGATAACAGATTGTGCACCTGTACCTGTAAATTAGAGATTTCCTGCAATGAAAACAAACAAGCAATAAAGACAGAGATGTTACTCATGTCCTTGATTGGATCACAATCAGAGTTCTCGCTATTATTCGTGTCCAAATGTGTCCACCTTTCGTGAGATACTATGATTGAAAGCCTCCATCTTTTTTTTTCACATCTGCTGCCAATCAAGAACAGTTTTCAACAAAGTCACAATTGACAGCTGAAGTGACTGTAATATGGAAACTACTTTCGTCCTTCTCATCTGGTCTGTAGTGTTTGATGAAATTTACTTTTTTCTTTGCAGTCTATGCAGTCATCTGTTTGGATAAGGCTGCACTCATCTAGTTTAATTCTTATTTATCCAATCAAAGGCAGAGAATTATCTCATCACCATCTAAGCAAAGAGGTTTATTTTCCAATTGTATAGTGGCAACTCTATCTTGCCAGCAGCTTTCATGCAACCTTCACGGTCTCCAAATTGTCAGGTTGTTTTTCTGATGCCCAATACATGGGTGGCATGGTGGCTCAGTGTATAGCACTACTGCCTCACAGTACCAGAGACCTGGGTTTGATTCCAGCCTCAGGTAACAGCCTGTGTAGAGTTTGCACATTCTCCCTGTGTCTGCTTTGGTTTCCTCCCACAATCCAAAAATTGTGCAGATTAGGTGGATTGGCCATGCTAAATTGCCTATAGTGTGCAGGCTAGGTAGATTAGCAATGGGAGATGTAGAGTTACAGGGATAGGATAATGCTCTTCGGAGGGTTGGTGTGGACATGATGGCCTGAATGGCCTGCTTCCACAAGGCTTGTATGAAACGCAGGCAAATAGGACTTGTTCAGTTTAGGATACCGTGATCAGCATGAATGAGGTGGATCAAAGGGTTTGTTTCAATGCTGAGCACAATATAACAGGACAAGAAGGTTGTATCTTAGTAGGTGGCACAGTAGCTCAGTGGTTAGCACTGCTGCCTCACAGTAGCAGGGTTCCCAAGTTCGATTTTAGCCTCAGGCAACTGTCTGTGTGGAGTTTGCACATTCTCCCTGTGACAGGGTGGGTTTCCTCCCATAGTCCAAAGATGTGCAGGTCAGGTGAATTGGTCATAGTGGTAGGTGCATTAGTCAGAGGGGAAAGGGTGGGATACTCTTTGGAGGGTCGGTGTGACATGTTGGGCTGAAGGGCCTGTTTCCACACTGTACAGAATCTAATACCGAACAAGTGGAAATTTTCTGAAAGTTATTATTGGCAGGGCCAAAATGGTTGTTCAGTCCTGCCACAAATTCTATTTCGTAGGCATTGAATAGATCCCTCTTCCTGGTACTTATCTCAGGCCTAGTCAGACGGTTTCAATGAAGTGGTTATTCAACTGCATATAAGTGCCTTCACATGCAGATGGATAGTACCCAATCAGCCTTAGCTCATCAGCATCTGAAACCTGCCCATACCTTTGTTATCACAGGAATTGATTATTCTGCTTGACTAATGGTCAGTCTAATTTTTGTACTTTTTGTTGTAAAATTGAGCTCACTCAAAATACTTCTCATTCTAAAGCACAACAAATTTTGTTGACACATTGTTCCTGTGCTTGCTGACCTATAGCGGCTCCTCATTAAGCAAAACATTATTTTTGGAACACACCTGTGAACTCCCTGGCAGCATTTTTAGTACATTAAATGTACTTTAGAATATAAATTGTTGTCATTCTGTTATTATATCCAGGATCTTCACTTGCTTTTAAAATATTATGTGTGAGAAATTGAGCTCATTAGCTTCCCCTTCTTGAAATATTTAGTTGATTACAGGTCTGTTTCTGATTGATTACCTCTGCCATTTCCACTTCTGCCATTTCCACAAACATTAAACACTGTCTAGAGTCTTTTCAAATTACAAAAGTCTACAGGAATGGTGTGGCAGTGATCAAAGAGTTTTTGTTTGTAGGATTCTGAAATCCAATTTAACTTTAATCATAAGACTCAAGGTCCAGCGAAGTAGAAAAACATTCTGGGTACAAGTATGTTTAGACAAGGTTCACCAATCCATTACATTATCCAAACACATACAACAGAAATTACACTTAACCAAACAATGGTATACCAATCCTCAGTTGGCTAGGACACTGTCTATCCTTTGTTCTTCTATCTTCTTTCTGAACCCACAGCTATATAAAGGAGGTTTTCTTAACTCTTTCCATACCATAATGGGGGGATGCCTCTGAACCCTGATTGGTCCAGCCATTGCATGATCAGACACTTAAATGTCTAGGTGATGTATGCACAGCACATGAACAGTTCATGGTCACTTTTGGATTGATTAGGTAGTGTATGTCTAACTTCTGATGGGTTTCCTTCAAAGCAAAAGTTATCACTTCCCATTATCCATTTGTAGGTGGTAATAAAGTCACCATAGTCTTGCCAGACCATACAGTCACTCTCTCATTAGAGACGGAAAGCAAATAGTGGATTAACTTGATGGTCACCACACCTCAGGGAAGGGGAGAGGTTGAGAAGTAGAATCTTTCATGCTAACCTCAGCTAGTGCAGGAATTGAACCTATGCCAGTTGTTGTCACCCTACTTGTAAATCAGCTGTCCTGCCAACTGAGGTAAACAGATCCCATTCACCAGCTATTGATTGGTCCCTTAAGTTGTGAAGTACCTGTGGGACTATCCTCTTCATTATGGATCATTATTATTTTATGATCCTTGCTAAGATAAGCGGACAGTTTGATACATTCTGTTTTAGGAAAGGGAATCTTATGCTAAGAGAACACAATGATCTATATTCTTGAGCACATTGACTCAATTCCTGCTTAATTGCTGCAAGTTCCTAATAAATCAAACACTTATCACTGACCATTTGTTCTTTTAGCACCATTTGTCAATTGATTTATTTCTAATTGGTCTCTGTGGTTGAGTGGTTGGAACAAGTTGTTTTTACAAATATAAAGTGTAAAAAGCAGCTTATAACTTCAAAACTACACAAAACTGATACAGAAGATGACAAGGTACTAATATGCACAAATTATTATCTGCAGTATGTAAAAACAGGTAGTGAAATATTCTTATATATTCTCTCAATATTGTAGTGAGTACTAAAATTCTAATGGTTATACAATTACAAACTTAAACACATTATTACAAAGTTAATTCTCATACAAAGATTTTGTTCAGTCAAAATCTAACTTGCTTTACTTCTACTGCAAGTTAAAGCAAAGCCAGTGCAGAGCACATTTATCATTACATCGTGATTTTCTTCCTGCAGTAACTCCCACTCCTCTTGCTAAAGAGTTAACAAGCTCAGAGGATGTTAACTCACTTTATTTAATCTTGAGGTTCACTTGGGTTCACGACTTTGGTGAATGGCTAAACAGGGGCTTCTTGCCATACTGTCAAGTGAGGCTAAGCAAAGTCACATGACATTAAATATTAAAATCCACCTCCATTACAGTTAAATGGAATAATACACAAATTTAGAATTGGAGCTCAGCTATACGAGAGGGATTATGGTTTTTTAGTTATGTTTACTTTAGCAATGGTAAGGGATAGGTATATACCGCAGGGCAAGAGTTATTGCTGGGATAAGGCAATTATGATGCGATTAGGCAAGATTTAGGATGCATAGGATGGGGAAAGAAACTGCAGGCGATGGGCACAATGAAATATGTAGCTTATTCAAGCAACAGCTACAGCGTGTCCTTGATGAGTGTGTACCTGTCAGGCAGGGAGGAAGTGGTTGAGTGAGGGATTTGTGGTTTACTAAAGAAGTTGACTCTCTTGTCAAGAGGAAGAAGAAAGCTTATGTTAGGATGAGACATGAAGGCTCAGTTAGGGCGTTTAACAATTACAAGTTAGCCAGGACAGACCTTAAGAGAGAACTAAGAAGAGCCAGGCGGGGACATGTGAAGTCGTTGGCAGATAGGATTAGGAAAACCCTAAAGCCTTCTATAGGCATCTCAAGAATAAAAGAATTACTAGTGAAAGATTAGGGCCAATCAAGGATAGTAATATGAAGTTGTGTGTGGAGTCCAAGGAGATAGGGAAAGCGCTAAATGAATTTTTTGTCAGTATTCACACTGGAAAAAGACAATGTTGTTAAGGAGAATACTGAGATACAGGCTATTAGACTAGATGGGATTGAGGTTCACAAGGAGGAGGTGTTAGCAATTCTGGAAAGTGTGAAAATAGATAAGTCCCCTGGACTGGATGGAATTTTCCTAGGATTTTCTGGGAAGCCAGCGGGGAGTTTGCAGAGCCTTTGGCTTTGATCTTTATGTCATCATTGTCTATAGGAATAGTGTCAGAAGACTGGAAGATAGAAAATGGTGTCCCCTTGTTCAAGAATGGGAGGAAAACAGAACCCTGGTAATTATAGACAAGTGAGTCTTACTTTGGTTGTGGGTAAAGGGTTGGAAAAGGTTATAAGAGATAGGATTTAAAACTTTCCAGAGAAGAATAAGTTTTACGACTGGTAGCTTGTGCCTCACAAACCTTATTGATTTCTTTGAAGTGGTGGCCAAACAGGTCGATAAGGGTAAAGCGGTTGATGAGGCGTGTATGCATTTCAGTAACGCGTTTGATAAGGTTCCCCATGGTCGGCTATTGCACAAAATATGGAGGCATGGGATTGAGAGTGATTTAGTAGTTTAGATCAGAAATTAGCTAGTTGAAAGAAGAGACAAGGTGGTGGTTGATAGGAAATGTTCATCTTGGAGTTCGTTACTAATAGGATCTGTTTTGGGGTCACTGCTGTTTGTCATTTTTATAAATGACCTAGATGAGGCGTAGAAGGATGTGTTAGTAAATTTGGAGATGACAATAAGGTCAGTGGAGTTGTGGATAGTGCTGAAGGATGTTGCAGGTTACAGAAGGACATAGATAAGCTGCAGAGCTGGGCTGAGAGTTGGCAAATGGGAAATGTGGAAAGGTGTGAGGTGATTCACTTTGGAAGGAGTAATAGGAATAAAGAGTACTGGGCTAATGGTAAGATCCTTGGCAGTGTGGATGAACAGAGAGATCTCAGTGTCCATGTACATAGATCCCTGAAAGTTGCCACCCAGGTTGATAGGGTTTTTAAGAAGGAATATGGTGTGTCAGCTTTTATTGGTAGAGGGATTGAGTTTCGCAGCCACGAGGTCAGGCTGCAGCTGTACAAAACTCTGGTGTGGCTGCATTTGGAGTATTGAGTACAGTTGTAGTCACCGCATCATAGGAAAAATGTGGAAGCGTTGGAAAGGGTTCAGAGGAGATTTACTAGGATGTTGCCTGATATGGAGGGAAAGTCTTAGATTAGATTAGATTCCCTACAGTGTGAAAACAGGCCCTTCAGCCCAACAAGCCCGCACCGACCCTCCGAAGAGTAAACCACCCAGACCCATTTCCCCTCTGACTAATGCACCTATCACTATGGGCAATTTAGCGCAGCCAATTCACCTGACCTGCACGTCGTTGGACTGTAGGAGGAATCCAGAGCACCCAGAGGAACCCCATGCAGACACGGGAACAATGTGCAAACTCCACACAGATAGTCACCCAATGCTGGGACCCTAGCGCTTTGAGGCAGCAGTGCTAACCACTGAGCCATAGTGCCACGCTTTGAGGCAGCAGTGCTAACCACTGAGCCATAGTGCCATCTTAGGAGGAAAGGCTGAGGGACTTCAGGCTATTTTCATTAGAGAGAAGAAGTTTGACAACTGACTTAATTGAGACATATAAGATAATCAGAGAGTTAGGGTGGACAGTGAGAGCCTTTTTCCTCGGATGGTGATGGATAGCACGAGGGGTCATAGCTTTAAATTGAGGGATGATAGATATAGGACAGATATCAGAGGTATGAGCTGCCAGAGGAAGTGGTGGAGGCTGGTATAATTACAGTATTTAAAAGGCATCTGGGTGGGTATATGAATGGAAGGGTTTAGAGAGGTATGGGCCAAGTGCTCGCAATTGGGACTAGATTAGATTCGGATACCTGGCCAGCATGGACGAATTGGACTGAAGCGTCTGTTTTCTTGCTGTACATCTCTATGGCTCTATTTTTCCCTACTGAATTCCTGAATCACATGAAATTCTTGAATCTTTAAACTGATGTTTTAAACTTGAAGAAATATGCTTTCTGTCTTTTTAATGCAATACTTCAAATTTGTTCAACCCAGGATGAACCCTTGCTTTAATGCCTTTGTGACCAATATTTAAAGGTGTGTTCCCCAAAATGGAGTATAATTTTTCAGATGGGTTCTGGCAAGCTTCTGAAGCATCATTCTTCAATTCCATATTCCAACTGCATTGAGGTATAGATCTACACCTCATTCGTCTTTTTTAACTTAGCATACCTGTGCACTAGCATATAGTGGTCCATGCACATGGACACCTAAATCTCTTTACTCCTGTTGCCCGAAAGGAGTAGTCAAACCTTATACTAGGGTATTCTTGCCTTGTGTAACAGACAAAAGACAGGGAACCAACTCAGACGTAAACAAACTCTTCTTTATTTAACTCTTTAGGTGCTAACACTCAATATTAAGCATACATTCGTTGCAACATCTGCTTCTTACTTCATCCAACAACTTCAACTTTAACTCACTTCATTTAACTCACTTTACCTTATCTTAAATTTAACCATAACTCTGGCTTTAACTCTATAAGTTTGGCTTGAAGCAAATACTCCTCTGATTTTAGTGAACTGGACAACTTTGCTGTCCATGTAGATGGTTCGGGAGTGGAGGGTTTGAGTTATAGGGAGAGGCTGAAGAGGCTGGGGCTTTTTTCTTGGAGTGTAGGAGGCTGAGGGATGACCTTATAGAGGTTTACAAAATCATGAGCATGGATAGGGTAAATAGACAAGGTCTTTCCTCTAGGTTGGGGGAGTCCAAAACTCGAGGGCACAGACTTAAGAGGAGAGGAGAAAGATTTAAAAGGGACTTAAGGAGCAACTTTTTCACCAACATTTAAAAGGCGTCTGGATGGGTATATGAATGGAAGGATTTAAAGGGATATAGGCCAAATGCTGGCAAATGGGACTAGATTAGGCTATGATATCTGGTCAACATGGACAAGTTAGACGGAAGGGTCTGTTTCTGTGCTATACATCTCTATGACTTTATTAATCAACGAATATACTTTGGTTGTTTGATTCTAAACAAACCAGTTGCAGGTTAACCACTTAGCATTTTCATGGATGATCTGGAGAAATGAGGCCCTGCAGAATAGGACAAGCTGGTAAATAGTGGAAAAGGAGGATTTGGAGAAACACTTTGAATAGGAAGCCTTATCCATCCAGGGAATTCAGAGAAATTCTGCAGCACATACATCAGCCAAACCACGATGTGAGATGTTTGTGCTTTAGTAAGAATGTTCCCTCTCAACTCTGCCAGCCATACATTAACATTAATATGTTGGGAATTAGGAACATAAAGGACATCATTAAGACCCTCAAGCCTGCTCCACCATTAAGTAAGATAATAGTTGGTCTTTTTGTGCTTTCAATTCACATTCCTTTCTACTCTTGATAACCTTTGATTTACTCACCTAACAATAATCCAGTGTAAAGACTGGATCTTTTTATTTTTCTGTATTTTTGCTTGTAGCCTGAAAGGGAAAATAAAAATGGAGTTCTTTTACAGTGAAGTATGAAAGAAGGAATTGCTACTTTTAAAAAGTGAGTTACTGAAACTCTTGGATCCATGTTTACTCTGCTGTATTGTAGAAGCAGTGGGGACACTGTTTGTAGATATGATGGCATCAAGAGGTACATACAAAGTGACATTTGGCTGACATCAAGATGCGGAGTTGTGATCATTTGTGGATGATAAAGGCATTAACCTGACAATAACTATCCAATTAGCTCCTGCATAGCAGAATAGCTTGTGGATGTGCACGATTGTGGCAGAAGCCTTTGGGCTGCTGCAAGGAGCAGATGATGAGCATGTCTCTCCAGTAAAATAATTAAATCTGAAGAGAGCCAGTATATTTTCTTTCACTCGTTGCTGCAAAGAAGTAAACAGAACCTGGAGAAAAGAGTTCAAGGAGATCAAATCCTGGCAAGCAAAAGAATTATCTCAGTGAACCTCGTGGACTGTGTTCATTCGTTGTGGAACATTGGATGACAAATAGCAAGATATTACAAATGATTTCAGTTTCTGTTGTAAGAAGCCAAATGCATAAAAATGTATTTACACATCACTTTCACAGGAGCGAAGAGACGGTTCCTCTGTTCAAAAAGAAATGACCAAATTTGAGTCTCCCTAGAAATAAGCAGTGTTTTGGACCAGACCAGACACCCTCAAAATATATTAAAAAGTAGCCTAGAGCCTAACATTTTCTTATTTCAAAGGGAAATGTGAGGTGCAGTGTTTCAGATGCAATTCAATTTGTCAAACTACTCAACGTTAAGCAAAGCACTACAGTTAAAATACAACCAAAAGAAGAGGAGCTTGGAATAGCTCAACTCTATTGGAAAACTTAGCAGAATAACAGATTATTTTACTACTAAACAGTAACTGTTCCAATACAGTAACATCCCATGAACACACCCCTTGGCAAAAAGGCGAATTGAGAAACCAGATTTTCTCATATGCAATGCCTATAATATAAAGAGAAACCCCAGCTTCTAGCTGTAATCGAAAGAGAGGAAGATAGCTTCTACTTCAACACTCCAGCAGAGTCTGCTGAATCTAAAAGCTAAAAAAAAAGTCCTGGTCTGTCAGAGCTGACCACACCCATCCAAGTTACTTCTACTGTTCCAACTTTTAAA
Organism: Chiloscyllium plagiosum; assembly: GCF_004010195.1. NCBI lineage: Eukaryota > Metazoa > Chordata > Chondrichthyes > Orectolobiformes > Hemiscylliidae > Chiloscyllium > Chiloscyllium plagiosum. The sequence goes on along the minus strand of NC_057716.1, from coordinate 11,759,798 downwards.
ATAAACCCAAGGCCTCACAAGTTGTTTCTCTTCTCAAAGACACCTTGTCACCTCTCTCCCAATCTCTCTCTGAAGAATCCAGGACAAAACACACCTTTTAAAGCCACAGCATTGTCACTGAACATACAATGTTGCTGGGATTGTAGGCTACTTAATGGTGTAGATGGCCTTGAGGATGACCTCAACCTGCACTCCAGAATCTTTCTTTGCATCAATTTGTATTATTTTCCTACCGTTTATTGTATAAATCATCGGTTTTGATTTGATCATGGGATACAGTCATTATTGGTTAGGTCACTTTGAAATTCCATCCCAAATTGACACTGAGATAATGGTGCGGAGCTGCCTTCTTGAACTGCTGCAGTCCGTGTAGTGCAAATACAGTGTTGCTTTGAGGACAGGAGTTCTAGGATTTTGATCCAGTGACAGTGAAAGAATGCCAATATCTTTCTGTGTGTGGCTGGTTGGAGGAACTTGCTGCTGGTGGTGTTCCCATATGTTTGGGTTTGGAAGATGCTATCAAAGAAGCCTTGGTGAGTTGCTGTAATGTATCTTGTAGATAGTACAGACAACTGCTGCTGAGTAAATGTTTGAGGTTTGGATGGGAATCCCTTGCTTTGTTCCGTCACCAAAAATACATTATTTTACACTTTAGGATTGAAGCTCAGTTGCCAATTTTCTGCTCCACAACTGACTAGTTCGTTGGTACTTCCCTGCAACTTGCAGCTTTCTTCCACTCAATCAACCTCACAGCCAATTTTTGTGTATTTTTGAAATCTCTTAATCATGCCCCCCCCCCCACATTTACATTTTAAATGTTGATACATATCACTAACAAGGGACCTACTGAAACAACAAAATTACTAACAGCATTCCAGTTAAAAAGCAAAGTCATCTACTATTGTCCTATGTTTCCCTACAGATCAATTTTGAGATATTGCAAGAAAATCTCAGCAGGTCTGGTAGCATCTGTGGAGAGAAAGCAGAGTTAATGTTTCAAACCTAGTGACCCTTCTTTAGAGCTATTAGTAGCTAGGAAAAGGTGGTAAATGTGCTGAAATGGTGGGGGGAGTATGTGGATATCTGGAGTCAGAGCCCAGAGAGAGAAAGACTGCCCTGCAGACAAAGGGATAGATGATGGTAAACCAGAGAAGGAGAAAAGCTGATAATGGGGAGAAAAAGTGAAATAACTCTGCAGAGGTCAGTATCCCATCACCAAGTTAGTACAGTTTCTTCAGAGTCAGCTCTCAGAGTGTAAGTTTCACTGACAATCCCCTTTTTTTCCTGTCAGCCAGGGCTCCCAGATTGGATCAGATTAGCAGCCCCGAACAAAATTGCTCACAATATTCCAAATGTAGTCTGACCAGAGCCTTGTACGGACATTGCAGTATATCTTCGCTCTTGTATTCTGGCCCTCTTTCTCAAATGAATACTAATATTCCATATATGTTCCTAACAGTTAACTGAACCTGCATGCTAACCTTGAGGGATTCCCGAATGAAGATTCCTCTGCACCTTTGTACCTCAGATTCCAAAAGTATTTCCCCATTTAGAAAATAGTCTACATCTCTCTTCTTCCCACCAAAGTGCATAACCTCACGCATTCCCACATTGTATTCCATCTGCCACTTCTTTTCCTACTCGCCTAGCCTGTCCAAGTCTTTCTGCAGCCTCCCTGCTTCCTCAACACTACCTGTCCCTGCCCCACTTATGCTTGTGACAACTACAAACTTAGCAGCAATGCCCTCAGTTCCTTCTTTCAGATCATTAATGTACATGAACAGTAGTAATTCCAGCAGACACATGTGGAACTGCATTAGTCACTGGATGCCAGGTTGAAAAAGACCTCTTTATCACTACACTCAGCCTTCTGTCAGTCAGCCAATCCTCTACCCATGCCAGTAGCTTGCACCTAACACTGTGAGTTCTTCTCTTATTTAACAGCTTCTTGTGTAGCACCTTGTCAAAGGCCTTTTGGAAACCCAAACAGATCACATTCACTTGCTCCATTTTGCCTAACTTGCTTGTTACCTCCTCAAAGAATTCTAATTGATTCGTTAGGCATGACCTCCCCGTGATAAAACCATGCTAACTCAGTCCTATTTTACCATGAACTTCCAAGTGCTATGTAATCTAATCTTTAATAATAGGCTCTAAATCTTACCAATGACCAAGGTCAGACTAGCACTATTAAGCTTCCTGTCTTTTGCCTCGATCCGTTCTTAAACAGGGGTGTTACGTTAGCCATTTTCCAGTCCTCTGGGAACCTCTCTGACTCCAATGATTTCTGAAAGATCACCACCAATGTGTCTGCAATCTCCTCAATTATCTGCGATACAACAGTCTATCTGATTTATCCACCTTCAGACCTTTCAACTTCCCCAGTACCTTCTCCATAGTGATGGCAACTAAATAACGTCTGCCCCGACTGTCTCGAAGCTCTGGTATGCTACTGCTACAGTCTTTCACTATGAAAACTGATGCAAACTACCTATTCAATCCCTCTGCTATTTATTAGTTCCTATCTCCGGCCTCATTTCCCAATAGTTCAATGTCCATTCTTGCCTCTCTTTTACTTTTTAAATCTCAGAAAGACTCTTGTAATCTTCTTTTATATTACTAGTTAGCTTACTCTAATGTTTCATTTTCTGCCCCCTTATTGCTGTTTCAGTTATTCTCTACTAGGTTTTAAAAGTATCCTAATCCTCTGGCTTCCCACTAATTTTGACCACATTGTATGCTTTTTCTTTTGCCTTATACTGTGCATAACATCCCTTGTCAGCCATAATTGCATCGTCCTTCATTAAGTATGCTTCTTCTTCCTTGAGATGAATTCTTACCATGCCTCCTGAATTAGCCTCAGAAACTCCTATCATTGCTACTCTACTGTCTTCCCTGTTGGTACCCCTGCCAACTTCAACATCACGTGTTTGTAATGGGCTGCATTCAGCAAGGCAACCCATTTTCACCGCCTTATGACCTCCATTATCAGCTTTTCTCCTCCTCTGGCTTATGATCATCTATTCCTTTGTCTGGGTAACTGCCTTTCTCTCACTCTCTGGGCTCCATCTCCCCCTATCCGTTTACTCTCTCCGCCATCACACCACCACACTACTGCCTCCCTCCCCCCCGACCCCCCACTCTCCTGTCTCCAGCATATTGTTATGACATGGGGTAAACCCTCCTGCTTATTTTAACCCAGCAACACAGAAAAGATTTATCCCATGCAGTAATCTGCAAACATTTGATAGGCCAAAAACTAGTTAAAGTAAAAGTAATAATTTTATTTCTTAAAGTATAACAGAGAATAATTAACTACCAACTGTTTACAACTCCTTCCTCTAACTTATCTCTTACTTGCCCTTCCCTTTATCAGACTAATACTAGTCTGATAAAACTCCCAATTAAGATTTACAAAATAAAACTTCCTTTCTCAAAACCAGGCAGACTTCAGTTCTTCTCTGTATTCCTGTCTTCTTTTCTTCTTCCTGGGGATTCTGCTTCACAGGTTACTGATTGATAAAGGTACATTTAAGAAAGCCATTTTTCAGGCAGCCTTTTTACATGCTGGTGGCTTAGCAGTTCTACTCTCAACTGTTTTATACACCCGAAGCATCAGATTATGTCATTGGCTTTTAAGATTCTTCATTCCAAAGGGTGTCACTTTAAACTGATCTGGCCCATTTAGGGTTACAAATGTGGACATTTCTTTCACAGTCTCTGATAAAGGTACCTGCTAATAACTACACATTAAGCCCAACTTGGTGATGTAACTGGCTTGTCCGACTCTCTCAATACAGACCTCCAATCTAGAAATTGTATAGGAGTCCAATTTTGTAATGGTGCTGACCTTGCAATAATCTACGCAGAATCATTGAGATTTGGGAACTAAGATGATCAGCGAACTCCACACACTCTGGCTTGGTTTGATGATGTCCTCGTTGAGCATGGCCTCCATCTCCATCTAGACCTGTCTGGCTTTGAAAGGATTAAGCCAATAGGGGTGTTGTTTTGTCAGAGCATTATTCCTGATGTCTACTCCATATACAATAGTGTTAGTCCTCCCCATCTGACTCATACACATGTGATTATACTGCAGTAACAAATCTTTCACCTGCGTTCTATGCTCCTGAGACAGATAGCTTACTAACCTATCCCACTCTTCAAGGACTTCTTCATTTTTTAATCTATTTTGAGGCACATCAAAATCCACATCATCTAGATTTGATTCCTCACTCTGTGGGGCAGTAAATAACACCTGCTTCTCCAGTTCTTTCTCTCTAATATAACATGGTTTCAACATGTTCACATGACACACTCAATACCTTATTTTTTCTATCTGGCATCTTTACTATATAGTTCACCTGACTTTTTCTGAATTTGATAGGTACCACTATACCTGGCTTTGAAGGGATCTCTTATCACTGGTGACAGTACTAACACAATATCCCCTCAGGAAAACATCCGAGTCTCAGAACGTTTATCTGCCACCTGTTTTATTCAACACTGTGTCCTCTTTAGGTGCTGTTAGTTAATTCACCTACTCGATTTCATCTCTCCATCACCTCTGATACACAACCTAAGTGTGAGATCTCCAACTTTGGTCCTGTCAATTTTTCTTTAATTAATTTCAAAGGGCCTCTCACTTCATGACTGAATATTAACTCAAAGGGAATTAACTGAGTAGATTTGTTTAGGGCATCTCTCATAGCAAACAATATGAATGGGATATCTTTATCCCAATCATTCGGGTAACCCTGACATAATGCTCTCAACATGGTCTTCAGGGTCTGATGCCATCTTTCTAAAGCTCCCTGGGATTCAAGATGATACACACTGGATTTAAAGTGCTATATGCCGAAGCTATACATAATCTTCTTAAACAGCCTAGCAGTAAAATTTGACTCTTGGTCCGACTGAATCTCTCTGGGTAGCCGATACCGTGTGAAGGAAGCTACTAACTCCTCTACCACCTTTTTTTGCCTTGATACTCCGTAATGGAATTGCCTCCAGAAATTTGATAGACATATCCATTACGGTTAACAAGTACTGACGCTCACTTTTAGTTCTCAGGAGGGGACCTATACAGTTAATTATAACCCGTGTGAAAAGTTCTTCAAATGTGGGAATTGGTAACAAAGATGCTGGTTTTATTACCGCCTGTGGCTTACTTACCATTTGGCATGTATGACACATACGGCAAAAGTTAACCACATCCTTGTGCATTCCAAGCCAATAAAAATGTTTATGTACCTTAGCCTGAGACTTTTGTACTTGTAGGTGACCTCCTACAGGTAGTTTATGTGCTACCTGTAACACCTCCTGTCTGTATGCTACCGGCAACACAATCTGGTGCACTTCGGCCCATTTCTCCCCTGCACTGACCTGCCATGGTCTCCATTTCCGCCTCAAAATCTATCTTTTAGATAATAACCATCTGGAATATTCTCTGCCTCGTTTTCAATATATGCATCCACATATACATCTTCTATCGTCCTGTTTTGCTGTTGCAAGTCTCTTAGTCTTTCAGGAGTAAACACTACTGTCTGGCCCTCTGCCTGTTGAGGCTTTTCCTGCACCATTACATCAAACAGGGTATCTGCTAACTGAACCTCAACTCCTTCATCTTTCTCTTTACTTTTCACTTTGTGCTGTGACTTATGATAGTGGGATCTGGTTACCACACAGTCCGGGAACAAACCAGGATATTCTGTTTTAACTCCTCAGTTTCTTGGTCTTCCTTGGGTTTCTCCACAACAACGGGTGTCACTCCCACCTTGGATCCTGCCAAGTCATTTCCAAGAACAAACTGAATTTCTGGAACTGACACTCTGTCAATCACTCGCATTGTTACTTCCCCAGACTTGAGTTGGCACTCCAACCTGATCTTACATAAGGGAAAGCTAAATTTCTGTCCATTTATCCCACAAATTACCACACTCTCAGGGAACTGATCAGAAAGAGTGCTATTCGCTCATTCCTTGCGATCAGTGACTAGTTAGATCCTGTATCTCTCAAAATTATAACTTCTTGTCCTTCTCCTCTTGTTCTTTCTGAGTAGACTTTACCCACAGAGGCGAATTCTTTGCAGAGATCAGGTACTAACTTCACATCCAACCCCTGTCTAGGCTATGCACTCTCCTGCAGCTCCTCGGGTCTCCTTTACTACCTTCACTAATGCCACTAGCTTAGCTTCTTTTACCACATCTTTTCCCACAATGCCTTTCTTTAACGACCAGCACTGTGACTTTATGTGTCCCACTTTACCATATTGGAAACTCCTGAGACCTTTCACCTCCTTTCCACCCTCTTGGGCTTCTTTTTTATCCTGTGGAAAATTCTTACCAGTGCTCTCTACTCTTGGTTTAGTAGTGTAATACCTCCCCTTCTCCCAACTTCTATTCCTCACAGGATGAAATTCTGGCTGGAAGCTTGTCTTATGCACCAACATGTACACATCTGCTAATTCTGCTGCCCTTCTCACTTGCTGAACTTTCTGTTACTCCATGTGAATTCTTACCATCTCTGGAAGTGAGTTTTCAAACTCCTCCAGCAGAATAATTGCTCAGAGCCTCAAATTACAACTCCTTTCTCTAACATATCTTTTACTTTGCCTTCTATAATACTAGTCTGACTAAACTCCTGATTAAGATTTACAAAACAAAACTCCCTATCTTAAAACCGGGCAGCTTTTAGCTCTTCTCTGTATTCCTGTCTTCTTTTCTTCTTCTTGGGATTCTGCTTCACAGGTTACAGATCAATAAAGGTAGCTTTTTTTGGGCAGTATTTTTACATGCTGGTGGCTTAGAACATAGAACATAGAAGAATACAGCGCAGTACAGGCTCTTTGGCCCTCGATGTTGCGCCGATCCAAGCCCACTTAACCTACACTAGCCCACTGTCCTCCATATGCCTATCCAATGCCCGCTTAAATGCCCATAAAGAGGACAGTTCTCCTCTCAACTGTTCAATTTTCCCTGGTCTTATACCCCCAAAGCATCAGATTGTGTCATTGGCTTTTTAAGATTGTCAATATACTCAATTCAAAATTGATTGGAATTTGGTATTTTTGGGGTATAATGTAAACTGATTGGCCGAATTCAAATTTGTTTTTGTCTCATAGCAACTCAGCCATTGCCATCTGTTCTGAACCAAATGTTACATTGTAAATTCTCCAGCACTCGGTGTGCTTGCCAGGTCCTTCACTCTCTTAAAATTTACATTACACTTCTACACCTTCACAACAATACATACCACTTTTCCGAGTTACTACCAGTTCTGAAGAAAGGGCCACCTTGACTTGAAACTTTAACCTGCTTCTCTCTCCATGGATGCTGCCAGACTTGCTGAGATTCCCAACAATCCCTGTTTTTGTTTCAGATCTTCAGCATTCTCAGTTCTTTGTTTTATTGCAATCCATTTTGAATCCAACTTGTGCCAGCTTTCCTTGGATCCCACAGGGTTATTACTTTTCTCACCAGTCTGCCACATGACCCTGATTCAGCAGCCTGCCTACAATCCATGTAGACTATATCAGGCTCAATAGTCTCAACAAACCTTATTGGAACCTCTTCAAGTTGGTCACATGTGAGCTTCAAGTTTTGATAAAGTGAATACGGAATGTTTCAACTTGTGAGAAAACCATAACTAGTGGGAATCAAATTAAGACAATCAGCAGGAAAACCACCGGTGGATTCAGAAGAATCATTTTTACCCGAAGAATGGTAGATTGTAGCACTAACTACGTTATGGAAAGGTTTCAGTGAGATTTCATATATACGTTTAAGTGGAAGCTAAGAAAAAAGTTGGGGGAGAAGGAATTAGAAGGTTCTGATGTCAGATTTAGATGAGAAAAAGTGGAAAGGTGTTCATGTCTAGCATTAACATCAGTATAGACAGGTTGTATCGAAAGCCTGTTTCTCTGCTATGAATCCAAAATAATAACAAAAGCAATCTCAATTGCATTTTGAGACCCGTACCTTTATGACCTACTTAATTTGCATGATGATGTCGATAAAATGTTAGCTTTACTTTACAAAGGTTTAACGCAAGACAAATAATTTTAAGTCTAATATTTACAGGTTTCAGGATTCAAATTAAGAAATAGTGGACAGCCGTTCTGTCCTGAAGTTTGCACGCTTGCACATTAATGAGGTTTTCTGGGAAGTATTTGATCCAAATCAAGGTTTGCCTTTTCATGCACAGTTTCAGCCCAATAATCCAAACGTTGGTTATCGGGTTTAGGAATGTGATTACAGGATGACTTCATTACCTTCCTCTTGATCGTATAGTCTGAAACATCAGGCTGAAAGATCGAAAGACTCTGGATCCAGTTGTATGCATCTATAATAGAATGGGTTTGATGCTAGTTAACATGTTAACAGTTGGTGTCAGTTAATTTTAAACACTGACTTCCAAATAAATGTAATTAACTGCACAAAATGCTTCAAGGCATTTTAAGTAAAAGGCTGTCTTTTATACATACAGATTTCACAATCCACAATTGTGTTATGTGGGTGATTAAGTGATTATGGATTAATTGAATGATGAGGGAGAGTACATTTTTAACAAATAATCATCCTTTATCAATCTCTGTAATTCAAGTTCCAAAATATTCAGCCGTTAACACAGCTGTAAAAGTGGCACCTATTGCCATAAGGTTCAAGAATGAGACAATGTAGATTTTTTAACAGATTTGGAACATCTTGTTGGCAGCATTGAATAATTTGAGCACACTGCAATGACAGAATCTGTCAGTGAGGTGGTAAAGAGCTCAAAGAGTTCATCACGCTTTCAAAGAGTTGCAGTCTGTCCACAGGCTCAGCTTCTGTACAAGTTCAAATAAACCATTTAAATTTTAACCTATGAAGTTTTCCTACCCATTATTCAATAATTTTATTATGCTGTAAAATATTATTAATTGGATAGTCTCTGAAAATGGACTGGGGATTATGATACATGATTAACCCAGTTGCATTTAAATTGTGCAAACATCACACTGCCTGTTCATTATAATGACTGTGGCATGCAGCCCAGCATGAAATTTGCAATTAAGTAGCTGTAAGTCTCAGCGAAAGGACCAAATTTATGCAAGGCCAGCACCACTTAGAATCAAACTCATAACTTAAAATCATCATGCACCTCTGAAAGCAGTGTTCATTCTGGCTGCAGTAGGTATTAGATACCATTGTGGAAAAGGTTCTGATCCACAGAGAGAATAAAATGAAACAACATGCCAGACCATAGACTTCTAATTCTTTTTATTTGATGTATAGGGCAGAAGCTGGAAATGACAAGATGAATTCTCTTCTCATAATGGGTGAGAAGGTTCTTCAGAAAGGAATAGGAGCAGATTACCATGGAGGCAGGGATGGGTGAGGTCAGTGCAAACAGTGTAATCCCAAGGTCCTGGATGCAGTGCGAAAAGGTGTTTAATAAACTCAAACTGGTACTCGCGCTCTGTGAATTGACCTTCAAATGTCACACGCCTACATCTGATCTGTAGTCTCAGACACAGCTCAACTCACCTTGTCTTCACTCTCTTCCCAATATTCTCGATCACGCATAACTCCTGCCTGGCACTGCAAGCCTCACCTCACGTCGATACAGTTAGCACTGTTGTGCTGTACCTCGCCTCTCACAATTTGTGCAGTTTACCAGCAATTCAAACATGACAGTTACAGCACCAAATCATATTGTGTCACAATTCCTGACACACCTCTCTCTCACACAGAAGAAGGTGACACAAAACTTCAGGAAGTAGCTCACCATGGGAGGAGATAGTGTAATCCATAAATAGAATACAGTTAGTAAGGTTGGGGACAGTGGTAATTAAGTCCCTTGAAAATATCTGTATGACTTTATCTAATCCATATTCTCACATCCTTCTTGCTCCTCACCTTGCAATCTCTTCTAATAGGAGAAAGTGAGGACTGCAGATGCTGGAGATCAGAGCTGAAAATGTGTTGCTGGAAAAGCGCAGCAGGTCAGGCAGCCCACCCCCCCCCCCCCCCCCCCCCACCTTCTTTGCCACAATGCTAGCCTTTTACTTATTTTCCTTTCAAATAGAACTGCCAGCTGGCCAGGCAATCGGGGTGTGAAAGCCAAAAAGAACAGAACATTCATGATGAAGCAACTTTCTCTCTTGATATAACACTCACACCAACTCAGATATTAGCAATACATTAGAGGGCAGCATACTAGTGAGATCTGCATGTGGTTACTCTACAGAGGGAGACCATTTGGTGTTTATAAGAGCAGCTCCCAATAGTCACGTTTCCCAGCCATATTCTCCAAAATCAAGATTTTGTCTCTCTCTGCAAATAATTATCTAATTCCACTTTGAACTCCATGATCAAATCTGCCTCCAAAACACTTTTGGGCAGTACATTCCAAATCCTAACCTCTCTCTTTGTTCATTTAGATTTTTTTCTAGTGCTGCCTTTTGTTCTTTTGCTACTCATTCCACATATTCAGCTTCTTAGCCCTTTCTCTGTACCTACAACTGTCTGACTATCCCTATGAAATCACCTCTTAACTCATTCTTCTCAAAGCAGAAGGGCTACAGCTGCCCCAAGTTCCTGAAGCCCCGCACCCATTGAAATATTCTTGTACATCTTTACCACATCCTCTCGAAATCCCTCACATCCTTCCTAAAATACAGTGCCCAGAATTGGACAAAATATTCCAGTGTTTTATAAAATTTCACAAAAGCTGCTTTGCTTTTAACCTCTGTAACTCTGCATATAAATCCTCTGGCTCTGTACTCAGTGGAGTTTAGAAGGATTGAGGAGGAATTAGTTTGAAACATACAGAATTTTGAAAGGCCTGGATACAGAGGATGTCGAGAAGGTGTTTCCACAGCCTCAGGCTGAAGATCAACCCTTTAGAACTAAGATGAGGAAGAATTTCTTCAGCCAGAGTGGAATTATTCTGTGGAACACACTGCCTCAGATGGCTGTGAAGGACAAGCCATTTAGTGTGTTTAAGCTAGAGCTGGATAGGTTCTTGATTAGTAAGGGGATCAAGAGTTAAGGGATAAGGCAGGAGAATGGGGTTGAGACACAAATGAACCGTGATCGAATGGTGGAGCAGACTCAATAGACCAAATGGCCTATTTTGCTCACCTGTCTGGTATATCAGAAAGGTCCTTGGAGGTACTTCTGCATGATACACAGAAAGCTCACACAATAGGTGCAGCCGGCAACTAGGACATTTAATAGAATGTTGGCCCTTATTTCAAGGGGGCTGGAATATAAGAGTAGCGAAATTTTACTGACAGATGGACAAGGTGCTGGTGAGACCATATCTGGTACTGTGAGCAGTTTTGGTCCCTTTCTTTAAGGAAAGATATTTCATTGAAGGCAGTTCAGAGAAGATTCACGAGGATGATCCCCTGTATAAAGGGATTGTCTGAGGAGCAAAGGTTAAGCAGGATGTGACTCAACTCACCAACTTTAGAAGAATGAGAGGTAAGCTCATTGAGATGTATATGATTCTAAAGGGTACTTATGAGCCTTAACAGAGGAAATGCTGAAATGATGCTTCCTCCCATTGGGAGAGTGTAGGACTAGAAAGCATGGTCTCAGAATAAAAGGGCATTCATTTAAGACTGAGATAAGGAGGAATGGTATCTCTCTGAGAGTTGTGAGTCTTTGGAACTTGCCAGAGAGTTGTAGGGGCAGGATCCATGTACATATTTAAGGCTGATATGGATAGATTCTTGATCAAGAGGGGAATTAAGGGTTTCAGAGAAACATGAGGAAGTGAGCATGAGGAATTTCGGATCAGCAATGATCCTATTGAATGAAGGAGCAGGCTCATCTTCTCCTTCTTATGGACCTCCTCAGATAGCTAATTTTGCTGTGAGGCAAGACTTATTTGAATACTCTTTCCATACAAAGAAAGAAACATTGAGTTGCAGCCACAGCAAGAAAAACCGTGATCTTACTGAATTGTCCAGTAGGGTCAAAGGGGCCAAATGGCCTATTTCTGCCCATAAGTCCTTTTTTCCTACGATAGATAATAAACTTTCTTTATACATTCTAAAAAAATCAAAATTATAAAAGGGAAATTTGGAATAGTTCCTATGTTCCAAGGGACTATACACATAAACTGCTATACTCTTAAAAGCACCAGCAAAATGGAGTTCCTCAATATTGGATTCAATGAACATAATAAGAATAAACTTTACAGTTATTGTCATGCATACTAGCTTGGAAATGGTGATGGCAAGCAACTTCAAGAATAAACTTGGTATGTAAGCCTTTACTTCCCTATTTAATCATTCATACTGCCTGATATATTCTTGTTATAAAAAATTCAAGTGGATAACAGACTGAATTTCTTTCATTTTTGTTAACTGATCACTGTTTATTTCTCTGGAGGAAAATGATTGTAAGCCAGACTGTCATGATAAAAAAAAATGCATTCGTACTAATTGCTATTTCCTTCCCGGTTTTGTTGCCCTTTAAACTGCAAACACCTACGCTTATGATGTTCAATGTATTTCTTTCTTTCTTGCCCTGTAATCTTTCCTGTCAACTTTATTATTTCAGTCTTTGAGTAACAATGATTATTAGTGGGATAAATACTCTACTTTTTAAATAAAAACAAACTGATATCCCCTTTCGCCACGTCATCTTAATTCAGGTTTAATTGATTTGCATGTATAAAAGAGGACCAATGTATCAATTTGAATCCCTCATAGTGTTTGAGTGGCCCAAGGAGTGGAACAACTGCAAAACAAACTCAAAGCCTAGTTTGAAACCTGGGAGATTTTAACTCCTGGTCCCACCTACATTCTTCCATTGGACTGCAAGGAACTCACCAATCCTGTAGAGTTAAGATCTGAAATGGTGCAATCTGATTGGGATCTGAGCAGCTAAGTCTAGAATGCGTTTGTAACTTTACACCTGTTAATGCTAAAAATGGCTCCAACAATCAGAAGGAAGGCCTTTTTTATCATTTACTTTAAATTTTGAACATAGACTAACTGTGAGTCCGCATGAAAGGACTGCTTCATCTCACTAAGGCTCTTTCAAATGATCAAACAAATATCTGTGTAGTTAGCCAGCTCTTACAAAGGAATGTAACAGAAAGAGACATTTATGTCAAGGCTGTAGTACAAGATGCCATAGTCAGCCTTATCGGCCTTAGATGCCTTAGTCAGCAGCAATTTTCCTTCCCTGATAAGGGAGCTCTAGGCATCAAATACCAGGGGTTTGTTGGAGTGGGGATGCTGGTGGTAATTAGGATGAGGAATATGATCTTTGGGTCACATCCATTGCCCCAACTCTTCCCGATGTTAGATCTGTTTTTCAGGCACAGCCTACCAGTTAATGATAACTCTCTCTCACACACCTCTCAGCTCACCTGTAGGCCACAGGAGAACCTAATAGAGTTTGGTGAGCAGCATTTAGAAGGAATAGAAGGAATGCATGAGTCTCCTATTTAATATCTAAGCTTTTACTAAATCATTAGACAGCACCTTCCAAACCAATGACCATTTCCACCTCAAAGAACAAGGCTAACATATACACAGGTATACCACCACCTGCAAATTCCCCTCTAAGCCTCACCATTCTGACTTGGAAATATAGCGCTGTTCGCTTTAGCAACAGTTGGTCAAAATTCTGGAACACACACCCAAAGACATAATGAGTCTATCCAAATCACGCGGGCTGCAGTGGTCAAGAAGAGAGCTCATCACCACCTTCTCAAGGGCAACCCGGGATGGGCAATAAATGCTGGCCCAGTCAGTGATGCCCACACCCATGAGTGAATAAAAAACAACTTGACTTCTGGTGCACTCAGGGATAATTGATGTCAAGTGGTTAATTAATGAGCCTAATTGACATCACTTTACGAGTAGCTAACTTGTGCATATTGCTTTTTCCACCAACATAGACTGATGTGTGACCTCCTGGATAATTTATTGGACCCATCAACTTGAACACCAGTGCAGCCAGCTCAATTAAATTCTGCTCCCAGAAATGCACATGCCAGGAGCTCTATTGTTAGAAACGAAAATCGCTTCTCAATAATCGCTCTAGACAAATTCAGGAAAACAAAGTTTTATTAACAAGTCAAGTCTGCAGAGTCGGGCACCCTTAAAGAAAAGGCGCGCTGAGGCTTACAAAGTCTCCATTATTTATAGGACAAGTCCCTCCTCTCCTTGGCTCCAACAAGCCATGAGGTTCACATTCTTAAAAACATCATTATTTTTATCACAAAGTCTGCAACAAAAGGCTCCAGAGTCTCCAAAGTTTGTTGTTTTTCTCACCCTGTAGTCTTATCAGTCAAAAGCTTTAATCTTGAAACAGATGTCTCAAGTCGCACTCCCATCCTGGAGTCTTATCAGCGAAGGACTCATCCTTCTCTGCTGTGTGAATGGCTTCATTAATCAAGAGCCTGCTCGCTTTCACTATAGCTCACAAATTGTCAGCATTCTGCACAATTTAAACTACTCTACTTTTGAGTATATAAAATGGTTGTTAGAAAAGAGACAAAGGTTTTGTCTTTTATTATAGATCAGTCTGTGGTCCAGGCACATCTTAAAGTTTAAACCGAAATTACCTCTTACATCTATTAATAGCTATCAATGTCAAGTATTTATGAATATCAATTCCTTTAATCAAATAAAAATGTTACAATTCAAAGCATTAAAGCTGATTATCTTGATTATAGAAATGTATCCCTGTATGTAATAAATATTCCAGCTCATTTTAGAAGAAAAGCAAGCAATCTTTGCCTCTTTTCTCTTTTTTCTGTACACAGATCATACAGTATTGCTAAAGGAGACTTGAATGAGGTAGCAAATTTAAAACAAAATAGAGGAGAAACTATTTCTCCCAAAGGGTGTGAATCTGTGGGATTCGCTACCCCAGAGTGCGGTGGATACTGGGACAGTGAGTAAAGTTAAGGAGGAGTTAGACAGATTTTTAACTGGTAATTGGTTAGAGGGATATGGAGAGAAGGCAGGAAAAAGGGGGGGAGGAGCATATCAGCCATGATCGAATGGCCTAATTCTGCTCCTATATATTATGAATTTATGAATGAACTGACGATAAAACTTTGCCCTATGCTATCATTATACTGCATTTTGCTGCTAATACTGCACTGAGAGCTTTTAACATGTCACAGCCATAAATATATTACATTGTTAGCACCAGCTTTCATGGCCTGAGTGAGTCTACAACACTTCAAGTAGACGCTACTATGTTCTTTCTGCTTTGCACAAAATTTAGATAATCACTAAGTACCTCTTTAGCAGAGGAAAATTCTTTTCATTCTTTTCCATAACTTTTCTTGTTATTCCTTGCATGCAGATAGCACAAGCATTATCTTCCATGACTAATTGCAAAGAAATTGATTCTTTTTTGGCAATAGCAGATGCTGGGACTGCAAAACAGAAAGAGAAACTGCTAGAAGGCATTCAGGAGGTCGTGCAGCATGTGTGGGAGGAGACAAAGAGTTAACAACTTGATGACAACTCTTGGTGCACTGGGAATGGTGGGTTTTGAAATAATGTAAGAGATTCAGAAGCAAATTCTGCCTCTCTGTCAATAATATTTTAACACAGCTAGCTCATTATCTGGTTTGATGCTGATTACATGATCCATTTAAGGACTTTGCAATATTAAGAAATATAAGCAGGAGCAAATCACATGGACTTTATATCTTGTTCCTTTATTCATTCAAACTACAGTTAACCTATCTCAACTTCAGTCGCCCTGCTATCAACATCGTCCTTTCTTAACTCAATTCAAAATCGTTCAATCTCTGAGACTGTGGTAAAGGCAGGTTAAATCATGGCGTTAAAGAAGAAATTGTATAATCATTTGAAGAAAGAAAAAATTCAAGGTTAGCAGGGAATAGGCAGGGTGTAGTAGCTGAGTGGTTCTTACAGTGAGCTGGCATGGACTCAATGGGCTGAATAGTCTCCTGTATTGTAACCATTGTGTGACTCTAGGAGATGTCTCAACAGTCCCAAAGGGCTGATATGTTATTTTGAAAGGGGGAACATTAGGTTCTAGACACCCCAGCCAGAGGCAACATGCCACTCAGCATCAGCCCTGTGAAGCCTACTCTAATATTAAAATTTTGAGTGAAACACTAATCCTGTACCCTTGTCCTACCTATTTTGCTGAAATTAAATACTTGACACAACCTCCAGTGTTTAAATGACCAACTCAAAGATTGAAGTTAGAAGAGTTTAGAGTTGGCAGTGTCAAAGTCATCATATTATTGGAGAAAGTAAAGTCTGCAGATACTGGAGAGTAGAGTTGAAGAGTGTGGTGCTGGAAAGACACAGCAGGTCAGGCAGCATCCGGGGAGCAGAAGACTCGATGTTTTGGGCATAAGCCTTCATCAAGAATGAGCCCTGCTGAGCTCAGGACACTCAAACTTGCATTCCACTTCACTGATGCCTTCTTTAATGTAATGCTGAGGCTGTGAGGATCGAGAGAATGATACTCTTCCCTAGAAATAGGAGGAAGAACTAGGCTAGTGCCCCAGAGGGTGTGTGATATTTCAGAAATGGTTTATTGCATTGATTGCTAGGGTTGTTTTATGAGGAATGGTTAAGCAGGTTGAGATGATACTCAGTGCAGTTTCAAAGAATGGATGGTGATCATGTATTACTTTGAAGGGCTTAACAGTATGATACTACTCGATGTTTCCCTTCTTGTGAGCAATCTCGAACTAGGGAAACTGATTCAAGATCCTCATTTAAAATCATAGAATGGCCAAAATATTACCGTGCAGAAAGAGGCCTTTCGGGCCATCCTGCCTTCACCGGCTCTATTATCTAACGCCAATCTCCTGCCTTTTCTCCTTACCATTGCACACCATTACTACCCCAAAAAAATCCAATGTGCTCTTGAATACCTCTTGAACCTGCCTCCACCACACTTCCAAACAGTGCATTCAGTATCCTAACAAGTTTGCTGTCCGAACAAGTGTTTTTTCTCACAGAATAAGGTGGCTCAGTGGTTAGCACTGCTGCTGCCTGACAGTGCCAGAGATCTGGGTTTGATTCTAGCCTCAGGTGACTGTCTGTCTGGAGTTTGGACTTTCTCCCTGTGTCTGCGTGGGTTTCCTTCAGGTGCTCTGGTTTCCTCCCACAGTCCAAAGATGTGCAGGTTAGGTGAATTGGCCAAGTTAAATTACCCCTAGTGTTAGGTGCTTTAGTCAGGAGTAAATATAGGGAAATAAGTCTGGGTGGGTTACTCTTCGGAGGGTCGGTGTGGACTTGTTGGGCTGAAGGGCTTGTTCCCACACTGTAGGGAATCTAATCTAATCTCTAATTGCCCTTCATTCATTTGCTCTTCACTTTAAACCTACGCCCCCTCATCCTTGTTTCTTTTATATGTTGCAGCATCTTTACCCTATCGACTCTGACCAGTCTGTTCATGATTTTGAAATGAGGAAATGAGGAGGATTTATTTTCTCTGCGATCTTTGGAATTCTCTAACCCAGAGAGCAATGGAGACTACGATATTGAATGTATTCAAGGCTGAGTTAGATACATTTTGTATCTGCAAGGGAGTCAGAGGTTATGTATATCATGGGGGAAAGTGGACAGTCAGATCACTCATGATCCAGTTGAATGGCAGAGCTTGCTTAAGGTACCAGATGGTCTATTCCTACTCCACCTTCCTTATGGTTTAATGAGATCTCTTCAGGTGGGTGTCATGTTCCTGGATACAATGCAGGAAATGCTTTAATGGCTGAATCCAGGTCAAGAAACCCAGATAAAGGGGAAGCCATGGCCTAGTGATATTATCACTGGACTGTTAATCCAGAGACGTAGGCAATGTTCTCGGGACCCAGATTCAAATCCTGCCATGGCTGATGGTGGGACTTGAATTGAATAAACATCTGGAATTAAAACCATGAAACCATTATCAATTGTCAGGAAAAACCAATAAGGTTCACTAATGTTCTTGAGGGAAGGAAACTGGCAACAGTAACTGGTCTGGCATACACGTGACTCCAGGGCTACAGCAATGTTCTTGACTCTTAACTGCCCTCTGGGATGGAGAATAAATGCTGGCCTAGTTAACAATACCCTCATCCCATGAATGAATTTTTAAAAAGTGAGCATAGTCACATATTCATCATCACCTTGATGTCTTGTGCACATCATCCCATTCTTTTATGTTGTGTTGTATGTGAGTGAGATCCTTCTGTCTGAACTGATTTTGTGTGCTTAGGATATCCACCTTCTGGTCCAATTAGATGAGCCCTACTGAGTAAATAATATAAAGTCTATTGTATTACTGTGGCTATTTATAGATTCAATCAAATTATGTGAACAGGGCGGGGCTATTGGAGTACAACAGTTCCAAGACTGTTGTTTGCAATCTTCTTTATTCTTTGACTAAACACCAAACATCAGTGGGTGATGCCCTTGCACTTAAACAAGCAATAAACTTTTCAGATCATTTCAGACCCATATACAACACTTTCTCCCAAGTGTTTTTCCTCATATTCTTATTACTGTGTATTTATTGACATATTTATATTGACCATTACTCCATCTCCCCTTAAGTCTTTGTTTTCATAAATTCATAAAGTCAAGCACATTCTTCCCAAGCTTGTTCTGTTCAAGTTTGTAAGGATGGCATTATGTTAGGCAGAAGTCAGTTGGCTTGGGCTGTCTTGCAGACTTCCTGAAGCTCATGGTTTTCCTTACTTCCCAGTTTCACCATTCATTTCATTCCCATAAATAATTTGTGGATGACTCAAATGTAATAGAGTAAGGGTTCTGCAGTTCCTCCCTATGGCCACTTTGAAATTACAGATGATATTTAATCTCCATTGGTTCTCATCTCTGTGGACAATTATGCTCTTTCTATTTGAAGTTCTGATCCACATCCACTGTCCCTAATAAGAGACTTGAATTTGGAATAGACTGTTGTTCCCCATGGTATATGGTAATTGGGTACAATTCAGTTATGCTAGCAGAAATAACGTATCAGCCAAACTATTATAATGAGAGATTTCCATGTCATTTACAGTGTGAAACAGCTTTTTATTCCAACATAACTAACCTCTGAACATTCTGCATTTTGTTTAAATCTTTACTTACTTGGATACAGCAACATTTCTATGTGTTTTTCCTTGATCTTTGATGTTTAACCTCTTCTGCCTTTTAAATGAGATTGAAGTCTTTCTATTGACAGGCAGACTTCTTTGTTGTGAAGGTTTTTATAGTATTTGGTGTCCTCTATGTTGAAGAGTTGTTCATGGCACCTAATGTTACATTCAAAATCCCCTCACGATATATTTGAACTTCTGTTGGCTGTAAGCAGTGCTTTGTCAATCAAGGCTCTCAATCTGAAATTACTGTGCCGCAAATTCCAAGGTCTAACAGAAATTTGTGAAATATGCTTTGACATATGCATGCCAAAGTGGTTAGTCTGGGTCACTGATTACCTCTACATTTATTGGCTACTTTCACTTCGACCTCTTTGTCTGGGTAATTCTTCAGTATTTTGCTTGTCTGTGATAGCTTGACAATTTTTTTTAACGTGATTTGACTTCCCTACAATGAAAACATTTGGGCTTAAAAGCCGGATCATATTTGCACCAGTGAGATTTCTTTACTCTTAGGCAAGAACATTTAGTGTAGGTACCTGCCCAACCCACCATATTGACTGATCTAGTGTGCCTTTTGTGATTGAAATTAATAGATTTCATGGATCTCCTTGGCCAACTTTTATATGCTCCTCTTAGGATTCATCTGCTTTGCTTCTGCACCTCTAATTCACTCACCAAGTGTTTGGCTTGCTTTCGAGCTAAGTCTGCTTTGGACTGGGTTAAATCTGACAAAGACTCGTCAGTAATGCAGTCAACAATCCAGTCTCAAACAAATTCTGACTCGGAGTTACCAGTCATGTCTCCCTACTAATCTGAAGAAATCATTGATAAAATCATTTATGGATTTCATATTTCCTTTGTTGTCATTGGTTCATGATAAAGTTATTTTCTTGTTAAATAGAGAAACCTGGTGAGCATTTTCTTTTAACTTGAGTTCGGCAAGTAAATTGGGGACTTTGGGTAGTTTGGCTTTATTTTTATCTTTGCTATGATTCAAGGAACTTATCTCTAGCATATTACCACATGAGTCATGACATTAAGCAATATTGTGTCCTATTTGGACCATCTCTAATATTATATTTTTCTGGCATTATTGCTTCTGATGCCACAGCTCCCTAGTACACTTAGATATTTTCTCTTTTCCGCAGTAATGGTAGTTTGCCTATACTTCTTTGCTGAACTGGAAGGATTCCTTGTTTCCCAGCTGAAATGGAAGTTTTCCTATGTTTTGCAGGAATGTAAGTGTAATTAACAGTGCAATGGAGATTCTCTTGCCTTTCAGAGCTTTTCTCTGAGTTCTTCTGGTCTCGAAAGAATTTCAATAATTCTTTGAATTGTTTAACAATTAATGCATTACATGGCTTAGTTAGCAGTCTCCCCAGTGTTCTCTCATTGCCCTCTTACTTTGTTTTCTATCCCTGTCTCATGGTATCCTTGCTATGGAGATGGTGACAGACCAAAGCTGCTAGCCTTTTAAAAAAATGCTGGGGGTTTTTTCAGCATGAATTGCTGATGCATTTTGTACAAGGATGTTTTGGTTTTGACTGATGCAATACTTGATATTTGATTGCTCATTGGCTCAACTCACCTTGGGACAACTTCCACAAGCCATCACCTTATGTTGTAGACAGTACCTCTGCCTTCAAGATGCAGATAGTTCCTGTTCCTGCATGTCTTCCATCAGTAAAGAATGAATGTTACATCATTGTCTAAAGTAGTTTCTGTGTTGAGTAGCTGCCATGAGGCTTGTGGGGTTCTCTGTCACCAGCTACCACAAATGTACTTCTCCTCTGGATTTTCTTGAAGCCTTAAATTCTATTTTAACTCAGTTGGCACCATTTAGAAATAGTTCCAGTCACACTATTCACTAGTGACAGAATCCCATCATTGTTTGGGCTGCTGTAGATGTCAGTGGTGCTGCTGCTGATTCTACTGGTGCTGGCAATGCTGCTGGTTCTACTGGCGTCGGCAATGCTGCTGGTTCTACTGGTGTTTGCACTGCTGCTGTTGTTGTTTCTACTTCCACTACTGGTGATGATAGTCATATAACTCTTTGTGGACTAAACTAAATCAGCCATGGGCACCACCCATTCTGACTTAATACAGAATGCCTTCAAATTGGAAAATAACTCCCATCAAAAATAATGTATGTTTTCCCATGGGGAAAGAAGTTCAGTGCTGAATATTTATTGCAGAATTTTCAGGGGTTTTAACAACTCCTTCAATAAGCAGTATGTTCTTCATTCACTGGAAAGTTTCAGGAAACTCATGGATGCAATGTGCAAATTAAAACCAGGGTGAAATATTGTTCCAAATAATAGGCACAGCCTTTGCCAAGTGAGTTGTGAACAGTCAGCCGAACCTGCATGAATTAAATGTAAAGGTCAGTAAGTTACAGACAGCTCCTAATGCATCATATTTGTGCAAGTTTTAACCCCCTTCCCACAAGCTACATCCCCATCACATGCACGTCCATCATTTCCCATACCCAAATCCCACAGATGCAGCCTGACTTGATAAATATTTTTGAGATATTTGGAGAGCCTTCTTCCTAGCTATATCACCAGAAGACATGAAGGATGACAGAGAACATAAAACAGGAGTTATATTTAAACCTCTGGATTAGTGGTATCCCACAGATGCAGCCTGACTTGATAAATATTTTTGAGATATTTGGAGAGCCTTCTTCCTAGCTATATCACCAGAAGACATGAAGGAGGACAGAGAACATAAAACAGGAGTTATATTTAAACCAGACCAGATTAGCATAGAGTACAATAGGTGAGTGGGGGGGGGGGGGGATGAAGGTGATAGGTCAGGGAGGAGGGTGGAGTGGATAAGTGGAAAAGAAGATAGGCAGGTAGGACAAGTCATGGGGACAGTGCTGATGGTAGTTTTATCTTGCCTGAAGAAAGCAATTGCTCGCTAGGTTAGTTAAGGAACCTATTAGTTTAACATTCCTCACAAGACACACAAAGATCTAAGACCTATGCTCTTTGTGATTTTTATAAATGACTTCGATGAGGAAGTGGAAGGGTGGGTTAGTAAGTTTGATGAAGTGGTGAATAGTGTGGAGGGCAGTTGTAGGTTGCAACAAGACATTGATAGGAGGCAGAACTGGGCTGATAAGATGGAGTTCAACCTGTAAAAGTGTGAAATGATTTATTTTGGAAGGTCGAACTTGAATGCAGATTAAGTGGTTAAAGGCAGGATTCTTGGCAATGTGGAGGAACAGAGGGATCTTGGGGTCCATCTCCTTAGATCCCTCAAAGTTGCCACCCATGTTGATAGAGTGTTAAGAAGGCATATGGTGTGTTTGTTTTCATTATCAGGGGGATTGAGTTTAAGAGCTGTGAGGTTATGCTGCAGCTCCATAGAGCCCTGGTTATACCACACTTGGAGTATTGTGTTCAATTCTGGTTGCTTCATTATCGGAAAAACGTGGAAGCTTTAGAGAGGGTGCAGAGGAGATTTACCAGGATGCTGCCTGGATTGAGGGCATGTCTTATGAAGAAAGGTTGAGGGAGCTAGGGCGTTTCTCACTGGAGCAATGAAGGATGAGAGCTGACTTGATAGAGGTGTATAAGATATTGAGAGGCATAGATAGAGTGGATAGCCAGATCCCATGGTGGAAATGTCTATCCTGGGTAACATAATTTTAAGGTAATTGAAAGAAAGTTTAGGGAGATATCAGAGGTAGGTTCTTTACTCAGAAAGTGGTGGGTGCATGCAATACACTGCCAGCAGTGGTAATAGAGTCAGATATATTATGGACATTTAAGCGATTCTTGGATAGGCACATGGAAGATAGTACAATGATGGGTATCTAGGTTAGTCTGATCATAGAGTAGGATAAAAGACTGGCACAACAGTAAGAGCCGAAGGGCCTGTACTGTTCTATATTCGAAAACTCATATACCACTTTGGATTGATGGCAGAACATTGAAGAATACCACTTATGTCTATTGCAAAGTCGTCGTGCTCCGACAGCTATCTTCACCTGTTGTTCGGGTTTTTGAGAGTCCTTCCCCTTCCAACATAACCTGAGGCAGACTGGGCAACCTTTCAACCTTACACTTGATATGTAACGTAATGCATTTGCACAGTTGTTCACTTGATTATTTGATGACTTGCATCCAAGTGTTAATGAGAGAAAATGTTTGACTTTGTCCCTCTTTTGAAAAATGTTTAGTTTCCATACCTTTTACTTTAAAGTGAACCACAAAATTATTTTGAACCAAATGTCACTGATAGGAGTGACACAGGTAGCAATAGCAATGACGTCCTGCAGAGTGATTATGGAGAGCGAGGAGAAAAGTAAAAATAAAGGGACCTCGACAGTGGTAATCTTCTGATTACTTCCAGTGTTATGAGCTAGTGAAGATAAGAATAGGAGGATATGGCAGACAAATTTGTGACTAAAGAATTGGAGCAGTGGGGAGGGATTCAGAAAAAAAAATGGGTAGCACGATGGCACAGTGGTTAGCACTGCTGCCTCACAGCGCCAGAGACCTGGGTTCAATTCCTGCCTCAGGCAACTGTCTGTGTGGAGTTTGCACATTCTCCCTGTGTCTGCGTGGGTTTCCTCTGGGTGCTCCGATTTCCTCCCACAGTCCAAAAAAATGTGCAGATTAGGTGAATTGGCCATGCTAAATTGCCCGTGGTGTTAGGTGAAGGGGTAAATGTAAATAGGTCTGGGTGGGTTGCTCTTCGGAGGGTCGGTGTGGACTTGTTGGGCCGAAGGGCCTGTTTCCACACTGTCAGTAATCTAATCTACAAAGGAGAAGTGCGTCTGATTTCCTTCACCAAGCAACATTGGTGAACCTGTGTCTTTATAAAGCCATCACATCAGTCATCGCTTGTAATTTTCTTGCCTTATGTGATGTGTTTAATTTGAAAAAAGTGTTTTGCTCATAAATCCAAATACAAGATGTTGCATTTTTCTATTAATGAATAGCTGCACACAAATACTTTCAATATGCTTAATGCTATCGTGCAAAATCAGTGGTAATGTTGACTCATTTTATTTGCAGTAAATCTTCTTGGAATCCAAAAGAACCTAAACAAAGTAAAAAGTGTTTAGCAATTGTAGTGTTATGGGTGCAAAATCCACTTCCACTGACATTAATTATTAACTTATAGAGGCATAGAGATGTACAGCAAGGAAAGAGACCCTTCGGTCCAACCCGTCCATGCCGAGCAGATATCCCAACCCAATCTAGTCCCACCTGCCAGCACCCAGCCCATTTCCCTCCTAACCCATCCAAATGCCTATTAAATGTTGAAATTGTACTAGCCTCCACCACTTCCTCTGGCAGCCCATTCCACACACGCACCACGCTCTGCGTGAAAATGTTGTCCCGTAGGTCCCTTTTATATCTTTCCCCTCTCATCCTAAACCTATGCCCTCTAGCTCTTGACTCCCCCACCCCAGGGAAAGGACCTTGTCTATTTCTCCTATCCATGCCCCTCATGATTTTATAAACCTCTATAAGATCATCCTTCAGCTCTGATGCTCCAGGAAAAACAGCCCCAGCCTTTTCAACCTCTCCCTGTCACTCAAACCCTCCAACCGTGGAAACATTCTTGTAGATCTTTTGTGAATCCTTCCAAGTTTCACAGCATCCTTCTGATAGGAAGGAGATGAGAATTGCACACAATATTCCAACAGTGGCCTAACCAATGTCCTGTACAGCCACAACATGACCTCCCAACTCCTGTATTCAATACTCTGACCAATAAAGGAAAGCATACCAAATGCCTTCTTCACTAACCTATCTAGCTGTGACTCTACTTTCAAGGAGCTATGAACTTTTGCTAACATTAATTATTTTTACCAGATAACATTGACTTCATTTCTGGAAAATAAGCTCCAAAATCACAAGGCTTAGACACATTGATTAAAAACACAAGTTGGCAGCAATCTATTAAAGTACAATTATTAATCATGTTATTATTGTTAAAGATAAATCATGGATTGACATTTAGTGATTTCACTAACTTCACCACTTTACAGAGGAACATCAACTATACACAATAATTTTTTTCCTTTCTTGAGCAAGAATAGCAATCAAACTGAGTTGGTGTTTTGTACAATGAAGCTCAGTTTGTGAGTCTTGGGATTATGCCAATTAAAATACAATTAGTCAAGATAAATTCCAGATGGCAATACTGCCTATTTTACTTTCAAGTCTTGCTTCATGTTTTGTCCAAAATTATTTATAACATGGTAAAGTTTCTAAATATCAAGCAATATGTTAATCACTTGTTCAGTTTGTAAAGGGCATATTTTTCTTTCAAGACCAAGATAGAATCAGAATATAATTATTGAATGAGAGGTGATTTGAAAGTGCAGGTTTAAATGAATATGAAACAAAAGATATTGAGTAAAAGAATAGGATAAATGCATTGAAAACTGTGATGGAATATATAGGGAAGAACTCCTACCGGTGGAAGTATTGAGAAGGGGATGCAGTTTAACTCATCTCCTAAGGACAGTTCTGCTCCTTATTCCTCCATTTCTTATTTCTCCATGTCGCCTGGTCATGTACTCTCCTTTACCATTGAAAGTTCCCATTTTCAATTATAAGTTGGCAAACATTATCTGTCTCTTTCTCACCCTTATTCTAAATCCTTCCAGTTTTCATTGGTTATCTGCATGCCTGATATGTGAACTGAATTAGCTGAGGACTGTAGCCTATGAGTTGGGAACCTCAGGAAGTGCTGAGATGGATCATTTACTCAACAATTCTTGCTGAAGGTGATAGCAAATGTTTCCCTCTTGTCTTTTGCACCGACCTGCTGCACTTCCCTGTTATTGAAGATGGAGTTGTTTATGGTGTAATGCTTGAAAGAGCTAACTTGGAAGCTTTGGAATATCTCTGCTTACTGAGATATAATAACTGTCTCTTTGAGGGACAAGTCTATTTTAGTTTGTTGTCAGTTGTTAGTGAGTTCTATAGCCTAACCTGTTGACCTGATTATTAACTCAAGGAAATAACAATATCTCTTATCATGTGTTAAAGTAGTTAACCAGTCTTAAGCTAATCTAACCTGTTATATATTTGTATTATCAGATCGTAGGAACAGTAATAGGCTACTCAACTGTTGAGTCATAATACAATTTAATTAATACAACTTTTAATACTATCAGTGGCATTGACCGAACAGTTTAATGCTTTTTGCTCACCCCATCCCCATAAACCACTCATAATCAGAAATGTATCAATCTCCATCTTAAACATACTTAACGATTGACCTTCTGCAGCTCTCTAAGGTACGGAAATCCACAGATTCACAATCCTCTGACTAAAAATAATTTCTTCTCATCTCAGTCCTAAGTGGCACGTCCCTTATTTTCAATTGTGGTCTCCAGTTCTAGATTCCCCAACCAAAGAAACAATTACCTACATCTACAGTGTCTCTTCTCAGTATTTCGTAGGTTTGATTGAGATCAACTCTCATTCTTCAAAATCCTTGAGAATACAAGCCCAGTGTACCCAATTTCTCTTCAAACGACAATCCTGTCAGAGTAGGAATGAGTCTAATGAACCTCTAGTGCACTCCTTCTCTGGCAATAGTCTCTTTCCTGAGATAAAGATGCTAAAACTGCACACACATCTCCGTTATGGTCGAAGTAACCTTCTATACAATTGAAACAAAACCTTACTGCTCTTGTACTCAAATCCATTCATGATAAAGGTTAATATTTCATTAGCCCTCCTAATAGCTTGCTACAATTGCATGTTAGCATGCAGTGATTTATTGACAAGGACACCTATGTCCTTCTACACTTACCAACTCCATTGGTTGTGGGATTGTTTCGCTGTGTCACATGTTGTTTCTGCTCCTTAGCATACATGTATTCTTGTTTTGTAGCTGCATTGCATTATCATCTCAGTTTTAGATAATGCCTGACATTGTTTCTCACATTTCTGCATCGCTCACTGAGTTGGTTTCCCCTTAACCAGTTGCTCAGCAATGGCTTGTGTCTGCGCTGGTTGTTCTCAAAGAATGAATCAATTGCCTTCTGTTAATTTAAGGATGTTGAGATTAGGACACACATGCAGTCTCAAAAATGAGGAGCATTCATTGGCAATTATATAGCCATTTTCAATTCTCTTATGCTCTTTGTATTGCAATATTAGCCATAGCATACCTGTGCACTTGAGAATTATTCCATCTGCAACATTTAGGCTCGAAGTTCTGTTTCTTAAGACATGGTATTTGTTAGAACACTGACACTGAAACTTGATCAAACCTAAAATTAATGGGATATCCAATAACATAAGCAAGCTCTGTGAAGCCTATTTTGGATCCTTTCTTCCCCCAGGTGTGTCTTTGATATCTTTTCTTATGGGCATATCTTGTCTAATGTGGGTAACTTTCTGAATGGAGGTTGCTCAACTGCATTTCAGTGAGTGAGCATTTGGCTTTTTGCTTCTCTGAAATGTGTCCTACTTGTGCACAACTTGTGAAAGTGTCCAATAGTATTACATGTTTAGTATTCTTTTGGTCATTGCTGGGCATTGCCCATACCTGTGAGGCTTTGTTGCTCCAGAGATCTGATGCTGATTCTGAAATACATACTCTTTAGCTTACTATTTATCTTGTATACTCATGTGCCTCTTTAGAAAGTCCAATCCTTATAAAGTAAATAGGTTTTATTGCTCTCCAGAGGTAGGTTTATTCTTCTCCTTTCAGGATCTGTCTGTGAGTCATTCTGCTTCTATTTCCAGTATGATTTGAATAGCTTTTTCTGAAGTCAAATCCTTGTTTATGTAGGAAATTTGACAAAGACTTATTAATTATTCCAATAACAGCGTTGCGTCTTACAAATTCCATAGTTATAACTTTCTACTAATATGTGAATACCAAAAGTCAAATTATCTATAGATACACATGGATGCTGAACTCTTCTGTTTAATATTTCACTTGCAAGATTTTTTTTTGTTCTTAGATTGAAGTGATTATCATAAATTATTAGAATCTCTTCAAGGTTTGTGTGTCTTCTTCAACGTTTTTAGTAATTATAAGATCATCTACACTAAGATGCACTGAATAAAATGATGAATCAACTTATGCACCTTTGATTGAATTCTGAAATAATTCTATAATTTGAGAAATGTTTTCTCCAAGATATCCAATCCTATGTTTTGCTTGGACCATCTACAACACATTGAATCTTTTTAGGACAATTATATCACCTTACATTCCTTCTTAATGTGTTTCTATATTAAAGCTATGAGTTTAGAAGATTAAGGGGAGATCTAATAGAAACTTACAAGATAATACATGGCTTGGTAAGGGTGGATGCTAGGAAATTGTTTCCGTTAGGTGAGGAGACTCGGACCCGTGGACACAGCCTTAGAATTAGAGGGGGTAAATTCAGAACAGAAATGCGGAGACATTTCTTCAGCCAGAGAGTGGTGGGCCTGTGGAATTCGTTGCCGCAGAGTGCAGTGGAGGACGGGCTTCAAGGCAGAGATTGATAAATTCTTGATGTCACCACGAATTAAGGGCTACGGGGAGAATGATGGTAAGTGGAGTTGAAATGCCCATCAGCCATGATTGAATGGTGGAGTGGACTCGATGGGCCGAATGGCCTTACTTCTACTCCTATGTCTTATGGTCTTATGGTCTTAAATCTAAAACATCTCAGTGCTGTTTCAATTCTGTTGGCTGAGAAGCTGATTACTTTTATTCTTTCACAATATTGTGGTACTTTCTTTGTCTACAAACTCTTGTATTTTATATTATGGCAATACCATATAAAATTCTTTAAATGAATTTTCAAATTTAGTGAAATAGGGAAATTATTATATTACTGTTTCAAGATTTAAATTGTATTAAATAGTAATATGATATCCCTGTACTGCTCACTGCGGTTGCAAAATGGCGATTTTTGCACCTTCTGGTATGTTCTAATGGCTTCTGCAGCCCTGATGGATTTTTTCTGCTTTTAGATAGGGAAAATGGAAGCTTTCACATCTTTAACTGCTTAAGACACAATACATGTCCCCGTGTACAATTTAACAGAAAAGAAAATCTTCTACAGCTATGGTCTGTATAAATCTTCCCACCAAAAATTATTTGCTTCAACAATAAGTATTTTTTGACCGTATAAAAACCCTAAGATTCTTCAAACTTTCTTCTTCTGTTGGACTGTTGCTTCAAATCTTTTAAATTTACTTTCTGTTCCCCATTTGAATAAACTTTACCTGTTTTCCAATGCTGTGGTCTCAGTGTAAATTGATTTTCTGGTACTAGATATGTCAAATGTAGCTATGCATTGTGCAGCCTTCACACAATGGTGACAGTGTTCATTTTAAAGGCTATGTTCTCCTTTCTGTTCTTTTCTTCCCAGCCTGGAAATGTTGGATCACCACTGCCAGAGAGATGAACGGGTCGGCAAATGTGTCCATCCCTGACATGCATGTTATGCTGTAATACATGGCACTTGATAGGCACCAAATGCCAGTGGCACTGAAGTTCATTGCTATGTTTAATTTCTGTACATCCAGCTTATCCCAGGGATCAACAAATCCCTGCAAATATCCCAGACACCTTCCCACCACTGTTGTATAAAGTGATGGAAATAAAAGGATTAACCTGAGCTAAACTGAAACTCTGTCCATTCTGATATAGTACACAGCCACCAGATGGAGCATCAGGTAGATTGAGGAATTCAAACAGACATTTGGTTGACTCTACATGATCTCCCCATGGAGGCACCCATGTTTCTTTCTCCTTCTTGTTACTAACATTAAAATGCCTAAGAATTGATGTAACCAGTATGAAGTCACTGATATGTAGTAAACAACATCTGATCATCTGAGACAAAAGCCTCTCCTATTTTGATTTATTTGTGGTCCCTCTTCCACTACAGGTTAAGGAATAGCTCTTTAAAGCTAGTATAGGAAGGAGTATTCTCGACATGGTAACTCAGTGGTTAGCACTGCTGCTTCACAGCACCAAGGACCCCGGTTTGATTCCAGCCTCGGGCGACTGCCTGTGTGGAGTTTGCAAATTCTCTCCGTGTTTGTGTGGGTTTCCTCCGGGTGCTCTGGTTTCCTCCCACAGTCCAAAGAAGTGCAGGTCAGGTGAATTGGCCATGCTAAATTGCCCATAGTGTTAGGTGCATTACTCAGAGGGAAATGGGTCTGGGTGGGTTACTCTTTGGAGGGTCGGTGTGGACTTGTTGGGCTGAAGGGCCTGTTTCCACACTGTAGGAAATCAAATCTAATGTTTGAGAGCAGAACTATATCCAAACCACAAAGTACCAGTGATTGGCATGCAAATATCATATCATAATACGGCATCACCAATAGACTTTTTATCACTGTTTAGCAACCCCATGCATTACAACATTGACTGATTCCCTTGTTGGAGTGGGATAGAGAGTTTGTACCTAAGCACTGATCTGTGTCATGCTTGTAACAAGGCCAGCCAGGTGGACCTCATAGAATATGAGGTCACCAATTGGGGCTGTTACTCTGCTCCAATCAGGGAGCCCTGGCTGACAGATACAAACAGAAGTATCAGATGTTCTGTTCATTCTAAGACCTGGCTCTGAGGGAGCTGGATTAGTATCAAGGACTTCTCACATGGAAATAAAGGGTGACTTGGTGACAGGATACTGGCCTGTGTGGAGTTATTTCAACAGCAATGAGAGTGAAGCATATTCCTGAAGAAACTTGTTTGCAACAGTCATCTTTGAGTAGGGGCAAGCATTTCTGGCATCACGCTGTTATCGAGGAAGCTTGACTTGTTTGACCCTGCTATTGAAGTGTGGGCCTGTATGTGGAAAGAATGCATTGGTTTTTTTTTCTGGGCAGATGACATTGGGGCAGATAAAAAGCAACAAGTAATTCTTCTAAATAAAACCTGAGAAAACTGTAGATGCTGTTTCACTTCTGAGAAAGAGTCACCAGACCTGAAATGTTATCTCTGATTTATCTTCACAGATGCTACCAGACCTGCTGAGCTTTTCCAGCAACCTCTGTTTTTGTTTGTGAGTACTTCTCCTGGCAGCTTATGAACGTACAGTTTTTTTTTGGTTATTAGGAGCTTAACTTTCCCTGAGGCACCAGATACTAAAACCTTTCAAGAGTTGATGGATTTCGTTAAGGAATATTATGACACCAAGCCTTCTCTAACTTTGAGAAACTGTCATTTCAGTCAGCAATTCAAGAACTGAGGAATCTGTATCAGGATGTTTGAGTAGTTTAAGATGATTGGCAGAGGCATGTGACTTTGGTTTAACCCTCAACTTGATGCTGAGAGAATGTTTGATATCTGGGATTAATGATATAACCATGCAAAAGTGCCAACTAGCTAAAGTCCCAACTGAACTTCAAACAGGCACTACAACTGGCTTTATAGAACATAGAACATAGAAGAATACAGCGCAGTACAGGCCCTTTGGCCCTCGATGTTGCGCTGATCCAAGCCCACCTAACCTACACTAGCCCACTATCCTCCATATGCCTATCCAATGCCCACTTAAATGCCCATAAAGAGGGAGAGTCCACCACTGCTACTGGCAGGGCATTCCATGAACTCACGACTCGCTGAGTAAAGAACCTACCCCCAACATCTGTCCTATACCTACCACCCCTTAATTTAAAGCTATGCCCCCTCGTAATAGCTGACTCCATACATGGAAAAAGG